>NW_006432669.1:10429677-10488940 GCF_000325575.1 Pteropus alecto
ATAATCTGATCCAAAACTATACATATGTGATTTTTTAAAGCATTTTTGCAACTCAATGATAAGAAGAGAAATAAGCCAGTTAAAAAAATGGGCAAAAGACCTGAATAACTATTTCAAAGAAAATATATGAATGAGCAATATACATATGAATAAAGTCAATTAGCCATTAGGAAAATGCAAATTAAAATCACTTCACGATCCAGCAATCCCTCTACTGGGTATTTACCCCAAAGACTTGAAAACCTATATCCGAAAAGATTTTTGCACACCAATGTTCATAGCATCATTCTTCATGGTGGCCAGGACATAGAAAAAACCAAAGTGTTCTACGATAGATGATTGGATAAAGATGTGGTACAAATGTACAATGGAATATTACTCAGCCATAAGAAAAGATGAAATTCTGTCATTTGTGACGTGGATAGATCTTGAGATTATCATACTATGCGAAATAAGTCAGATAGAAAAAGTTGAGAACCATATGATTTCATTTATATGTGGGATATATATCTGAAAGCAACAAACAAGACAAACAGAGACTCATGGACACAGACAGTCTAGTGATTACCAGAGGGAAGCGGGGAAGGGGAAGGTAGGTAAGGATAAAGGAGGTCAAAAATATGGTGATGGAAATAATTTTAACATTGAATGATGAACAAACAATGCAATATACACTCAAACCTATATAGTTTTATTAGCCAGTCACCTCAATAAATTTAATAAAAAAAGAATTAAATTCAGGTACAACTAACAGGGACATTAAATACAGCTTAAACATGAAAAAAAGGCAAATAAAATTTACTTTTTTATTACAAAAAATTAGAAAATACAAAAAGGTAAAAAGAGTGTGAGATAGAAATGACATATCCTTCAGAATAAACAGAGATGCAACCTGATAGTATAAAGTTACTCCGTCTGGGCACATATTTTGCCTTCCCTTTAATCTTCAATCCCATTTGCTAGTTCCTGAATTGTATTGTTTCAGTCTTAACTTCCAAGGGTCACAGGCTTTCCCAGTTGTTCCTACAGATATGATGTTTTCTGATAGGAAAATAAAGGCAAGATCTGTTTCCAGGCTTAATCCGAGTTTTGCTCCCTCATTTGTAAAATGAGACTTCAACTCAGACTTGATTTAATAACACTACTGCCAAGTACATTTAGCTATCATCACTTTTACACATTTAATTGCTTACTTAGTCCTCAACTTTTATTTCACTGACAAATCTGTGGCTTTTTTTCATGAAAAGAAAGCAAACCTTTCGCTGGAAGTGTTCTGAATCTTGACCTCATCTCCCATTCTTCTTATTCCTGAGCTTAACAGAATATGCATGGCAGTGGGCATCTTACACTACTTTAAGATGCTTTACAGATAATTGAAAGCAAAATTGCCATAGTTAAATGTATTCATTATAAAGCCTGTTCTCTAGTCCCCTGGGAAAGTAATAGATATTTAAATAGAAATAAACATCTTTTACTGAAAAGCAAAACAAAACAGGTTTTGTAAACCACTGCTTCAAGATCAGATCAAATTTTTACCTCCTGAAGGTTAATCTTTGAAACTAGCTTTATTCTTTTTTTGTTTTCTTTTATAATAGACTCTAATATTTTGAGTCTATGTGGACAGAGGAGCTTTGATGCACAATGATTCACAGCAGTTTTTCATTGGTACTATAAGAGGGCAGAAGAAATGTGTGAAACTCATAGAATATCTATTTGTATTTGTACTTGAGGTCATATGATGGAAATAGTACCTTAGATTAGTACCTTTGTTTCAGTTGACAAGTCTTAGTTTCTTTTTCTGTTAAAAAAAAAAAAAGGAAAAATAAAACATGAAGAATTTTTGCCTCATTCTGAGTATTTTTGTTTGAATCAAAGTACATACTATTAATGATAAGTAAAAAAAAATCTATAAACATAAAAGTGCTATAAAAATGTCATCTATTTTATTATATATTTTAATGGAATATTTCATCTTTTGAATCAGAATTGGGTAAGGATGGATTTATCTATAATGGAAAATGTCAATAAAGAGTGAAAATTCACACAAAGAATTAGAGAACAATTAAATAATATTTCAATCAAAGTTGATAATGGATAGAACTTTCAACTCAGCACTGCCAAAGCTAGAGATTTACCCTATATAAAACTAACATGTATAGATGTATATCAATGTATGTGGCTATTTATTAAAATCATTTTTATAATAGCAAAGGTAGAAACAGTCAAAATGTTCATCTTCAGAGACTGGGTAAATGATGTAATATAGTCATACAATATAATACTCATACCCTTCAAAGAAAATGAGGTAGAAAGAGTAGGTAGGCAGGTTAGATAATTAGATAGATAGATGATAGCAAGATTGTGTATGTAGCAACTAGAACACACTCACTGGGAATGTGAAATGAGATAGTTTTTCAGTTTCTTATAAAGTTAAACATATAGACATAATATCACTCAGAAATCCCACTTCTCAATATTTTCAAAAGAAAAATTAAAATTTATCTCCACACAAAGATTTACACATTAATGCTTTGACAACATTGTTTTTAGTTGTGTCAAACTGGGAACATTCCTGATGCTCATCAACAGGTGAGTAGATAAACACATTGCGGTTTATTCTCCCAGCGGAGTATTATTACGAAATACAATGAATGAACCACTGACACTTGCAACAACATGAATGAGTCTTACAAACATGCTGAACAAAACAAACAAACCAACCCACAAATAGACAAAAAAACGACAACCAGAAACAAAGGATACACTCAGTATGATTGTATGACTCCATTTATTTGAATCTCAAAAAAAAGAACAATCTAATCTCTAGTGACAGAAAACAAATTGGTAGTTGCTTGGGGTTGAAAGTAGAGGGTTATTGTCTGGAAAGAGGCACAAAGGAATTTTGGGGGGTGATGGAAATGTCCTAAATTGGGTCTGTGGTGGTGGCCACATTCAACAAAACTTATTGAAATGTTCACATAAATGGTTGCATTTTATCGTATGAATATTATACCTCAATAAGGTTTATTTGAAAACACATTTGTAACTTCTCGTTACAAAAGTTAATCATATTCATTTCATATAGCCAACAGAAATATGAAAAGATGCTCAACTTCATTAGCTATTAGAGAAATGCAAATCAAAAACCACCTCACACCTATTAGAATAGCTATCATCAACAGAACAAATAATAACAAGTATTGGGGAGGATGCAGGGAAAAAGGAACCCTTTTACACTGCTGGTTGGAATGTAAATTGGTGCAGCCACTATAATTAGATAGATAGATGATAGATAGATTGACAGATAGATGATAGAACGATATACAAACTCACACACATATGTATGGAAAAAATTGAGAGCACACACTTAACTCTGGGAAATGGAAACATGGAAAGGAATTTTACTTTCACTATTTTAAATTGGTTGTTTGAATTTTACAATGTAGTAGTATACCTTTTGTAATAAAAATATTAAATAAACATTTAAAAATAAAATGCCACTCTCAAATACCTGCGTTGTATTTAATCATAAACAAACACATCAGGAATGGCCAGCAGATTGAAGTTTGAACTCTGAATCCAGGTGCACTGTATCTAATGGCGTGGTCTCAATGATCTCTTGCTCTTCTGCCAAATCTCCACTTGAATCTGACCTTCCAGGCATCCAAAATACTTGTAAGTACTGAAACAAATCCTACAATTATGTGCCTTTTTGCTTTTGCTACTCTGGCATGCTATTTCAGAAATTCCTTTCCCTTGTCTTTATCTGGATAACTACTAACAGTCATTCAAAACTGTTTCACAAAATCATTTATTAAGGGAGAACTTATCGAGTCTGTATCAGAATCTCAAATTGGACACCCCTTATTCATGGTCCCATACTAACTGAGAATATATCTTTCACAGCATTTACATCTATACTGTCATTATTTATGTAGCTGTTTTTACTGCAACTATAGTATTGAGAGGAGTTATATTTTTAAATTCTGTATCACAGTACCAATCTTATTAAGTATTTTTTAATTGAATGAAAATCTACAGAGTTTGAATTTTATATTTGCTTCCTTTACTAGTTACAAAAAAGCATGAGATAATCTTGATTTTTAAAATAAATTATTCTATTAGAATGGAAAGATCATGTTAAAATATAGCTGAAGAATGCTATAAAATTCATTAAAGAATGTGGGTTAAAGGACACTGGTATTTATCTAGTTGATTTATATTAGCTTCTATGAAATAGAAATAATAAAAATTACTTTTTAGGATTCTTGTGTGATGAAAACCACCTCACACCTATTAGAATAGCTATCATCAACAGAACAAATAATAACAAGTATTGGGGAGGATGCAGGGAAAAAGGAACCCTTTTACACTGCTGGTTGGAATGTAAATTGGTGCAGCCACTATGGAAAACAGTATGAGGTTCCTCATCAACTAAGAATAGAACTATCAGGTAACTCAGCAATCCCTCTTCTGGGTTTTTACTCCCCAAATTTGAAAACATTTATCCATAAAGATATATGCACCCTCATATTCATAGCAGCATTATTCACGATGACCAAGACATGGAAAAAACCAAAGTGTTCTACGATAGATGATTGGATAAAGATGTGGTACAAATGTACAATGGAATATTACTCAGCCATAAGAAAAGATGAAATTCTGTCATTTGTGACGTGGATAGATCTTGAGATTATCATACTATGCGAAATAAGTCAGATAGAAAAAGTTGAGAACCATATGATTTCATTTATATGTGGGATATATATCTGAAAGCAACAAACAAGACAAACAGAGACTCATGGACACAGACAGTCTAGTGATTACCAGAGGGAAGCGGGGAAGGGGAAGGTAGGTAAGGATAAAGGAGGTCAAAAATATGGTGATGGAAATAATTTTAACATTGAATGATGAACAAACAATGCAATATACACTCAAACCTATATAGTTTTATTAGCCAGTCACCTCAATAAATTTAATAAAAAAAGAATTAAATTCAGGTACAACTAACAGGGACATTAAATACAGCTTAAACATGAAAAAAAGGCAAATAAAATTTACTTTTTTATTACAAAAAATTAGAAAATACAAAAAGGTAAAAAGAGTGTGAGATAGAAATGACATATCCTTCAGAATAAACAGAGATGCAACCGGATAGTATAAAGTTACTCCGTCTGGGCACATATTTTGCCTTCCCTTTAATCTTCAATCCCATTTGCTAGTTCCTGAATTGTATTGTTTCAGTCTTAACTTCCAAGGGTCACAGGCTTTCCCAGTTGTTCCTACAGATATGATGTTTTCTGATAGGAAAATAAAGGCAAGATCTGTTTTATAAAAATCATTAAAGAATGTGGGTTAAAGAACACTGGTATTTATCTAGTTGATTTATATTAGCTTCTATGAAACAGAAATAATAAAAATTACTTTTTAGGATTCTTGTGTGATGAATAAAGTTTTGAATACTGAAGCTCTATGTCAATTATGAAAAAATATTACTGTATTTAATAATGTAAATTTAGAAGAACTTATTCATTTGGATGAAGAATACAAATATGCTATATTTATTATTTAATGTAGGTCAGTCCTTTTGGGCCAAAATTCTGTATTTGAATTATTTTTCCATTTCTAAAACGTAATTCTCTAAATTGGCATTATTATAGTACCAGGCAGTGAAACAGGATTGTACAGGAAGTTGGCAATAATTGTTAGAGAAATGAAGTCTAATTACTACACTCTGTACTTTTAGCATAACGTTGAAAGCTCTGACAAAACAAATTAGGAGGTTTTCTCATCACCACAGCAATGATTTTCAAGTTTGTTTTGCTTTTCTGAAAATATAACCAGTCAAGCACAGTTAATTTAACTTGAGCAGAGTGAAAAATTGATTTTTTTTAGAGATGCAATTAGGCTTTTAAAAATCAGGTTAAATAATGATAAGCACAGTTTAATTTGTTTGCAAACCTTTAGAAACTTTCTTTTAAGTTATAGCAAACAAGGAGTTGACTACAAAATAAGGAAAATGGTTTGGCTGGTGGAATGTCTTATTAATTTTTGTTTGTATCATTCACTTGAAATCAAAGAGGGTTGGTATAAATTAGTAACATCCTTTGCTTATATTATGACCTCAGTAAATGGTTACTGACCATTCCTCATCTATTAAAGTGACACATAGGATGATTCAATCATTTAACTTAAAATAAATATGCTTTTTAAAAAAGAAATCTATATATTCCACACAAAAATTAAGGATATTTAATAATATCTTTGAAATTAAGAATGCTCAGATTATATTAAGAATATAATCAGCAACTATAAACAAATAGCAGAGATTAAACATGAGGTGAAATATTTGAGCTTAAAAATTATTTTCACTAAAATTTTGTGTGTCCTGGCACTTCAATCTTAAATTATATGAGAAAAAGTAAAAATTTTGACCACATTCACCAAGAGTCCCTTGATTTTTCAAGCTATGCATTCTTATTTAAGTTTTAAAAAGTTTGTCTACATTAGCACTTCTACCTTCTGACTTTTCACTGTTCTTTCTGCCTGGAATTTTCTTTTTTCATCTTTTCACATGATTCTTTTCCTTCATTCTCTTCCTTCAGTTTTTCATTTAAATGTTTTCTTCCTTAGAGCCTCTTCTTGACACTATCCCAAATGCCTTACTTTCCCCCACCCTAGATACTCTCGCTTTCATTAACTTGTTAAATTTCTTCATCACACTTAGCATAATCTGTCACATATTAGGGCAGGGGCCAGAAATTAATAAAGAGTCATAGAATAAATGAATAAATAAATTTATGAATATGATGCCTTACAATTATAATCTGTGCGTACATATGTCTTCCCATCCTTTGAAAGAAGCAAATCAAACATTAGTGATATTTACTGAGTGCCTTCCATGGATTCAAGAGAATTATGAAAGTATGTAGAATAAAAAAAGTAGTATTTTTATCTATATGTCCTGGGTGAGAATATACTAGTGAGTCACGGAAAATTAGAGCAAACAATAGAAAATAGCATAAAAGTTCACTACAGTTTACCTTTAAAAGAGAGTTCATGGAGAGAGAAATCGGCGAAGAATGGTTCAGCCATTGAAGGCTTGATGGAGAGTTTTAGGCATCCTTTAACACCTTTAAGCATGAATGGACGTTGTCTTCTTTTACATGAAAGCCCAGAAATTTGGAGAGAATTAGAAATCTCACTCTATTTTAAGTTATATTCTTATTTTAATAGGCCAAATTCCTTCATGTAAATAAAGAAAATCTGAGAGACAGTTTAAGATACATAATCCTCAGTCACTATGTGTCTTGTTTAAGGCATTTAAATCCTCCATGATCTTATTCGAATAATGGTGCTTTATTCATCCTGAATTAATAAAGTACCAGCAGGATACAAATGATACATTGCGATGCACTGTTCAGCACAGGTCCAGCCTTAAGGATGAAAACTATGGTTACTACATGGCCCATACATTTCCAAAGGAGTGCTCAGCATAAGATTTTGCTTCTTTTAACATTCTAGTAAGTATTAAGCCTTTGATAACTCATTTTATAAAGGGGCCACAGAGCAACAAATATCTTAATTATTGATTTTAAATCATGGAAAATTCTTAGAGAAATAAATGCAATGGTGACTTTAAACGCATATACTTTCTTTTACCTATGTTGAAAGAAATTTCTGGTTCATTCAAGAATGCAAAATATCCTACCAGAATTATTAAATGCCAGGTACATATTTTTGAAACAAATTATTTGTTTAAAATTATTTAAAAATTTGTAAATTTTATATTTTCATATTTACTTGGAGTAGCCTTCGAATGAATCAAATTGGTCACTCTTTAAAATCAATTGATTCACCGAGGACTATAATGTTCTGGAAAAGGCACAGAAGCTAATTAGACAATCTGGTCGATGATCAAATACTTCATTTACTGAAAAATCTATTTCTTTATATAATTCTACAAATTTTGTTTGATGTGCTTTAGTATTTATAACACTCTTTTGCTACGAATTGGTAGGCAGCAATGTTGTTTCCCTCATTCAGGGGCCTGAAACACTAATGGAGTAATATGAAATGGATGACTAGCATGCAAAATTAGGCTGTCATAAGGAAAATGTAAATTCAAGTTTTTTTACATCGTGGTCTAGTGAACTTTCTTCTGTTACACAGCATAATCAAAAGATTATAGACTTTGGGATCAGACCAGAGATCAAATCACTTACTTCCTATATGACCATAATTAAGTGACTTCACTTCACTGAACTTCAGTTTCAATGTTTATGCAAAAAAATAAAGTTTAAAAAAGAATAATATCTATTATTAAAGTTATAAGAGCTTGTCATTAATGAAGCACTTAGGAATGTTTACTTGGACTTCTTGCCTACAGACTCACTTCCATGATTGTCTCATCTAACCAAAGTGATATATTATAAAATATTTTGGACAAGGAGAAGTAAATTTTTGTCAATGCTCTGTTACTTCTTCAGTCTTTACTCTCAGACAAGTACATTCTGGATTTCAGCTGCCTAATGTGTCAGTAATAACCCACGCCTCTCAGCTCCGTATTCGCTATTCATCATCTCACTTCATCAGTAGGGAGTACTGGAAGGACAGAGGAGGGAGGGGATCTTTTTTCTGATGCTAGGGTGTGCATACTATTAGTAACCTCCTTGATTGATGCACAGAAAACCTTTCAGTGGAAAATATCCCAGACCCCAGAGGGTGAATTCCTGGGGGAAATCTACCAGTGCAGCACCTCCACAAATGTCCCTGCCCACCAGTGAACAATATTGCACCCTTTCCATTGATATCTAGATTATAGCTTTGAAAGAGGGATTGGAGGGCTCTCCCACTTGGTTCCTTCCTTAGGTGGTCTGCTCTAGCCCTAGAGCTTGTGGCGGCACCTTATCTGTTGTTACTGTGTTGTTAAGAGTTCTTAGTTCTATTTTTCCTCTTAGTAGTCAATGCCCTTATATTGTTAATAGTTCTTTGTATTAAAACTTGCCTGTTCATTCTTGAAAATTAAAGCCCAGAAAAAATTCAAGAAAAAAAGAGTCTTGAAAGAGTCTTGTATAGTTGTGTGTGTGTGTGTGTGTGTGTGTATGTGTGTGTGTGTGTGTGTGTGTGTGTGTGTGGTGTTAGTGACAGTGGGACTGGAAAAACCCTGGCATAGATACATCAGAAGCAAAATCTATGAGACTTAGGACAGGGTCAATGAGACCTGTAAGAGTCTGAGCAGCATAATTAAGAACATAATTTAAATAACAAAAAAGTTAAAAGAACATCTATTTGAAGGATAGAGAAGGAGACTGAGAGAGGGAAGTTGATGAGACTGTGATACATTAATTTGAAATACCATTGTAGAGATTCTTACAAGAGACTAGAAATGTATGTGTGGGGTTTGGAGAGGGTAAAGTCAGATAAAAAATATAAAGAAATTGACTGAGGTCCCTAAAACCTTTGAAATTAACAAACGAAACCTATAAAAAGAAGAAATGGGTGGTAATTAAACTTTGGGAATATGTATGTTTAAGGATTTAGAGGAGGCAATGGAGCTAGAGAGGACAGAAAGATCAGCAGACTTGGCATAGAAGGACAGGACAGTGTGGTGATAATGAAGTTGAGGGAGGAGAAGGATTTATGTTGAGGCTTGGGACCAGCTGTTACATTTGGTGACATTTGAAAATGCAGTTTTAGCAACCATGGAGGTGGAAACCAGATTGCAGGGGATTAAGTTTTTATTGGATGGTAAAAAATCAAAGGCTGGGAGGAGAGCCTGGATTTTCAAGAATTCTGAGAATGAAATGTAGGGAAGAACTAGGGCAAAAGCTTGCATGGTTTGTAACATCAAAAGAAGATGCTTTTAAGACAGGAGTTATCTGGGTGTGTTCAAGGACAGAAAGGTGCTTGGTAATAAATATTTTCATGTGAGAAAGGACTGATGTAAGAGCCTAGGTGAGGGATAACGTGGAACATTCAGAAAAGAGCTTTCCATAGAAAAAGTAGGCTGTCTCCAAAGTCTTTTTCTGAATAGAGCAGTTGCATCTACCTTGACAAATTGATTTTATAATGGTTGGCTTGTTTGTTAAATATTCTGTCTTTATTTATCTCATGTTCTTTCATCTTTTTTCAAGAACACAGAGAGACACAGACACAGAGAGAGAGAGAGAGAGACAGACAGACAGACAGACAGAGAAACAGAAAGAGCAGAAGAGAGAAGATTCTGAGACCAGTTAGTCCAGAAGATCCAGCTGTACCCTTTAAACAAGCAAAGGCTATGTTACTCAGCTAGCTGATGGTTGGAGACATCTTCTGATCTCCAAAACTTTATAACAGTTTAGAAAATTGAGGTCAAGACATGGTTACCCTACCAGAGATCTATTGGAAGAAATTCCCCCTTTTAAAAATGCCTGGATGGCAAACTCATTGCTAAATAAATATATATTGTAAGTGCTTGAAAATGTAGTCTCACTAGCTGCAGAGATGAATCGGTGTTTTAGACAATATAGTTTTCTCTTCATCAACTAAACTCCAAATATTTTAGAAAAGGCACCAAAAAGTCTTTCTAACCATTCTTAACATGATGAACATGGTGTCTCGTTGAGTGCTCGTTGTGGCTCAGGAATTCTGACTAGCAGCACACATTCATGCTGATCAGGACACATCCTTGATTATAGTGGGAGGTCTAAAATTACAGTCAATTTTTTGATGTTTCTCTCAGGTCAAGAGAGTGAAACTAATGCTTGGTAATCAATGACTGAGTAAATTATTGCACTGTTAGCAATCTGTGGGTTCTCTGTAGATTGCTCTCTTAGTAAAGTCTGTGGGTTAGCTAGAGGAATGAGTTAATTAGAAGAAGTTCTCTATTCTCTTATGGGCTTACTGTAGATCAGAGAAGCTTCATTGTGTGTGTGCGCGCGCGTGTGTGTGTGTGTGTGAGTCTCCCCATTAATCTAATCGCCAGCCAATGATGTTTCTCTCAGGTCAAGAGAGTGAAACTAATGCTTGGTAATCAATGACTGAGTAAATTATTGCACTGTTAGCAATCTGTGGGTTCTCTGTAGATTGCTCTCTTAGTAAAGTCTGTGGGTTAGCTAGAGGAATGAGTTAATTAGAAGAAGTTCTCTATTCTCTTATGGGCTTACTGTAGATCAGAGGATCTGCATTGTGTGTGTGTGCGCGTGTGTGTGGGTATGTATGTGTGTGTGTGTGTGAGAGAGAGAGAGAGAGATGGGAAGAGAGGGAGAGAGATTGAGAGAGAGAGAGAAAATTACAAAATGACATGTTTCTTTTGGTACATATTTCTCATTTCTCTAAGTGAGCCTCCTTTATGGAGGCAATAGAAGTTTGGTCTCTACAGTCAGAGAAAGGCGGTGAGTGATATTCCACAGAGAATTTCAGTGTCTATTTTTACTGCTTCTTTTTAGGAAATCACTCATCAGACAGACATGCTGTCATGCACCGATGTCAATTTGAGTTTTTCTTTCCACTCTGGAGTAACTGAGTGATGTTTCCTGTATTAAAAAAAAAAAAAAAATTTTTTAGATGAAAGCCAAGAAGCAGGAAGGTTCCTCATCAGATCTTAAATTGTAATAAGTAGGAAGAATTGAAAGGGCAGCATGTGGACAAAAGGGCCAGTTTCTCTGTTGTATGTGAATTATTGGCCATATGGACGCGTTTCCTGTATTTGAGATTTAGTGTTCCTGCTCCATTTTGCCATGGGTACCATTATTTGTCCACTCTTTCTTTATTAGTTTATTTTGGAATTGTCAACTGCATTTTCTTTATGAAGATCTTATAATATTATTGAGTCTTCTTTAGCTTATTTTTAAAGCCTCAAGTGTTTATTTTTTTATTTTGGCTTTTTGTCAGAGGATTTATTTTGCAATTTCTTTTCCTAATCTATAGTTCAACTTCTCAGAAGCTGCCACAACTTTAGTAGAATTTAAAAATAAAATTTAAAGGATCCATAACTGATTCAAGATTAGATTCAGCTACATGTCATAGAGATCAGACCATGGGACTTAATAAGAGTTATTGTTACTCCCATAACAAGAAGTTTAGGGGTGCAAAATCTAGGGCTGTGCATTGGAGCTACAATATCCACATTCCTCAGTCTCCTTTTCTCTTTTCTGCTATTCTTAGTGTGTGGATTTATGCTCGTGATCATTTTATGGCAACAAAATGGCACAACTACTTCCAATTTTATTTCTGCCACCAGGAGGAAGAAATGGTCTTATATGAGGAAACTGCGCTTTCCTGAAAGTCTCTCTACCTACCTCACTAGATTGTGTCACATGGCCAGTCCTCCACGTAAAAGGTTGGAAATTCAAGATTTGAGATGATCATATTACTAATCCAAACAAAATCAGAGTTCTCTTAATAAGGAAAAGATGTGTGGTATAAAACGATATGATTAGTATCTTTTTAAGAATATCTCATCCAAAGAGCATTCTGTTTAAGGTTAGTTAATATGTTAAATAATGTTTCATAAGAATATAGGAGGAAACAAATAAAAACAAGTCAGAGGGGTTGATTATATTATGTCATACTCTATTATACTGGACAACAAACTAGATTAATTCCATCCATCAAAAAGATGAAAACACAGTGATATTTATTTATTGACATAATTTGTAGCATATCACTTTTCAATAACATGTTTTGGTCTCTAGCCTAAGGGACTTTCCAGTTAAAACTACATACTTTCGTTCTTGAACATAATTTCCTCTGACTTCTTACTCATTTCCTTGATTTCTGGACACAGTAGTTTTCAATAGTAGCATTTAAAATGTAGAAGCCTTTTGAGATAGCCTTTTGAGATAGCCTTTTGAGGCAAAACAACGCGACCCGCACCGGGATCTCACCAGCTCCCGCTCAGGTTCGCGGTCCCCGCTGTCGCCTGCGTCCTGCTGCGGCGATGCACCCGAGCGCAGGGACCCGGAGCGCCCGAGCTTGGAGGAGAAAGAGCCATCGGATTCGGGGACGAGATGGCAGACTGGCGAGCTTGGAGAAGGAGCCCTACCACAATCTGTGCTGCCAGATCCCCCGTTAGGACCAGGCTAGACTGAATGCCGGCAACGAATTATCGGAGGTCCTCGAAGTGTCTCGATGAAGTGTGTCCCAAGCAAGAGAAGCAGTCCTGGATGCTCACTTTCTTGTTTCAGATTTGGGCAAAGAAAAAGCAAAGCAATTGCATTCTGATCCGAAGTCGTTTGATATGTTGCCATGTTGAAACTCTACTGACACATGAGTGTAAATCCACTAGAAGCCGAAGAACTTATCCGTGATGAAGATAGTTCTGATTTTAAATTCATAGTCTATGACTCCTGGAAAATATCAGGCAAAACAACAGACATCACCTGTAATAAAACCCATACATTCCACTTTCTGTTGAATTCAATACAAGGAGAATTCCCTGTGCCAGAGCCACCAACTGATCGTCTAAGAAAAGTTCGTATGATAGAAGAGCAGTGGGAAATGCCTGCCCAGTTAAAAAGAATGCAAGAATCTCGTCAAGAAGCAACAGAAAAAGTAGAAAGAATCTCGAGATTATTGCAAACATATTTTCGAGAAGATCCTGATACCCCTATGTCCTTCGATGACTTTGTGGTTGATCCATAAAAAAAACCCCCATACCATGGAAAACATCCTTCATGTTTCCTTCATTATAAGGGATGGTTTTGCAAGGATAAAACTTGACCAAGACCGACGGCCAATGATAGAGCCTATTAATGTTAATGAAGAAAGTGAGGTCATCGACCCAAAACACCCAAATTAGAAATCAAGGAATTATAGCTTTGAGTTATTGTGACTGAGAGGAGATGGTGAAGACCTTTGAGATCTTAGAGCTAAGTGTTTGACGCCAGCCACGGCACTCAAGTGGATAGTGAAATCCAAAAAGGAGAGCAGCATGTATTATATATATTGTATGATTAAACATTTTTAAAGACAAATGGCTTTTAGTAAAATGTAGCTTTCAATAGATAGTTAATGAATTTGTCGTGGTTGTCTTTGATTAAAGGAAATTCACTACCATGTTCACACAAAAAAATAAATAAAATGTAGAAGCCTTTTTATTTGACTTAATTGGGATTAATAGTTGGCCCATTCTTTAAAAGTGTTCTTTAAAATAAGAAATCACAAACATTATGCGTGATTTTTAAAATACAATTTTAAAATGTTTTATTATGGCAAAATATACATAACATACAATTTACCATTTTAATTTAACTATTTGTAAAGGTACAACTAAGTGGTATTAAATACTCTTACAATGATGTTCAATCATAACCACTATCTATTTTCTGAAGATTTTCTAGAACTTTGTCATTATCCCAAATAGAAAATGTGTACCCATTAAACAGTAACTGCATATTATCCCCTCAATTAGCATAATGTTTTCGAAGTTCATCCATTGTATGCATATACCACGTTTTAGTTATCCATTAATCTGTCGAGGACATTTGCAATGTTTCTACCTTTTAGATATTGTGATTAATACTGCTATAAACAGAGGTGTGCAAGAATCTGTTTGAGTCCTTCTTTCAATTATTTTGGGAATATATCTAGAAGACGAATTGTTGGATTGTATGGTAATTCCGTTTAATTTTTTAAGGAACTGCCAAACTATCTTCTACAGAGATTGCACTCTTACATTGTCAGCAGCAAAGCACAAATGTTCCAATTTTTCCACATCCTTGCAACACTTGCAATTTTCCATTTTTTAAAAGTAGTCATTCTAATGGAAGTAAAGTGACATTTCATTGTTTTGCTTTGCATATCTTTAATGACCAGTGATATTCAGCATCTTTTTATGGGTTTATTGACCACTTGTGTATGTTCCTTGGAGAAATGTCTATTCAAGTCCTTTGCCTTTTTAAAAATTGGATTGTCTGTTATTTTGTTGTTAGGTTGTAGGAGTTCTTTATGAATTCTAAATATTAACCCCTTATCAGATATAATTTATAAATATCTTCTCCTATTTTATGTCTTGCTTTTTCGGTTTCTTGTCTTTTGATGAATAGTTTTTAATTTTGATATTGCTCAATTTATCTATTTTTCTTTTGTTGCTTATGTCTTAAAAACTAATTTTAACATATATATTCACATGCAAATATACACAGCTTCATGACTTAATCAAACTCTAGAGGAAGAAATCCTTTCCATTGTGTTTGGATTGCTTGGAATTCTGTATAAACTCTCTAGTAAATCTATACCCAATTCATGAATTTCGGTTTCATAATGTTTAAAGTCAAAGGAAAACATTGTGAAGCAATTTGGAGGCAGGACTTTACATTTCAAATTTTAATTTTTATTCTTTCATTTTCTTGCCCACATCTAATTTTATGCTAATTTTTAGCAGCTCATTTTTTTTTCCAAATCTTTCTAAAGCATTCAACCTGGTTTTCATAGGATTAAAAACTATGCATACATTTCAATAAATTACAATGGTGCTTCTCAAAATATCTATGGGAAATGAATTCCCCCACCCAATCCATCTTAGATTGATGCTTTTGTTAAATATAATAAAAGTGAATTATTAGGAAATGAAATAAAATGTACTTTTGTACAAGAGGCAAATGCTAATTTTTTAATTACTAGATTCAAGAGACATTAAATTACATTTCAGTGCATATAAAACAAACAAAAACAACCTAGGGAAAAATAAAAAGAATTACAAAACCTGTACAAAGTATTCATTGCAAATATGCATACAGACAATTCATATGTAAAGCACCACTATGTTCATAGCTCTTTGTCAAAAAAAAGAAGGAAATAATAATTATGTATATTAAGTATCTAGAATGGACATGCTATGTATCAATATTTAAAGTTTTAGTGTGATCGATGTGCTTGATTGTTGTTTTAATATAGTTTGGATTGACATTAACGATGTTCACAGACAATAATGTATATCTTGAAAAGTTTCTATGCTTTGTTTTAAAACACAGAAATAAACATAGAAATAAAAGTGATTTTAAAGCAATCTCAGTACAAGATATTCATTTATAATGTTTATCCAAAATGATGTAAGCAGTGCTGCATTTCCAAAAATTAATCTTTACTCTTTCAGCAGTAGTTAGTTCCTACAATGTTTCCTGTGAAGTAATAGTTAATTTTTTTTTTTTTTTTGCTGAAAAAATAGAGTCTGGATCCATGAATTTGTTACGCATGACTCTGCTTTTGATGGAAAATAAAATTCAGAATGTTCTATCAAATTTTTATTATGTTTGGTGATAAATTTTCATATATATGCAATATTGGAGTCACCATCTACTCCATTAGTAAATATTGTTAAACTATGAGACATAATATAACATCTCTAGCAATTCTGTTCTTCCAAGCTTCTAATTTTGTTTTTGCCCTTTAATCTGACCTTATCTTCCACTAGAAAACATGTTACATTTCCTCTTTGCATGGACGTGTTATGATTATTAAAAAGAGCAGACATATAACCAAGTCTTTTACCATAGTTGAAATCAAACCAATTTTTGAAAAATTTTATAAACCACTAAGAATTTATTTTGTAGTCCAAGCGTGCCAAACCGAAATTTTCTCTTCAGTAAGCACTGTACCTCAGCTCCCAAATTATCACTTGATAAAAAGAATATTTTCATGCTAGCCTTTACGTAATTCACAATTTTTACCATGCCAATAATCACACTGGTTTAGCTCACAGTTTTTTATTGCAAGACCTTCTTGATGAAGGAAGCAATACGATGATTTACTTTCTGGCATAAACTCCTTAGTCTTGGTACTACTTCTACGATATCAGAGCCTTTTTTTCTCACAAAACATAAATGCCAAGCCACACCTGCTGATCTATGTGTATTTGTTTGGTTTGGCAGTATCACATTGCTATGAGGGATTCTAGGAACTCTCAATTTCTGTGCTTACCTCACTGCCAGCCAGTAAAAAATCAGGTAGCAGTCTAGTCCCAGTCTGCATACTATACTTTGAGTAGCAATGGTTTACATAATATTTAAATAAATTACCTAATTACAGTAATAAGTAAAACTGAACATGCAATTATCGACTCCTCAATGTAGGAAGAAACTTACATTCTATCTCTTGATGGAGGAAGAGGCAAACAATTTGGAACTACTTTTCATTTATCACAGTATACTCTCCAATGACAATTATTTACATTCCTCCTACATACAAATTTATTTAACCTTCCCAAGATTTTCATTTTATTGTATAGTCAGACTCAAAAGTCTAGGACCTCATCATCTAAATAAGTCCAGTTGTGGGTGAGGTTTCTGTGGTTTATTTGAGCAAAAGGGAAGTAATCTGACTTCCATGCACCCAAGGTAGATATAGTGTGTGATGGGAAAAAAATATTCCGATGTAAGAAGTAGAGAGCCGAAGGCACATATCAGTCCCTCTTTCATAGCAATTACAAAATACATCAGGCTCTACTAAGCTGGGGGTAGAAAATGTTCCTTTACTAGGGCCCACTACTGCTCCCGTGAGGCATTCCCTAGTCATTGTTCTCAGCTTTTCAGCCCACCCTCTTCTTGGTTCTGCCATATGAGGTGTTCTCCCTTTTCCATGGAAAATCACTCATGTTTGCATTTGAGAAGCTTTCCTCATTTTGCTTCCTGTTTATAGAAAATTGTAGGCTGTTTTTGTTATCTATTGAATAACAAATTACTCCAAATGTTTATGGCTTAAAACAAAAAATATTATCTCAGAATTTCTGTGAGTTGGGACTTGAGAGTAGCTTATCTAGATAGTTTGGTTCAGCATCTCTCATATGGTTGCAGTCTGAATATCTAAAGGGCAGCAGTTATTCGAAGGCTTAGGCTGGAGGATCTACTTCCATGATAGCTTACTCACACAACTATTGTCAGGAAGCTTCATTTTATCACTCAGTTCCTATTGAAGGAAGTTTCATTTCCTGGGCACATAGGCCTCTTCACAGACTACTTAAATGTCCTCATGACATGGCTGCTAACTTCCCTCAGAGGGTTCAATACAAGAGAACAAGAGAGAAGTCTCAGTATTTTTTATGATCTAGTAGTCTCTGAAATAAGACTCAGTCACATCTGCTTTATCTGTTTGTTACAAATGAGTCATTAATTCCTCTTCACACTAAAGGGGTGGTGGAATTAGGTTCCTCTTCTTGAAGGGAGTACTTTCATGGTATTTGTGGAGATATGTTAAAACCACAACAGAGATGCTGCAGCCTGTTCTCACTGGAAATCTCTGGTCTGTATACTTTAATGAAATACAAATCCCTTTAAATTCTTTTGGGATTCCTATAAATCTTACTATCACTTAATTGACATAGCAAGTTTTGAAATAAATGAAAATGCATTGTAGAAATTTGCTGTTAATTATTCTCCCTTATCAAAAGATCTTGACAGATCAAATGCCCATGAAGATCAGATATATACAACTTTTTTTCCTCTCTGAGGAAAAAGAATCAAGGGCCTAACGTATCAGTATATTTAGAGTTGAAGTTTTTAATAATAAGTAAATGAAAACTAACCAAATCTCTCATTTCTTAGTGACTTAAGTAAAAATGTTACACCTATCATCAAGGTTTTCAGGAAACTAACAATCTTCATGTAGAAAGATATTTAGAAAAGCTACAAATTGTGATAACAGACTGAAGTCCTGAGTTGGCTTGAGAAGAAATACATAATGAGTACTGTATAAGCAACAAATGAGAATTCTGGTTTTAGTTTGAAGAACCACTGATCAGAAGAAAAAAGAGCATGGAGGTAAGAGAACATGAGTTGAATAACATGGGAATATTGCCAAGAGACAGTTTATGAGAAAATTTGTCTAACATTTAAGTTGTTAGCCTCCTTGTGAGATTAAACTTCTTAATCTTGCCAAATTTTCAAAAAGTCTAGTATACACAAATATCTTGTATGAGATTTTGTTCTATATCTGAGACAGTGAGAAACTAAAGGGAGTTCTATGGAAGTTGGGATCTAATAATGGTAGCAACACTGTGCAAGCAAATGCTTCAAGCCAAAATAATCGTGAGAATGTAAATTCTGGAAATGTACAAAAAGAACAATGGGTGATAGCAGGCCTGAGCTGTTCACTGGGTCACAATTCACCCTCTACAACAACCAGTGTGATATCTTCAAGATCAGAAGAACTTTATAATGTTTGCTGAATAAAATCATGGATTAAAGACATTGATCTCTACGTGGTATAAAGCACTAAGAAAAATCACTTTGTAACTGTCAAAAGTATTAATATTAATTCTCCATTGATTTCCCTTTATACAATATTGTGTTGAATTATTAATTTAAACTGTCTGCGTAACATATTTCTTTTCACACTCTATACAGCTTTGGTTTGTTTAAAGAATTTATTCTCTCATTATATAATGCAAAACTGATTTAGTGGAAAATTGATTACCTACCTTTGGTGAGGTGGCAGCTTTGTCTCTCTTGCTCTAAGATATTACTTCATCCTTTTCTCTCTGTGAAATGTCTGTAAAAAATATCATGTTTAACATCAATACATTGTGTGAGGAATTATACTCAGAAGTTAAGTCAGTGTATAAGAGATTACAATTTGAGACTAATTGTGACATCTTGTATCTAATTTAATACCAGCTTATCTATAAATTATGGGCACAGAGGAATGCAGGCTTTTTTCTTTATAGTCTCTGTGAGACAGGATGAAGAAAAAATAATTTCTCAGGTTTTCACAATCTCACACTCTGGAGAAAAGAGTTATAGTTTTTAGTTTTGTATTACTAGGGTTCCCCTTAGCAGTTGTCTATTATTTCTAAACACATCCTCACCTTCTCTTGCCTAGCAGAAAAAAGTAAGCTTAAATACATTTTGCATTTTCATTCCGCTCCCCAATAACTAGTGAATTAAAAATAAAATTGGTTTTATCTTCAAAGGCAACTCAGCCCTCAGTTATATTAGACATAATTTAATATCTGCTTCTTAGTGAAATAAAGACTGGAAAAAAAACAAGATGTTAAATAGTTCTATTGGTAGATTTATGAAGCCTATGCCACTGATTGGTCAGGACTATTATAAATAATTTTAATCTCTTTTTCTCTTATTCTGAATTTTAAAAGAACCTGGTAGTCAAATGCTTTTTAAAATTAGTATAAGTTTTAGAAAGTAGTTGGTACTGAGAATATGTGCACTTCAGCTGAACAAGTTGCAATACAGCTCATTAGCTGTACAGAAATCAGTAAGTCTCACTCATTTAGCAAATAAGCTGAAAAAAAAAAAAACAAGTAAGGATTCCCACGGGAAAACTGATGCTAGAGAATATTAACTTACACCAGTGAACTGGCCTGGAGACAGCTCCAGGTGTGCCTCTATTCATTGCTTGAAGTAACTAAAATAGATTGTATCCTAAAGTGATTGGGGTTAAATTGACCCACTGAAATCATTTTGATTTTTCATTTTTTTCTTTTATTTTGTAAAATCTGCACATTTTCAATAATGAAGAGTACTCCATCCAATATATTGAAATATGATAACTGAATGGCTACTTTTGGTATTTATGGAGCCATTTTGTTGAAAGAAAATGAAGTTCAGTAACTACAATTATGTCTTCGTGGAATACTATTTGATTACATCAGAGTTTTGAATTGTGAGGCAATGAAAAAATTAATTTGCATTTATCTTCAGAATAGCCTGACCGAATGCAGTAGAATCTATGTAGCAAATATGCTAGCTAAGGCTATTAATTATTTGCTTTGTTTCTAGGGGATCATTTCATTATTATTGTAAAACACTAGAAGATATTTGATCATGCCTGTTTAGGGTAAAGTAAAAGATGACATTGCCTTGGAATAGGGAAAAAAGTAAGAGATTGAGGGGAGAATCTAGAATAGAGTAAAAGCAGTAACCAAAATATCTGTCCAAAAACAAAAGAGTTGATTTAATATATTGTTACTGATAAAAGTTCAATTTTATTGCTAACTCTATACTAATTGTCTAATTTTAAAAAAATCACCAGATTGATAATATAATATCAAGACTTTTCTTAAGTATCCAATGATAAATGTGGAAAGATGAGTGGCTTTTAATATATAATTCAGACTGGCACATCATTTAGGTTAAATGTACATTGGAACCTGGCTTATTCAGTTCAACTGGCCATATTTGTAAGGGAAGATGATTGTTAAAACAAAGCTTGATATATATGACTTGTTATATATAATATATAGTTATATGTATAGTGTATATACAGTTATATATTGTAACAGGTTGTTATAATAGTTGAGTTATTTGACTCAATTTAAAATAAGTGTTTTATTGAAGTATAATTTATTTAGAAAAATGCACACATATTTAGTAAAAGGTGAAAGATTTATACAATTTGAAGAGAAATCAGAGTATCGTACATATTTAGAATAAAGTTCAACACTTCAATAAATGTATAAACTTGTGTAACAAACATCATCAACAAAATGCAGAAAATTTCCATGATCCCATAAGATTCCCTGTGTCCCATTATAGTCTATTCCCATTATCCATTCTTGGAACTAGACAATCACTGATATGCTTTCCATAAGTATAGAATTGTTTTTCTTAGAGTTTCATATAAAAGGAGTCATATATTAGGGGGACCCTTTGTAACTGACTTCTTTTGCTTGGATAATGTTTTCTATATTTACCCATTATGTTGTGTCTATCAGTAATTCATTCCTTTTTATTGTTGTGCAGAACCCAACAAATGGATACAATTTGTTTACCTATGCACTTGTTGATGGACATTTGAGTTCTTTCCAATTTTTGTTATTATGAATAAAGTTCCTACAAACAGCCATATAAAGCCTTTAATACCCGCAAGTTCTTATTTTCAGGTAACTATCTATGAATGAAATGACCAGATATATAGTCAGTGTATGTTTACCTTTATAATAAACTGCCAAAGATTTTTCCAAAGTGGCTGTACAATTTTACATTCCCAGCAGCAGTATATGAGTTTTCTAGTTGCTACGCACTCATTACTCCTTATCTTAGTATTGCCAGTCTTTTTATATGAACCATTAAATATAAGTAGTAGTATTTCCTTGTGACTTCAATTTGATATTCTCTGATGACTAATGAATGAAGTTGAATATCTTTGCATATGCTGATTGGGCATATTTTATCTTCTTTCATAATGTGTCTGTTCAAATCTGTTGTCAATATTTGAATTGGGGTGTTTGTCTTCATACTGAGATGCATTACAAATATTTCTCCGAGTATGAGACTTGCTTTTCATTTTCTTGGAGGTGATCTTCAAAGAGAAAAACACAAAATGTTGGCAATGTTCTTTTCACCTATTTTTTTTTTCACTTATGGTTGTTCCTACTTTTGATATTTTATCTAAGAAATCTGCCTATTCCAAGGCCAAAAGATTTTATCTTGTCTCTTCCTGAAATTTTACAGGTGTAGGTTTTACATTAGGTCTGGAACGCATTTCAATTTAGTTTGGTATAGGACACGAGGCAAGGGTTAAGGTTCATTTTCGTATTCAGTTAGTGTTGTGCCATTTGTTGAAAAACTATTCATTCTCCACTAAATTATGTTATTGCACGTGATTATATTTTGGGACTCTCTATTGTGTTGCATTGATTTATATGCCTATTCTTATGCCAATATCACACTATCTTGATTAGTAAATCTTAAAACCTGTTAGTGTATCTTCTCTAATTTTGGTTTTCCTTAGTCAAAATTGTTTGGCTATTCTAGATTCTTTGCATGTTTACATAAATTGTAGAATCAGCTTATTCATTTTTATAAAAAGATATCTAGTATTTTGATTGGGATTCAGTTCAATCTATAAGTTAATATATACAGAATTGGTATGTTAACAATATATACTCTTCTGATCCATGAACATAATTTACATCTTGATTTAATTATCTTCAATAATTTTTCTCAGTTGTTTATAATTTTAATGTGCATGTCTTATACCTCTTTTGCCATATTTATCTCTCATAGACTTGTATATTTTCCTATATTCTGCAATCTTGATATATACTTATTTTAACACCTCACGATTATTTTTTCATAAATTCATTAGAATTTCTATGAAGACAACATGTATTCTTCAAATAAAGATAATTTTATTTGCTCCTTTCCAATTTGCATTACTTTTATTTTCTTTTTGACTGTTGCCCTGGCTAGGATCTCCAGTACAATACTGAATAAAAGTGGGGGGAGCTGAGAGACATCTTTAATTGTTCCCACTCTTAGGGAGGAAATATTCCTCCCTATTTGGCATTTGCCATTATGATGTTAGCTGAAGGATTTTCATAAATGTTCTTTATGAGATTGAGGCGGTTCTTCTCTACTTCTAATTCGATGTGAATTTTTATCTTAAAAATATTGAGTTTTGTCAAATGCTTACTTATTAAGATCATCATATGTGTTTTTTCCCCCCTCTTTAATTCCGCCCACCTCTGCCCCCACTTCCACTCCTGACCTATGGATGTTGCTGTTTTCCCCTTAAGAACTGGATATCTGAAGGTGGGGCATCTCCTCCCACATGCTCCCGGCGTGCACCCGGGTCTGGCGCCCCAGGGGCCTGGCACCCCTGGCGTACTTGAGAAGCCTGTCACACCCAGGGTATGGTCCATGGCTCCACCTGGGGCATGAACCCAGAACCTTCTGCATTTAAAGCAGATGTGCTAACCACTACGCTATGGACCCATCCCCTCAAATGTGTTTTTTTCCTTTTATTTTTTCAGCTAATATGCTCAAATACATTGATTTTTGAATGTTAAAATGAACTTACATTACTGGAATAAACACCATCTGTTCATGGTGCATTATCTTTTTCATATATTGTTGGATTTCATTTGCTAATATTTTTAAAAAGTTTTGTGTTTATGTTCAAGGGATAGATCTGTAGTTTTCTTATAATGTCTTTGTCTTGTTTTGGTATCAGGATAATGCTTGCCTCATAAAATGATTTGGAAAGACTTTCTTGGTAGGTATTTAATATCAATAGCATTTATACTGCCTTAAAAGCAAAGGTAAGGTTTCTGGATCAGAACTAAATTATTATTACTTATAACAGATGATTAGGCCCACATACTTCGAAAGGGGATTTTTGCACTATAAAAAAGGAACTCTGAAATTATAAATCTGGGAATTTAGACTAACTACTACCCAGTTGCTACCTCCTTCTCCTAAGAGAACTAGAGAAACTAATTTCCGTAATGTAAACAAATCTCTAGGAAAGGAATAAGAAGTTTCCAAGTTAACAATCTTTGGGATATAAATGATAACTCAGAGACTTATTCTCTTTTGGTACATTAACACTTACTTTTGGGCTTAATATCCTTCAAATGTAAAGAGCTAATGTTTCTGAGAGACAAAAGAAAGTAGTCTCCATATTTTGTCAATTTCCATTGTTCAGGAGGCTGCGATACTTCACTAAAAAATACAGGGAAGACTGTCTTTAACATTTCTCCTCCATATTATGAATGATTTTAAGTAGGAATTGGTATTATTTCTTCCTTAAATATGGGAGTATAAGTCATTGAATCTGTCAAAGCTTGGTGTTATCTTTGTGGATAGTTTTAAATTAAATATTTCTGCTTCACATAATTAGATCTGTGATATCTTTTTTTTCGCATTTACATGGCATAAAGTTTACCTGTTTAAAGTGTAAAATTTAATGGTTTTTAATATATTTATGTAGTATACAATCATTATCATAATTTTAGAATATTTTCATCATGTCTCAAAGAAACTTCATTTCTTCCCTTTACTTTGAGCTCTTGGTAACCACTAATCTACTTTTTCTATATATAGATTTGTTTACTTTGGACATTTCATATAAATGTGATAATATATGATCTTTTGTGACTGTTTTCACTTAGCATAGTGTTTTTGAAGTTCATCCATGTTGTAGCATGTATCAAGATGCAAAAAGCTCTTCCATCATATACCATATTTTATTTATCCATTCATTTGTTAGACAGTGGGTTGCTTCAACCTTTTGACTATTATGAATAATGCTGCTATGACATTCATGTGAACATATGTTTTCATTTCTCTTAAGTATATTCCTAGGTGTGAAATTGCTGGGTCATTTGTTTATTTTTGTTTAACCATTTGAAGAACTGCCAGACTGTTTTCCAAAGTGGTGACATTATTTTACATTCCCATGAGCAATGTATAAGGGTTCCAATTTCTCCGTATCTTCACCAAATCTTGTTGTTGACTGTCTTTTTTCTTAATTGTCCTAATAGGTGTGAGGTAGTAATTGATTGTGACTTTGGTTTGCATTTCTATAGTGACAAATGATGTCGAGCAACTTTTCATGTGTTCATTAGCAATTCAAATATCATCTTTGTACAACTACTTATTCAAATCTGTTCATTTTTAAATCGAGTTGTTTAAAAAGTTATTGAGTTATAAAAATACTTTACATATTTGTATACAAGTCTTTCTTTGGATATATAACTTGCTGGGTTTGGAAGTGCCTGGGAGCAGTTATGCTGTGAACTGAGGCCAGATGCCATTAATGCTGGGCTTAAGGTTGCTTAGCAAGAGGTACAGAGAACACCGAGGCCAGATGCTTCTTGTTTGCAGTTCATGGACCTTTGAGAGATTTTAGGGAGGTCCAGAGCATGGGCCCAGGCCTGTAGCTTGTATTGATTAGCCTCTGAAAGAGGTTTGGCAGGGGAGGGGTCTCAGAGACTCACCAGGATGGAACGAAAGTCTATTAGCATGATGAATGGAGACAGAGACTTGTTGCCTGCCCGCGTTTGCAGAATGGGCTCAACAAAGGAGCAGTGGAGCCTTCAGACACTTTAGTCTCAGGGAGAGCTGTCCCTCCACCCCTTGCTCTGAAGCCAGACCATTCAGTTGCTCCCGTATGACTCTGGCACTTTTCAAGCTGCTGTCCCTTCGCTGAAGTTTAGGGCGAGTGTTTGTGAGCCAGTGAGTCTGCGCTTGAGCCCTTTAAGAGGACACCTGGGTCTCCGGTATTGCTCCACTTCGCCTAGACTATTCCCTGCTGATTTTCCCTGATAGCTGTTGTGGGGACTCCTCGTGGAGTTGACGTTCTCAAGAGCTTTCTATAATTTACTTGTAAGTTTGATGTGGTTGTGGGAAGAGGCAAGTATAGCATTTACCTACTCTGCCATCTTGAACAGAAGTCTCAAAACCTTATTTATGGTACATCTTTACAGTAGTTTTGAGGAGAGACAGGTAGCACTCTATATTTATGACTACAAGCTGTTACATGTAACTTCCTGAGTATAACCATGCGTTCTCTGAGTCTACCTCCTCTATCTTCAAACTCCACTCCTGGTGTCTTAAGAAATGTGAGCTTGAACCTCCATCTTTGTACTTTCTTTATACTGTCCTTTGAGGCACAAAAGTTTTAAATTTTGATAAAGTCCAATATAGCAATCTTATATTTTATTGATTGTGATTTTGGTGTTCTATCTAAGAAATCCTTGCCTAGCCTACAGTCACAAAGATTCACTCCTGTGTTTTCTTCTAATTTTATAGTTTTAGCTTTTATTTTTAGACCTGTACTCTACTTTGAGTTAATTCTTTTGGATGCATGAGGTAGGAGTCTAGATTAATTCTTTTGCATGTGGACGTGTAGATGTCCCAGCATCATTTGTTGGTATTTCTTTTTGAGTAGGCTTTGGTAGTTCTTATTATTCAAGAAATTTGTCCATTTTATTTCAGTTGTCAAATTTGTTGATATAAAGTATTCATAACATTCTCTTATTATTCTTTTACTCTTTAATCTGTAATGAAGATCCTTCTTTTATTTCCATCATTGATAATTTACGCTTTCTTATTTCTTCATTCCTCTAAATTTTTATGTTTTATTGATTAAAAAGCAGCTTTGGGCTTGATATTCTTCATATTGTTTTACCACTTATTTAATAATTTTCTACTCTTTTTCACTTCCTTGCTTCTACTTACTGTGGGTTTACTTTTCTTTTCATAGCTTATTAAGACGATGGTTAGATTATTGCGTTTGGACTATTTACTATCCTACTACAAACATTTTAGCCATAAATTTCCCTGCAATTCCTAAAGTTGCTATATACTATAAATTTTAATATATTCTGTTTCTATTTTTATTCAGTTCAAAATATTCCCTTATATAATCTTTGAACTAGAGATTAGTTCTAAGTTTATATTTATTTTTCAATCATTTGACTTTTCCCAGACTTTTTTTTGTAGTTGCTTTGAGTTTAATTTTACTGAGGCCAAAGAACTTATACTGAATGATTCAATCTTTTAAAATTTAAAGTTGGTTATTGCCTAGCATATAGGCTGTTTGGCTGAATGTTTTATTTATAAATACTTGAAAATAGTATATATTCTTCTATTAATGTGTGGAGTGGTCTATAAATGTCAGCTTAGTCAAGTTAGTTGACAGTGTATTTCATATAATCTATTAATTTTCTTTCTACTTGTGGGTTCCAGACTGTTTTATTCTCTTCCACTTTGCATCTGTCTTCTGCTTCCAACTGTCAGAACTATATTTATGTGACACTGCCTAAACTACATAAATCTCTATTCCTCATTTTCTTCATGTAATTGTTTTGAGGATTAAAAAAATAATATAAGTTAAACCTTGTGATTATTTCTTACTACATTTTAAATATATAATACATATTAGATATTATTACTTGGTGCAAGTTTGTGTTAAATCCAGTGTAACTCTAATAAAATCAATAGATTTGTTCAAAGTAGTGGGCAAAGAAGTTCATTTCAGTTTCATTTTTTGAGACAGCCTAGAGAAATTTTTCAGGTTTTACTAATTCATAGTAACTCTTAACTGTGCACCACCAAGAAATTCCAGATGCTAATGGTATATGTTCTCCATTCTTTTAATTTCCCTTGGGAACTGAATGCATTACAAATAAGTATTTCATTTGTTCCAACTAAATCTGTTCCCCTGGCTTGTAATAATGTCTTGACTCCAGATGTCTGCATATCTTCTAGCACCACTTCCTGGATAATAAATGCTTAAGGTTAAAGACATACCTTATGACAAAACTTTTATATGCCTGCTGTCTGACTTAGTATTTTATCAGGAAAAAGAAGAAGTAACCTGTGCATTGTTTCCATTTTTTCTCTTCCATATAGACAATGGCTATTTCTAATTTTAGCTGGGAATCATCATGGACTTCCTATGGTAATAAGGAAAAAATCCTGTGCCTTTTTTGTTTTTTCCAACAATCACAAATATGAGAATCAGAGGTGGCTGTGTCAGAAATTATATTAGAACATGTCCCAAAATGTAGCATAATGGATCATAAAGAACAGAAAATAGGGGTTAATACCAATTTTTCTTTCATTTTTTTCTAATAGATACTGTGAAGACCAGTGCAAAGGAAATATAGTTATATTACTTATATGTCTTTATTTGCAAATATAATTGAATTTTACATAATAGATCCATATTGAACAAACTTCTTCCAATTCAACAGAAATTTTCAATGATCTTCTGAAAACTTTTGAATACCTTTTAAACAATGAACCTCTACCAAAATCAGAAAGGTAAATTCCAAAATAAATTCTATATGGCTTCCCAAGTTAATTGTACAAAATAACACTAGGCTTCATTTCAAATTCTGCACAAAATCCATCTCTTGCGAAATGCTAGCTGAATGATTATGAATGGAAATTATTTGCAGCCATTTTGAAAAAGAAAAGCATATCTGAAGTTACAAAGAAGTGAATGATCTAGCATTTTCTTCAAGTTGACCCCTCTGCCAAACAATTTTTCTTGTACTGACCTGTGTTTGCTATTTCATGCATGTGCAATGGCAGTGTTGAATAATGACACTTGAATAATAGAACAATAAGTTCTATTCAGATCATTTCACCTTTATGTCTTTTTCAAATGCAGAGAAAAGATTTTATTTTTTGTGAAATTGGCATATTTATTAGACATCAATAGTGAAAACACTCTATTTTGCCTCTAAAATCTTTGTTTTTGTTGCAAAGGTTACTAGTATTGGGAGTGGTTATTTAGGGGCCACTTGTTTTCCTTCTGCAGAATGACAATCTATTGTTTCAATTAGTGTTCTTCTAGTTACATGTGACAGACACGCAACTAGAGGAAAATGGACAGTGCTTTTTGTTTTGATTTTTATTCATGTAACGAAGCTACAGGAAAATCATGGCTATAGCTGTGCCTGAGAGGTGATTGCTAAGAGGTTGAGGAAAACACAAAGATGCTCTCTTTCAATTTCTTATCCTCCCCTCTTTCTTAAAATACCCATTTTCTTCCTCTGTAAACTAGCATCTAGATATGGCAACTTCGAGCTCCAGACTCACAGCTCCTCCTAGTTTTGCCTCTCAGCAGACAATGAAAGCTGCTTTCCATGGTTTGACAATCAAACATTTAAGGGGAATGCTGCTTTACCCAGCCTTTGTGAGGCACCCAGCCTTTGGCAATCACAATTGCCAGGGTGGGGGAATCAGCCTCTTGCCTGTCCACCTAAGGAGGAAGGTGTTTCTGTTGTGTTTCCATTGTTATCATTCAACAAAAAGGATGTCCACTGTGACTAAGGGATTTTCTAGTTCTTCACTTATTTAAATTACCTTTATTAAATGTGCCTGTATTTCTTTTCATTAACTATCTCTTGTATATTTTTACATGTTCACATGTTCTCAGTTTAAAATAAAATGCTTGAGAGTTTTGTATGTGTTCGAGTATTTGAATTGTCAGGTGAAAATGTGATGATCTACCTTTATTAGAATATCAAGAAATTGGAGAATTGTTAAAAAAAATAAAGCAAGGAGAGGATGACTGTGAACTCAGATCTCATAACTGTAAATCCAGGATGGGAAGCAGTTTGACTCATGTAGTATTGTGCATTTCTGTGCTCTCTACTCAGAGGAACAATCTAGACTTTGCTCGTCACTTCAGGCAGTGTTCCTAAACTTTCCAGATCATAAATATCAAATGAAAAGCTTATTAAAAACCTAAGTTCACTGGCCCTCACTCAGATCTACTGAAAAAAGAACCCGAATTCAGGTAGGTATGAGGAACACTGTAGAAGAAATGCTAGTGGATTGCTTTGCCATTTTCCCCCTTACTAGGGGAATCTTGCTTATTGATATGTGCAGGACATAGGGGGATTGAAGTGGATGTAGAACATAAGGACAATTCTTAAAACTTAGAAAATGATCAATAAAATTGAATGGAGTCATGAATAGACGGATGGGTGGATGGTCTCAAAGATCTGTGAATGCTCTTTGGAGCTATTTAATATAAAAAACTTTATACTGATTCTCAAGTTCACATTAATAGTAATCTAACATGTGTAATACTTTTAATTTGGGGAGTTGTTCCACAAGAATTTTCCTGTATATTAGTATTTTATTTATACTCTATAATTGTAACTTCACTAGTCACTATAATCTATTTATTATTTTTTTTCTTGAGGAAATATATAATTTCTCCAGTCAGAACTCTTCTACTTCAATGTCAATTTTTTTTCACACATGCTTTCCAGAGGAGAATCTGACTTTTCAAATAATATTGTTTTGTAAAAAATGCATAGGCAATAAAAAAGGATAAAATGATTTAATGCAAAAATTTACAGCACACTGTGGAAAACATTTGTCTTTTAGTTTCTGGCAGCATTTGCCTTAAATAATTCAAAACGATATGGATAGAATTACAGTTATGGATTTTAATCCATAAAATTATGTAGAATACTTTTTTGAAATATTGAATATCCATCTATTCATGACTTAGCATTTAAAAAATTCTAAGCTAAACTGGATAAATAGTGATAGAAATCCTCGAGTCTAAGAAACAAAGTGAAATCGCTAGCCTAGAGAGGTAAGCTAACATCAAAGAGGACAGCTGCCTGAGGTCATACACTAATGCCTAGATACCTTGAGCTTTGGTTTAATAGACTAACCGTGACAAGAGGCACTCTGAATCCATTCAAGATAGGTTTTCTGGTTAGACACTGCATAAATGTGGGCTTCCAAAAAGCTTTGCAAGCAATCATATGAAAAATGGTAAACATAAAGAAAGGAAAATAAAGCACATCTTAAAGGGAGATAGCAAGGAAACATGCAAATCTTGGCAATAGCACTCAGTGATATGATAAAAACTATATCCTAAGAATATCTAATCACAAGCTAGTCCTTATGCAGACTTAAGACCTGAAAGAATCAGAGGAAAAAAGAAAAAAATTAAATGAGATTTACAAATACTTGCAATATTGGTATTATTACATGGACTATATAATCATATGTTTAATGTCTTAAAGGAGAAAATTGAGAGTAAATATAAAACCACCAGAGGCAAAATAATTAACTAGGCAAAATGTTAAAACTAAAACAAATACAACTTATGAAAATGGAAAGTATAACAAAGTTATAAAATGAGGGCTATAAAAGTGTTCTAAAATTGATTGTGTAATAATGCACAACTATGATTATATTGAAAAACATTGAACCGTATACTTTAAATGGGTAAATTATATCTCAATAAAACTATGTGTTTCCTTTTGCAGTTTTGTATAATTTATTCCTCTATTGCCTGATGTGACAATCTGTTTCCCAGAAGAAAAACCTTGAACAAAGAAAGAGAGCAGAAAATATTAACAAATTTCAGAGAAATTAGGTTAATTTGGATTGTTCTGAAATCTTTCACCACAGATACTTTTTTTACTATCCTATTTTTCTCTTTGTGTGTAGATTTCACATAAACAAAATAATACAGAATATATTTCTTTGTGTAAGGATTCTTTCACTCAGCATGTTTTTGAGATTCACCCATGTTGTCAAGTAATTCGTTCTTTATTGCTGAGTAGTATTCTATTATATGGAAATACCACTGTATGTTTATTTATATTCCTGTTGATGAACACTTGGGCTACTTTTCAGTTTTTGACTACGTTAGATAAGGTTGCTTTGAAGCAGCACATTCCAGGGTTTTTCTGTGTTCATATATTTTCATGTCTCATAGATAAATGATGACTATGTTTACGAGAAATTACTAGATTGATTTCCAAATTTTTTGTACTATTTTACATCTGGCAATATGTGAGAGTTTCAGCACTCCACATACTTGCCATCACTTGATGTTTAATTAGTCTTTTTAATTTTAACCTTCTAGTTGGGTTAATAGTAATATCAGATTGTTGCTTTAATTTGTAATTCACCGATGACTAATGATGTTGAATATCCTTTCATGGGCTTGTTAGTCATTGGTATATAAACCCTGATGAAATGCCTATTTTTTATTTGGGTTGTTTTTCTTTTTTATTATTCAGTTATAGAAGTTGTTTATATATTCTTGACTGGTTTTTTTGTAAGTTATATTTATTACATATTTTGCCCAGTCTGTAGTTTGTATATTCATATTTTCAACAATGTGAGCAAAAAGTTTTAGTTTTGAGAAAGTTAATTTTTTTGGTTAGTGCTGTGTCCTGTTTATGAATTTTGTAATCCACTCCAATGTCGGCCAAGGTCATGAAGGTAATCTACATTAAAAAAATTAAGCTTTACAATGTAAAGTTTTACAGTTAGGTCTTTGAGCTATCTCAAATTAATTTTTTATGCATGGTGTGAAGTATGGCTTAAGATCCATTTTTTTCTAATATGTATAGCCAGTTATTCCAGCATAATTTATTCAAAATGATTTCCTTTCCCTATTTTACTTTTTTTGACACCTTGTTGAAAATAAATGAATTGCATATGTTAGTCTTTTTTTAAACCTTTTATTCTGCTAAGTTGATTTATTTGTCTATCTTTATGCCTATGACATTGGATTGAATAATTTAGCACTATAGTAAATCTTGAAATGAGATAGTGTATGACGTCTTTTGCTCTTTTTTCTTTTCAAAATTGTTTGGCTGCTCTAGGCCTTTCCTTTTTCCATGCGAAAAATTACTTCATATGTATCTATTAGAGAGAATTTATATTTGAGTATTGTAATCCTTTGACATGGTATATTTCTCCATTGGTATTTTAGGATTTCTCTATTTCTTGATTAGTCGAATTAGTTTTATCAATCTATATTTCATTGGTTTTTCTCAATTATTTATCCATTTTTATTTGATTAATGTCCACTATTATCTCCTTTCTTTCATTCTGCTTACTTAGTTTTATTTGCTCTTCTTTTTCTAGTATCTTAATGTAGAAGCTTAGATCATTGATATTAAACTATTCTTTTTCTAATAAAAGCATTGTATTAGTTTTCTTGGACTATAAAAAAGTACCGCAAACTAGGCATTTTATACAACAGAAATTTTTTGTCTCGTGGTTAGTTCTAAAGTCTGGAAGTCTGAGATCAAAGTGTTAGCAGAATTTTTTTTTTTTTTTTGACTTATAATGTAAAATCTGTTCAGTCTCTCAGCTTTTAGTGGTTTGCAGGCAATTTTTGGCATTCCTTGTCTTGTATGTACATATTACAAATCTCCGCCTTCACCTTTACATGGTATTCTTCCTGTGTACTTGCTTGTGCCCAAATTTCACTTATTATAAGGACACAGTTATGGGCCCACCCTGCTCCACTGTAATCTTAACTAGTTATGTCTGTAGAGACCCTATTTTAAAATAAGGTCACATTCTGAGTACTGTAATTTAGAACTTCAGCATACACATTTGAGGAGAACAAAATTCAATCCATAATGAGCCTTAATTCTCTTCTATGCACTGATAAATACTACATCTAAAAAAATTTGATAAGTTGTATTGGCATTATCATTCAGTTTAAAATATTTTCTAATTTCCATTATTATTTCTTCATCAACCCATGGATTTTAAATGTTTTATGTTTAATTTTAAAATTATTTAGAGCTTTCTTAGCTATGTCATTTTTATTGATTTCTAATTTATTTCTATTGATACCAGATAATATATCATGTGTGATCTATTTTTAATGATTTTATTCAGGTCTAATTAGCATATGAAACTGTACAGATATTGAAAGTGTACAATTTGATGTTTTAAATATGTATATATCTATAAATCTTTACTAAAATCAAGATAATGAACATATCCATCAATCCCCCCAAAAATGTCTCTTTGTGATCCCTTCCTCTCCTCCAATCACCAGGTAAACAGTGATCTATTTTCCATAGAGATTAGTTTGCATTTCCTAGAATTTTATATAAACTTTATCATACAAATGCACTAGTTTTGTGTTTTTTTGGTTAGTTTTTTTCTCCCTTTCCATAATTATTTTGAGTTTTGTCCATATTACAGCATGAACAATATCTAATTTTTTTTTTTTTTATTATTGACTAGTTAATCTATTTACCTGTGGATATACATTTGAGTTGTTTCTAGACTTTGGTTGTTACAAATAAAGCTGCTATGAAAATCTATACATATTTTTATATGAGCATATGCTTTTATTTATCTAGGACAAATACCTTGATGTGGAATAACTAGGTCATATGGTACAGCACTACAATATGCTAGGTGTACGTTTAAGTTTATAAAAGTTGCCAAACTTTTCCAAAATGGTTGTACAACTGATATTCCGAGTGGTATATGAGAATTACAGTTGCTCCACATTCTTTCCAACACTTGGTACGATCAAACTTTATAATTTTAGGCTATCATAATGATAGCTGTGTAGTGGTATCTCATTTGGGGGCTTTAATTTGCATTTCATAATGACTAATTATGGTGAGCATGTTTTCTTTTGGAAGGCAGTGTGCTCACCGCTATACCACCAATGCTGGTTGCATGTTTTCTTTTGCTTATCCACAATCTATATATATTTTTTGGTCAAGTGACTTTCATATATTTTGCCCATTTTTAATGAGTTGCTTGTTTTTTTTTTTTTAATTATTGAGTTTTAAGAGCTCTTCATGTATTCTGGTTACAAATATTTTATTAGATATGTGATTTGCAAATAATTACTCACAGTCTACAACTTATTTATTCATTTATTTAGTAGTGTCTTTGAAGAGCAGAATTTCATAATTTTAATAAATCATAATTTATCATTTTTTTATCTTATGGATCATGATTTTGCTGTTATAGCTAAGACATCTTTAATATTAAGTCACAAAGATTTCTCCTATATTTTATTCTAAATAATTAGAATAATTTTACTTGACAATACAATTTAAAGTTTTACATTTAAATCTAATCAACCTTGTATTATTTTTTTTCTGTATTGTGTGAAATACGAATTGAAGTTCATTTTTTAACATAAGGATATCTATTTTTTTCACTTACTTTAAGTATATTTATCTTGCTATATTTTAACAAAACTGTTTTGAAGCTGTCTTGCTTCCACTTTTAGATTTTGTTGTTTTGTTTAACAGGGTGTTGGCTTTGGTTCAGATAAACAGGTTATTTATTTGCTAATAAGCTTGATCTTTTTGAGGCTGTTTTTAACCTTTGATTTGATGGGTCTATAGTAGCATTTGCTGTAAGTCTATATTAGCTCTTCTCCATGGTGGGCTTTTGTGATCTTTACTAAATGCTTGGATTGCTCAATGAACTCTCTTTCTCATATTGTTTAAATCCCAAAATGTCTTCCTGACCTGTGCAACTCCTGTAGTATCTTATAACTTCTTTTACGTTCTTTTTCTAATAGTTGTTTCTTGCCTATTCTCACTGAATCCTGTCCTAAGCGTGTGAATTTTAGTATTTGGTTAAAAACTCAAAGCAAGATCCTATGAAGATTCTGAAACTCATTTTCTGAACAGTTCCCTTCTCTTCGGTTCTCAGGCCCATAAATTCCAGTCCCTCCAGAAGCCTACAACTCTGATTTCTGTCTACTGAACACATGAAACCACTATATTATGTTTGAATCACACTTTCTTGCACTTCAGTCTAGAAAGTGGCTCCAGAAAAAAAATCATAAACTATCATGGAACTGATTTTTTTTTTCCTTTCCAGGTTTGCCATTCTGCATTCCATGCTGCAGAACTTCTGAAAACATTTACTTCATATACTTATTTCAGTTTTATAGTTGTTTATGGTTGGGGAGATTGTTACTTCATCATGGCTAACGGCAGAAGTCCAAAAGAAAGTTTTAAAACCAAGTTGTTCATAGTTTCTGTATTGAGTCAGTGCTCATCTCACACTTCCAGTTTCTTCTTTCTTTTTTTATCCCCTTCTTACAGCCTTGTTCTATTTTAAGATATTATCTTTATGGATCTGACTTTTTCCTCCATTTCTCTTTAATCCAGAAGCACTCTTCAGCTATGTTGCCAATAGCTACCTCGAATAAATATTTTGTTTGCTTGAGCAATTAATGCAGGCTCACACAGGTGAAAACTTCTTTAGGCTTGGGCTTAGATGATAATAGATGAACACTATAATGTTAGATAGAATTGTCTAGTTAGAATTGTCTTTGACAGATATTTATCTTTTTAAAAAAAATTTTATTGTGGTGACTTTGGTTAACAAAGATATTTGTCTATGCAGGTCTTCCTCATGGGAAGAGATGATAAGCAGTCCAATAATCTTAATAACTAATAATTAAATAAATTTATAGGGTTTGCAGGGAGAAATATGAATGAGGAGAGAGGTGGGCTGGTGTTAGTCATAGGATGGTCTTGGCAGTAATTGGTAGGAAATTGTAAACCACATAGTTCCTGGAACTTCTAACGGTCTTATTTTTATAATTTATGGATCTGCATGGAGTTAATGTTAAATCAGATTCCCTGTAATATTATCTTGGACCATATGGGTTTAATTTAACTGGTATTAAATGAGTTTGCACTTAGCCTGCAATGTCCATCTTGATGTGGTCTGGCACAATTTAAGTGTTTTGAGAGCCTGGGTACATTTTGTGAGTTTGCTTCTCCATTCCCTATAGCCCAGAAGCCAAAAGAGCCTTTTTCACTTTATCCACATGTATGAATTACCAACTATATTTTAGGTATTGCATAATGGAATTTAATTCCAAACTTAGAAAAAAATAAAGTATAACCAAATTCAGAATCTCAAGAAAATGCCTTTGTGATTAATAATATTAATTTTCTGAAAGCAATTCAGAATTATATTCCCAGTACCAGACATTTACTGAATGGATGAATAAATGCAATTTTTAAAAGGTTGTTAGACAACAGACAGGAATTGGTAATGTGTAGAATCTTTTATTCTTATAGATATAATTAAGTACAACATAATATAGACACCTTAAATCTAAAATGTAGGAGGTTTGAATCACTGGAAATTATTTATCTCTTGATTACAGATAGCTGCTCATGTAGGAGGTCTGAATAGTTGGAAATTTATTTATCTCTTGATTGGAGTATTGGAGAGAGCATTGGATGGGAGTTATATATACACTGGTCTTTAGCCTGGTAGTTCTATTATTAGTTGTGAGACCTTTGGGAAATAATGATTTCTTTAGTCTTAGTTCCTTCATCTGAAAAATGGGAAATTATTACGGATAGAAGAGAATTAAATGATTAACCGCATATGCTAAGCGCATTATAGCTGTTCATAAAATATTACTCAGCTTCTCCTTTCCTTTTTATCATTACAATCACTATATAAGTTTATTAGGTAATACTATACTTATTAATAATGGTTATTTATTTGTTACCCTGTCTACATGCAAAATCTCGTACACAAAGCTAAATTTTTGAGGAAAAACAGAAAAGGAAGAGAAGAAAGAGAAAGCAGAGGTGGAAAAGATAGAGTGCTACATAGACAAAGTTTCACTCCAAATTTTAGCCATACCCTTATGACCGAAATCTCGGGCTGTGTGGAAATAAAAACCACTGGAAAGGTAAAATATGCTAGCTAGATTGTCTCTTTTGTGTATGTGGTATTTATTCATTCAGTTTATTCAACCATCATTTGCCAATTAATGTACCAAGTGTCAGACATGCAAAATGCCAATAATATAGGAGGTAATTGGAAAAAAATAGTCTTTGCCCTTATAAATCTTGCAGTCTAGCAGGAGAGATGCACACGATACACGAACTTTCATGTTACAAAGAAGAGGAGCTGTGGCTATGGGAGCACATATAATAGGGAAACCAAAGTTGGGAGAGGTCATCTGGGAAATCTTCTGTATGGAAGGGATATTTAAGCAGAGAACTAAATATTAGAAGATTTTTCTAGGTCACAGGGTGAACTGAGAAGAAGTGTGGGGATAGCATTCTAGGAGAATTAATCATCTCTGCAAAGATCCTGAGAAAGGAGAAAGTATGGTTTGCACAGGACTGAAGTAGAGCTAGCATAAATGAAATGCTCTGTTCACAAAGGAGAGGGTGGGCCAGGAGACCGAAGGTGAGGCTGAAGGAAGTCCAGGAGTATGTAATATACAGTTTTATCTGTATGTTAAATATGTTGGATTTTATAAGTAACATGAAGCCACCGAAGGTTTGAATCAGAGCAATGAAATTATTTTTGTTGCAAGACCATCTTTTTTGTTGCAGTAGGATAAGTATATTTAAAGAAAAAAGAGTGTTTATGCAGAATAAGCTAGAAAAACTGATTCAAAAAAGGCAAATAAGATGATGATCTGCATTAGAGTGGTTGCAACTAGAGATGAATAGAGCTGGATAAATTAGGGGTAGTTAAAAATTAGCATCAACAGAATTTTGCCCAGCAGGCTAATCCTGTTTCAAAAGCCCTCCCAACCTCCTATACCCCCTTCCTTACCTGGAGAAGTTCTACACATTCTTTAGGTTTAAACTCAAGTGCTGCCTGCATTTTGATGACTTCCCCGCAAAGGTAGAGTTAGTGGATTACTATTGCAGCACCTGGAAAATACATCCTTTAAAGGCAGTGGATTTCAACCCTGGATACACATTAAAGTCATCTGGGGGAACTTCTAAACACTTCTAATAACTGTCTCCCACTCTAGACTGACTCTTTAGGAGTTGGGAGAGAGCAAGAATATTGCTTAAAAGCTCTCCAGGTGGTTCTAACATGTATTCAAGGTGAGAATCATCAGTTCTTAAAATCATTTACTATACTGGTATTTTTAGTTTTACAGTCTAATTTCCATTAGAGTGTAAACTCGCTATGGACCAGGATTGTTAACTCATCTTTACATCCTAAGGGCTTAGCACAGCAATGGCATATCTTTTTTATTATTATTATTTTTTATTTTTTTAAGTTTATTGGGGGTAATATTGGTTAATACAATTATATAATTTTCAGGCATACATTATAATTTGATATCTATATATTCTATTGTTTGATTACCACTCAAAGTCCAGTTTCCTTCAGCTACCATATATTTGATTCTCTTTACCCACTTCATTCTTCCTCTACCCCCCATATTGATCCCCTTTACCCCATATACCTCTCCCCTTCGCCCACACCCCCTACCCTCTGGTAACCACTAGTCTATATATAGTCCATGTCCCTAAGTCTCTGTTTGTCCTGTTCATTTGTTGCTTTTTGGTTTATATCTCACATATAAGTGATATCATGTAATTTTCAACTTTTTCAGTCTGGCTTATTTCGCTTGGCATGATTATCTCGAGGTCCATCCATGTTGTCGCAAACAGCAGTATTTCATTTCTTCTTATAGCTGAGTAATATTCCATTGCATATATGTGCCATAGTTTCTTTAGCCAATCATCTATTGTAGGACACTTCGGTTGCTTCCATGTCCTGGTCACCGTGAAAAATGCTGCTATGAACATCGGTGTGCAAATATCTTTTTGGATATGGATTTTCAAGTCTTTGGGATAAATACCCAGCAGTGGGATTGCTGGATCATATGGTAGATCAATTCTTAGTTTTTTGAGGAACCTCCATACTGTTTTCCATAGTGGCTGTACCAATTTGTGTCCACTGTGAATAATGCTGTTATGAACATCGGTATGCAAATACCTTTTCGAATATGGGTTTTCAAGTCTTTGGGGGTATATACCCAGTAGAGGGATTGCTGGATCATATGGTATATCCATTCTTAGTTTTTTGAGGAACCTCCATACTGTTTTCCATAGTGACTGTACCAATTTTCAGTCTCACCAGCAGTGTATGAGGGTTCCTTTTTCTCTGCATCCTCTCCAACATTTGTTATTACTTGTTCTGTTGATTAGAGCTATTCTAACAGGTGTGAGATGGTATCTCATTGTGGTTTTGATTTGCATTTCCCTAATAGCAAGCAATGCTGAGCATCTTTTCAAATTCTTGATGGCCATTTGTACGTCCTCTAGGAAGAAGTGTCTGTTCAGGTCCTCTGCTCATTTTTTGACTGGATCCTTTGTTTTTTGTTGTTATTGAGTTGTATGAGTTCTTTGTATATTTTGGATATTAGGCCCTTATCAGAGGGGTTGCTTGCAAATATAAATTTCATTGGAGGAAAAGAAATTCACAATTACATGAACATATGGTAATACAAAAATAGAGGTATATGCTAAGTATTGGAAAAGGCTTCATGTAAGAGGGCGTTAAATTAGACTGTAAGTCATGAGTAGTATGTAGATAGATACAGAAAAAGATATAGGAAAGAATAACGGTTCTAGAACAATGTATAAGCACAAGTAAATGCATGTTGGAGAGATAGTTTGGACAGTGTAAGGCAAAATTTTGCTTTTGGCTTGAGTCTGTGGTGGGTCGAAAAGAAGTAAAATGAAGGTAAATCCAGATGAGGATAGACCTGAAATGTAGTCTAAGAATTTTATTTATTATTATTATTAATTTGATATAAGAAATTGAGTCATCAAAAATTTCTGGAAAGGGTCAGGACAATTGTAGGTGGTAGGTAATATAGATTGGAAGTGGGAGAGTCTGGAGGCATGATGGCTAACTAGTAGGCATCATTCTAATAAATAATCAGTTTTTTTAAAAAAGATGGTTGCTTAATAAATCACCCCAAAAGTTAGTGACTCAAACAACAAGTTATTTTATTATCTTTCATAAATTTATGTGAATTAGGAGTTTGAGAAGTGCTTGGGCTGGGTGGCTCTGGCTGAGGGTCTCTCAGACTGCATTCCAAAGGTGGCAGGAGATTAATTGCAAGGAGTTGGAGCAGCTGTGTCTATTTCGCTCTGTTTTTCTCTTTCTTTTTCTCTCTCTCCCTTTCCCTTCTCTCTGTAGGCATAGTTTCCCCAGGTTTCTTTGTGCTTCCTCACAGAATGGCAGCTTTAGGACAGTTTCCTGCTTGTATGTGATTCAGGGCTCCAACAAAGAGGGTTTTAGTGAGCGGGAAAGAATCTGTGTCACTTTTTTTAACCTGGGCTAAGATGTTATTTATGGTCACTTTTGCTACACTCTATTGATTATAAGCGAGCCCCAAACCTTTCCAGATTCAAGGAGAAAGGAATTATATTCTTTCTCTAGGTGAATGACAAGATTATTAGAGAACATGGGGATGAAAGATGACATCATGACCATTTTTATATAATACAATATGCTATGAGGGAAGAGCCAGATTTGACACTGAAATATGAAATATATATCAAGGAATGCACATATACTTAATTATTTAATTAAAATAGAGAAGTCATGATAAAGGTCACTTTTCAAGGATCTTGATATTTTTATGAACAATCTTTTAATGGTAGTTTGTTTAAATGTGTGACTCTTCCAGTTCAATGGTGAATACTCAGGCTTGTATGTCTTGGACCTAAAACAAATGTTTATAGAATAAAATAATTAATAAATTTTGTTAAAAATAGTGACTTTTGAATATTCAAGTGAAAACAACTAGAATGGAGTTAAAAAAAAAAGATTTAAAATTCAGGAGAGATACTAGGATTAGAGATTTAGTTTGGGGATGTACGTATTCACAGTATCATTGAATGCCACGAGAAGGTCAGCTCTCTTATCTGGGCTTTCACTTATATAAGAATGTTTGAATCAGGTCATTTGCATGAATGTGATGCAATCATCATTTTTGCCTGTTATGAAGATGTTGTCTGATCCATTCAGTTTACTTACTTTCTTTCCATTCAATGTCACAATGATTCTTTAAGAGGCTATTCTGGTATCTAGTGAGAGGCCAAACCCAGACTCAAGGCCAGCTCCTCTACTGATTCAATCATCTTTTGAGGCCATGATGTGGCCATCATCAGATCGTTGCTGCTATTAAAGGTAGGTTTTGGTAAAAAGCAACTTTTATCTTGAATCCTGGCCCTGTTAGATATTAGCTATATGACCTTTACATAGTTATTTAATCTTTATGAGCCTGTGTTCTCATCTGTAAAACTGAGAAAATAATACCTGGCCGAGATAATATGAGATCGTGAATCTAAAATGGAGGTCTGTACTTGGTACCTTGAAGTTAACCAATAAATAAAACTGCAGTTTTCTGGCTCTGCTGATTATTAGGATGACTAGAGAATAGCAACAACAACAAAAAGCATAGAATGTTTGATCTGAACATTTTTGGCCATTGTAAAAGTGGTTTCTGGTCAACTGTGAGTTAATTCATAAATCGTGATGCTTCGTCTATGGGAATACAAAGACACTTCCCAGATTTTACATTGAATATTGGATTTCATGCCTCTGTGTAGCTACCATCCAAGTGAAATATTGAATTACTTTAAAAATTAGGTGAGCATTTTGCTTCACTGAAGTTAATGTAAATTGGGTAAAATACTTGATATAATCTTTAGTTATATAACTATTTTGAATCCTTAAAATTAATGTAGTGGTGTTTTTAAGGGCTTCCTTGGGTTTTAGCTTATCTCTTTTTCTACGATCTATAATTCCTCATGATAAATATGTGCACAGAATATTAATTAGATCATGCTCTCTTGTGATATGATGCTGAGAGAGACTTAGGGAGATCTTTGCATCCATCTGACAATAAGCTGTTACTATGTCTTATTATGTCTTAAGTCTTTTGATTAATATGCAGTGCTTTTATTGTTATATATTAGCTTCCCAGACATTTTTATAAAACATCAGTTTTTGGAAGGTACATACTCACAGAAATAGTATTTTCTCACCACCAAGCAACCTCAGAATAATATTCTGACTCTTTAGGCCTCAGTTTACTCATTTAAAAAAAGTTCTTAAGGTATTTAATCTTTAAAAATTTATGCTTTCTAAAGTGTTCTAAGATCCCTGTTTACAGGAAGACAAGATTATAAGCAATAACATTTTCTTTCTAAATAGACTAAGGCCTCAACTGGAATTTCCCTGGGGCATATTTCCTCTGGCTTGCTGCCTTATTCCCTTATTCTGCTCCTGTGTTTCCTGGCTCTTTGAAACTGGATTCATTGCAAGTTTCAATGATGACTCAGTCAAGCTTGTTCCTAGCCAGATCTAGAGGCATTGTGTATCCCTATGAGGTATATCTCATGAGGTATGGAGCTAAATATTTAGCGTAAAGAAGAAATAAAAATTCCAAACTTAAAAAACTGATACTACCACAAACATCACAATCCATCAAATAAGCAATTTGTATACTAATTAACTGCCTGGAAACAGTTTTCTAATAATTTTGTATATTGTTTGGTTTTATATTCTTTGAATGACTATTCATGATATTGTAATATCATTTTCTATAGATAACAGATAATTCTGTTTTCCTTTAAGATTTCTTTTCTCTTCATAGCTCATTACTGGTAACATGATGTAAATTTTTAAGATTATTGTTACGTTTTGAAAACCTATATTCAGGTATGGTCTCTGGACCTTTACCTTTTTATCAGCTCTCCAAGTGAATAGGCCTGCAGGTGGCAAAAGTATTCCAAGAAGCCATGCCTACATCTGGCTACCAATGAGAATTTCATGGAAGTGACTGAAAACCACATATCATTTCATTAATCTTAAATATATCCCTAACTTAACTTTCTTTTAGCAGAGTTTCAAAATTACCCACAGCCACTATAAAGCCACTAGATATAAAGAAAAGTGTGATGAAGGGAGGGGAAGAGGCATTGCAAGAGATAGTGGTCCAATTTCAAAAATGTTTTACTTTAGTAAGTTTTATAAAACTGCTAGGGCTCTCTCAGAGCCTTGTGAGAAAGCCATGCAAGTGAGGGGTCCTGAAGCTAAAGCTTTATTAGCTTCACAGTAAAATTCCTACCTTTTCCCCTTCCCTGATGTTCCCTGCTAGAACAATTATTTTCGGGAGTTCAGGACAGAGCCCAGGGCCTTGGTATGTATTTTACTCTTGCAATTCCTACTCTTCAGTATAATAGTCCCTTATCTCAGCCAGCTACTTCGGCTTCTCACCTTATAAACACAGATTCTCACACTGTAATGAAACAACCATCAAATTGACACAAGCCACGACCCTTTAGATAGCTACTTGCTTTGTTCTTATGCTTGCTTGTTTGTAAATCCTACTTGTCTGTATTATCACTGAATTTCCTGTATGACGTTTATTCCAGTTTCCCAGGTTGGTTCTGGTTTCTTTCTAATCCCATGTTGTCAGAATACTTTAAGCTTAAAGCTACCCATATTCAACAGTTACAAAACTTTTGGATTAAAATTAATGTGTAAAACTTCCTGAGCTAAATGACTTGTGATTCTCCCCACATGTGGATAAGAAATATAAACCATATACCTACAACATAAGTCTGTAAGCAATCACCCAGCAGATTTTAAACCAGCATACTACTCTCTATAAAAATGCTTCTGGCAGATGTCATTAATTAATCTTCTCAATGCTCCTAAATGCAGGTTTAAAAGCATGGCTCTCGGCAATTATATGCTAAATCATTCTGATAATACTTTATATTCAAGGAAATTTTTATACATCTTAAATAATTTTATCTTAATTATTTCACTTTGTAGTATATATTTTTGTTGGCATTATATAAAAGCTAATATTAATTTGAACTTTTACTACATGCTTGATGATATAACTGATGTTTAGAGGAGTTGAAATAATAAGAAACATCTAATTAGTAATTAATTCTCTTAAAGAAAGATTCTCTACCTGGCTTATAAAGCCAGGATTCTAACACAGGTTTTACTAATTTCAGGTTCAGTATATGTATGTTATTTCTCTCAGTGCTTATCATTGTCCCCTCCTCTCACTCCCAGCTTGCTTTGAAAGAACCAACCTCTCTTTTTCTTTAGATGCACACACACACAGACACACACACACACAACACACACACATTTGACTCTCATTCACAATAGTTATACTCTATAAAGCTGCCATGAACACTGAATTAGTGAGTACTGATATTACACTATTGACCCAAAGGGAAATACAGGGTTAGGATCCTGTGAGCCTCTGTTCACATTTCATCAACTGAGCAGTACATGACTTAGTTTTTTTTTTATGTTACTGATTTTGAACACTTTATTTAGTATATATTTTGACTCAACATTGAAGTCAAGGTCATGATTGAATGAAGCTATCTAACACAAAGATTTTCTCTCTAAGGCACATCACAGCCTTCTTGCATTTACAACCAATGAACAACACTTCAGGACTATTCTTGGGAGCCATTTTAAACAGTAAAACCAATAACAGAAAGCACAAAAAATGAAAAAGAGAAAGGATATTTGATCATAGTATGGAAGCTAAAACAAGAAAGCAGAGCATTGCCCTGTTTGACTTTAGCTGGGAATGTGCACATCAGGTGACTTGTAATTTTTACCACTCTGCACATAGATGACCATGGAAGTGTCTTGAGTATTGACTTTGGGATTACAAATAAATTTTAGTAATACATGAATTCACAAACACAGAATCTATGAATAAAGGTTGATCTCCCAATTCCTCCTCTTTAGTGTACTGATGGAGACATAACTTGAAGAAAAGTGAAAAAATTTTAAAAAGGAATCTTCTACAATAATTACATATATAAACAGAACCCCTTAATTAAGGAATGAGCCTGCATAAGTGTAAGATGAAAATAGTATTAATTTATGGATTATGACCTGGCTGATTAGAGCTTGAGTTATAACATTTATTGACATGGAAATATTGAATGACAGAAGTTGAATGAGGCTTTAGAAACAACTCATTAATATTTTATATCATTTGTTGCTTCAGGGAATTCTAATCATTTAAAACGAGCTAAAATTTGCTTTCTTTTTACTTCAGGCCTTTGGGTCTGGTTCTCTTGGTATCTATAAAGAGGAATCTAATCTCTCTTCTAAATTTGGGATATGACATATTTAAGGAGTTCCCATTTATAACTGCTATTAATCTTACTCTCAACTAAAACCTCCTTTTAACATGTACTGCTGTTATGTCATGTCACATCCATCTTATACTTGATAGTTGGATTTTTGAACTCAAGAAAAGTAGGACTTTATGTGAATCTCAAGTTAAATCTTGTTGGATTTCGTTCCAACTGGTCAAAGGCTTTCTGGACTGAACATATTTGCTTACCTCTACCAGCTCCCTTCATCTATGGATGTAGTTATTAAAATTTTGAACAAAACATTAATTAAAAACTCGGTAGCATATTTCTGAGAACATTAATGCAGCTAGTCCATATGGTGCCTTTGTGCAAAAAATGTTTTAAAAAGTGCCTTTTTCATGACAACAAAAACTTTAAATTATGATTTTTTATAATAGTAATAATGATACAGAAAGGTTTTACATCTAATTTCTGATATTAAATAATAGAAAATTCAAATTTTAATCACAGTAAATGAATACTTTAAGTCATTTGAATTAATTTCTATAAAATAATTACATATTTTACATTCATGAAAACAGCAATCTTTATGACATTTTTAATTATCTGATAATTATGTTTCCTTTAAAAATGATTACTTGATTTAAACTTTTTTGTTATATTTTGACATTAAAAAGTTTTTAAATAAGTTTTAATTTTGAAATGTCATAGCTTTCTTTGGCAAATAATATTGGCATAATTAAATATATTCCATAAGCTTTATATACAGAAACATGATTTATAAATTATTGCTGTGAGCAGGTGGCAATATAGAACAGAAATCAGATATTTTAAAAAGCTTTTTATGTCTTCATATATCTTTCCTATGTTTAGTAAATTTCAATGACACATTTTTACTTTTAGTTTTAGTAATTTATGTTCATCATTAATTCTTCAAGTTACAAATGTCATCTAAAACATGAAAAACAATGTTATTTCTGTATGATAGATATTCATTTTAAAGATACAATTGTTGTAACCAATATAAAAAAAATTTAAACTTTAATTCTATGTTATAGATAGATGACTCAGTTAAAATGAATTTTCTTATTTTTCTAGTATTTTCAATATTGGAGAACTTACTGTTAATAATAACTATCAGGATGGTTTATAATTGTTTAGCTTCACATATATGTTATATATATTTAGATTTATCCAGGCATACCTTAAAGATATTGTGGGTTCAGTTCCAGACCTTTGTAATAAATGGAGTATCTCAATAAAGTAAGTCATAATCTTTTTGCTGGTGGTCTTGCCTTCAATTTGTAAAAAGCACAAAATCTGTAGTACAAAAAAGCAAAGTGCAATAAATGGAGGTATGCCTGTGTGTCACAAATATAAACAAACAAACAAACAATTAAATATTTGGCAGATGCAATTTCTTACTTTTTCTTCAAATAATTTCTTAATTCCTTTGCTTGCTTTAGGGTATTATGTATATTGAATTTTAGTTCTGTATAATTTTGTTAATAAAACTAGTTTTATAAAAATAACCAGATTAAGGAAATATGCTTCTATTCCTAGTTCTGGATTTTTTTTTCATAAATGAGTCCTGGATTTTGTCAAATACTTTGTGACTTTTATAATTATTATTTGGGTTTTGTATTTTTTCTATTAATGTTGTATAATATTGATTTTTTAAAATGTCACTCCAATCTTTCATTCCTTGGAGAAACTGAGCTTGGTCATGATATATAAATTCTTTATATGTTACTAAATTTAATTGCTAATATTTTACTAAGAATTTGAGTATGTGCTCATGAGGAATACTGGTCTCTCTCTCTTTCTTGTTTCCTTGTACTGTCTTTGTTTGACTTCAGTATCAGAGTAACACTGGCCTCAAAGATTGAATTAGAAACTGCTCCCTTCTCCATTTTTGTAGAGTTTATAGAAGATTACTATTGTTTTAATTTTAGTTTTTAATATTTGATAGAAATTATCAGTGAAGCCATAGGGTCTCTTGGGTTTAAGAGAAGATTTTTAAAAAATTATTTCAATTTCTTTACTTGCTTTAGGACTATTCATATGTCCTATTTCTTTCAAGTCAGTTTTGATCATTCAGATATTTTGAGAATTTGTCTAAATTATCTAATTTTTTGGGATAAATTTGTTCAAAGTATTTCTTTATAATCCCTTTTAATTTTGGTAGGTTTAGTAGTGAAGTATCTTCTTTCATTCCTGATTTTAATGTTTCTTCTTATCTTGGTCTGCTTGGCTAATGTTTGTCAATTTTGTTGATTTTCTAAAGAACTCTTAGTTTCATAAATTTTTTTTCTATTGTTTTTCTTTTGCATTGATTTCAGTACAGATTTTTATTATTTCTTTCTTCGTGTTTTGGGAATGGCTAGATCCTCTTTTTTAATTTTATAAGAAGCACAGGTTATTGATTTGAGATATTCCTCATTTTTTAACATAACATAGACATTTAAATCTATAAATTTCCCTAAAAGGACTGTATTAGCTGCAAAACACAAGTCATGATATCTTTAGGTTTTGTTTAATTCAGTTCTAAATATTTTCTAAGTTCATTTTGATTTCTTTTTTGTTTGGTTAATGGATTATATAGAAGTGTGTTATTTAACTTGTAGATTGTTGAGGATTTATTAAATACCTTTCTGTTATTAATTTCTAATATATTTCTACTATGTTAAAAAGCATACTTTTTGTCACTTCATTTCTATTAAATTTAGTGAAACTTATTTGAGAATGTTGTTCAGCCTTCTAAATCCTTGATGATTTTATGCTTAGATTTTCTATCGATTATTGAGAGTAGGATATTGATATCTTCAATTTTTATTGTTGTGTTGTATATTTTTCTTTTTCAATTTTGTCAGCTTTTACTTCATGTATTTTGGGGCTCTGTTGTTAGGTGCATATATGTTTATAATTGCTATATTCCTGATGAATTGACTCTTATCATTAAGCAATATTTTTGACTCTACTCATATTTCTTATCTTGAAATCTATCTTTTTATGTTAAAAATATAGCCATTTCTCTTCAGTTAAGGTTATCATTTGCATGGTATATATTTTCCATCCCTCTTAACTTTCAACCTATTTTTGTGTATGGTTAATCTAAATTGTGTCTTGTGCAGATAACATATTTTGGGTTTATAAAAAAATATCTAGTCTGGCAATCTCTTTCTTTTGATTTGATTTAGTGCATTTATACACATAATTTTTGCTGTGGTTAGATTTATATTTACCATTTTGCTATTTATTTTTCATGCATCTTATGTATTTTTTCCTTTGATCTTCTTTAGTGCCTTATTTATGTTAAAGAGACATATTTTTAATGTCTCATGTAATTAAATTTTTATTGTATTTTTAAATAATTTTCTTAGTTGTTTCTGTAGGGATTACAGTATGCATTTTAATTTAGCTCAATCTACTTTAAGTTAATACTAACCTGGTCTATGGCCATGCTACCCTTAACAAGCCCGATCCGTCTGATCTTGGAAGCTAAGCCGGGTCAGGCCTGGTTAGTACTTGGATGGGAGACCACCTAGGAAGACTAGGTGCTGTAGGTGTAAAAAATAAAAAAATTGTAAACTGACAAGGTCCTTGCAATCTATGAGATCAAGCAAGAATAGCGTAGCCTCTCCTAAAAAAAAAAAAATACTAACCTGATTTGGGTAAAATATAGTTCTAAACTAGTTCCATTTTGTCTCCATGTTTCATTATATTATTGTCATACATATCACATCTACACATGATATAATTCCAGCAATATGGTGTTATTTTATGCAGTCAACATTGTGTTAATATTTGTCCTTTTTGTTGTATAGTCTCTATTTACAGCAATAATAGTTGTTCTCTTCAGTTTTGAATTTTGAATCCTTAAAATATTAAAGGTTAGTTTTTTAATTTCTTTATGTTTATTAAGCATATTTGATAAATATTGGTAAGATTTATACCCACTTTTAATTTTTAATTTTTCCATTTCTGTAGGATACCAATATAGTAAAAAATATATAAAAACCTTTGGGGTAGAATAAACTAATTAAGACATAGTAAGTATTTTACCTTTGAAATAATTTATATTATTATATTTCTGAATACTCCCAATATTTACTGTTTTTAAGAAAGTTAAGACATTTTACTTCACTGTTCCATCATTTAATATAAAAATTAAATGGCTATGTAATTGGATCTGTAAACGTCAATTATTTTTCCTCCATATCGACTATGCCATACTAGTTCTTCAGAGGCCTCTTCAAATGTTATATATTTTATAAATCTTGGTTCAGAATAGGTCCACCAATTTCTATTTTTTTTTTTGAACTTCTAAGAACTTATTGTTTTATTTACTTGGCTATTACATGCTACTTGATCAGTAATTGTGCCTTTTACGTTCATTTTTCTCAGCTTAATTATCATCCCCACCATTAGCACCATCATTATTATTAACATATATTCAATCTTTTATATTTTACATATATTACATCACTGAATTTTTACAGTACTTTTATGTAGACATAAATGATATTAAAAATATCTTAACAACTTAAAATCATGGCACTGATCAAGCTGAATGGATGTGTCCATAAACACTGTTCAAACCATACTGATGGGCACTAGTGGGATATCAGCCAGTGGGTCATTACTATTATCATTTAAAGTTTGTGGATATGTTCCTTATAAAAAATTTAGTGTACCTGACAGAAGGCTCTGAATATAGAAAGAGAAATAAAAAAGCCCTGGTCCTTACTCTCATCGGTTCTGTATACTAGTTGTGAAGACATAAACAACATCTAGTATCCTCATTTTTATTTTATTTCCAGAACTTGTTACAAAGACTTTAGATTAATAAACAATTAAAAATAGTTATGATTGCTAGTAGTAATTATTATGATGGCATTGTTAGGAATTAAAGAAGTTCCAAAGCAGCTGGTTTCCATGTTAACAAGCATTTTGAAAATGCACATCTCAATCGAATACCTTCTGTACATCTATAAAAAGAAACAGGCAAGAACAACAAAGAAAAGGACCCAATGTTACAATTTGTTTTCTGTTTAAGTGGCTAATCTCTGATGAATTAGCAAAAAAGAAAACTTGCATTACAAAAAGAGCACGAAACTGTTTTTTTCCAAATGGATTCTACTTACCACCTACATTATTAGATATGAATGCCTACTGAGAAAGTAGAATTACTCCTTCAGCCTCCATTCATATTTGTAAAGATAATGAAGCTCTTTCAAATATTTACGTAAACCCATTAGAAAGCTCATTTTTGAAGTATTGCCATAAATAATACTTAAATATTATTAGTAGTTAACCTTCATTCTGATCTAAACTGAAGTACTTTAAGCATTAATTAGGTGTTCAGTACCATGTTAAACTAAATTTAAAATCCATTTCAAATTAAAACCTAGAAATATTAAAAATATTGCAGAAGCAAAGATGTTATTGTGACTATAGGACAGTGAACTGTTTTCCAGTGAACTGTCACATCTTCAATGTGACAGATGCAACTTCTGACATATCTTTATTTTTTCTTTCAGTAAGCAATTTTTTTTTTTTTTTATGGAGACTCTATTGTGATAGGCTTACTGCTAGGTATTTCAATCACACATTTCAATCACGTCTTGTTTTATATATGCCCCATCCTCCCGCTCAATTCTATACACACACATCCTTGTTCAGTAGAGTGCTGCATGCAGATCTCATTTCTTAGTCTCAATTTTAAAATGCTGTTGTATCATCACAGAATATTATTATACTTTAGGGAGATTTTCTGCTTTCTTTTTATTTGGAGAAAGTTCTATCCCAGCCCTTAGGGGAAGAAATCATAGGATTTGGAGTTGGAAGACCTTGATCAAGTCTCTGCTTTGCCATTTGTTAGCATTTGAACAAAACAGTCTCTTGAACTTCAATTTTTTCACTGCTAAGTGTAGAAAGCAGTTAAATTCACTTACTGACATCTCAGAGGTGCTATGATGATGGAATAACATGTAATGTAATTACATGAAATGTAAAGCTAGATAAATGTATAACATCATTTACATAGCATAATTTATGATGTTATTAAGTACAATGATTACATGTTGTTCAGTCACCTATTATCTCATTTAATTTTCATATTTTTTTCTGAAATATGGCATTATCAATCTTGTTCTGGAGATGATGGAAACTAAAGCTCAGAGAGATTAAGAGACTTGCCCAAGTGCAGTAGCAAAGTTAGACCTTAAAACCAGGTTTTTAAATTCTATAATCAGTTCCACTGCTCTACAGATCTATATTCATTGAGGCATTGAGGAATTTATGGTCCAGTTAAGCGGCAGGAAGCCTGGCAGGTGTCAGGAAGCAGATATTGTGTCTATGAGATTTAATGAAGTCTAGGCATATGCCTTGTTTTAAGGGAACTTAATTTAGGAAAATACTAAGGTATGGAAAATGAAAATTAGAGGCTACAAATATGTTTGTACTCAGATGACTTTCTAAGGTGACATGGCCAGGGTCTTTTAAGAGGCTATTTTCTATAAAATTATGTGCATCTGCAAATATGGCTTCTGTATTCTATTACTTTATATATACCACAGCACCATGAGGCTTTGGCAGGTGAACTGATTTCACCATTGTTAACTAGTTCATTTATACCTCTCCTGAGTAAGGAAGATATTTTTCTGAAAGTAGATCATAACTACAAGTTTTCATAGATCTGAGTATGTGATTGGGAGGGAAATACGAAAGGGTGGTTATATAAGTTTTCTATTGTTGTTGTAATAAATTACTACAAACTTAGTGGCTTAAAACAATAGTTTTATCTTATACTTCTGAAGGTCAGAAGTAGAAATCAGTCTCATTGATCTAAAGACATGGTATTATCAAGGCTGGTTCCTCTTAGAGGCTTTAGGGGAAAATCTGTTGCTTTGTCTTTTCCATTTTCTAAAGAACACCTACATGCCTTGGCTCCTGGCCCCATCCTTCATCTTCAATGCCAGAAACATAGCATCATCTTCAATTCTCTCTCTTTCCCAATGCTTCCCTTGTCATTTCATCTTCTCTACTTTGGACACTCTTGCTTCCATCTTATAAGGAACCATGTGATTACATCATTAGGTCCACCTGGAAAATCCTAGCTAATCTCCCCATCTCAAGATTCTTAATCATAGCTGTTAAGTTCCTTTTGCCACATAAGGTAACATATTCACAGGTTCTAGTGATTAGGATGTAGACTTTTTTTTTTTGGTGGGGAACATTATTCAGCCTAGTAGTTGATATTTGTATTTCAAATATTATAGTTGATATTTGTATTTCAAAATTGCTTTCAAAATGTTCTAATTTGTGCATAGAATTTGCATTTTCCACCAGATAAAAATATCAAGTATAAAAATGTTTAATTACATGTATTTTTCTACTAGTAAAAAGAAGACTCGAGATTATATCTCTCTAAAGGCAAAAGGCAAGCCTCTATCACACTGGGTCATAGTTCTGAGAAATCTTATCTTGTTATTTTAGTGAAATACAGTATAGACACTAATGAGTTTCATAAATATGATGTGATCTGTTCTATTAATGAGTTTGGGTTAATTGAATGTATTATTTCTAAATATACTATACAAGTAAATTTTCCATTCTTTGTCTTATACTCTAGCAATCTTAGATGACATAGAATTAATCACATTAATAAATGAATAACAAAGGTTATCACAATCAAAATACACTACATTTTTCAGGGCTCTTTCATCATTGTCAAAGATTAAAGACAGATTAAGAATTTTTAGTCTATTTGTGTTATAATAAGATAAATAGAAAATGAATTTAAACTAAAAGTGGTATACTTTAAAATTGTATAATGCTTTATGTTTTTAGTTTTTACTTGTCCTTGAACTTAGTTCATCTCAGGGACAGTGTATCTTTTCAATTCTGGGTAAGTGTTTCAAATAAGAAAAAGGCAAAAGCATAGCCCAGCTTTCAAGGTATGTTAAGAACATGTTTCTTATTGGAATTTATATTTTACAGTTAAATTCAATACAATATAAAAAATTTATATTTTTTAACCCTTAATTTAAAAAGTATGGTTTTCCATCTCATGCTTTCATTTTCAGTAATAACAAAGCTTACATGTCTCCTAATATAGGGAACTTTATTCTTCCCTTGCCTCTGCAATCTGGCTGAAGACAATGGCTGGGGCAGGCTCTTCTTATGGAATCATGAGGACTTAAGAGAAAAGATGCTCCTATAAAAGGAGATACATTTCCCTTTCCCGGAATTTTTCTAATACATGCTGGGATACCCACATTCCCCAATTAATCTCATTTCCCCTTAGGGCTTCAACCAGGATCTGTATGTGCAATTGTTTATCTTTTATAAGCATTAAGCTAGTTTATCTGTATTACTCCTGATGTAAATTCATCATTATTAACTTCAAATAGACTCTTAATAATGACAAACAATTTGTTTATGTTGCCCTTGTCAGCACTTTTCATGTTTTGCAAAACAAACAAACAATCGATAGAGAGAATCGATACCATATTAGATGATTCAGAAGAGTGAATCAGTGATCAGAAAAACAAAGTAGTGGAAATCAGCTAACTGGAACAGCAAAAAGAAAAAATAAATAAAAAGAAGGATAGTTTAAGGAACTTCAGGGACAACATCAAGTGTACCAATACTTAGTATTTGCCTCACAGGGGTCCCAGACGGAGAAGAGAGAAAGGGAAATAAAATCTACTTAAAGAAATAATAGCAGAAAACTTCCTAAATCTTGTGAAGAAAATAGAAGTTTTCCAACAGAAATTTTTCAGGCCGGAGTGACTTCTTTAAGCAGAAAATAAAAGGCTATATCTAAACATAAGAAGATGTATGAAAGAAAAAAATCTCACTAATAAAGACAAATATTTAGTAAATGTAGTGGATTAGCCAATTGTAAAGCTAATATGAAGGTTAAAAGACAAAAGTAGTAAGATCATGTATAAATAAAATAATAATTTAAGGATACACATACACACATGCACAGAAAATGTAAAATATGATGTCAAAGACAAAGAGATGGAGATGAGTAACAAATGTAGTGCTTTTAGAATTTGTTGGAACTTGAGACTATCAACTTAAAATAGAATGCTATAAACATATCTTGTTATATATGAATCTTATAGTAACTACAAACCAAAAACTTATAATACATACACAAAAAATAAAGAAAAGGAATCCCCCCAAAATACCACTGTAGAAAGTTAACAGTGTACAAGAGGAGAGAGCAAAAGAAGAAACAGAGAACTACAAAAATAATCAGAAAATAATTAATAAAATGGTCATAATTACATACCTATCAATGATTAAGTATAAATGGACTAAATGCGCCCATAAAAAGACATAGAGTGAATGAATGGATAAAATAAAAAATGACCCACACATATGCAACCTACAAGAGACTCACTTCAGATCAAATGACACACGGGCTGAAAGTGAAGGGTTAGAAAAATATTTTATTCAAATATAAATAAAAAAAAAATGAAGGGATAGCAATACTTATATCAGAAAAGGTAAATTTTAAAACAAAGAATATAACGAGACAAAGATCATTTAATAATAAAAGAAAGAATCAATCCAACAGGAGGATATAAACTCTTGTAAACATCTATGCACCCAACGTAGGAGCACCTAAAGACATATATCAAATATTGACAGTCATAAAGGGAGAGATTGACAGTATTACTATAATAGCAGGGGAGTATAACACCCCGTTTAGATCGATAGATAGATCGTCCAGACAGAAAATCAACAAGGAAACAGTGGCCTTAAATGACACATTAGATAAAATATACTTAATAGACATTTATAGAACATTTCACCCCAAACCAGCAGAATACACATTCAAATGCACATGAAACATTTTCCAGGACAGACCACATGTTAGGCCAGAAAAAAAGTCTCTCTAAATTAAGAAGACTGAAATAATATCAAACATCTTCTATGATACTACAGGTATAAAACTACAAATCAATAGCAAAAAATAAAACACAAACCCATAGAAGCTAAACATGCTACTAAATAATCAATAGGTTATCAAAAAATCAAGAAAGAAATCAAAAGATATCTTGAGACAAGGGAAAATGGAAATATAATGAGTCAAAATGTATAAAATACAGCAAAAGCAGTTCTAAGAGGGAAATTCATAGCAATACAGGCCTACTTACAGAAATTTAAAAAGCATCTCAAACTATTTAACACTGTACCTAAAGGAACTAGAAAAAGAAGAATAAACAAAGCCCAAAGTGAGAAGGAAGAAAATAATAAAAATCAGAATAGAAATAAAATGATAGACTAAAAACAAAAGAAAAGATCAAAAAAATTAACATTGAAAAGACAAATACAATTGATAACTATAAGCCAGATTCATCAAGAAAAAAAGAGGAGTCCAAATTTAAAAAAAAAAAATCAGAAATGAAAGTGGGAATGACAACCAACACCACAGAAGTATAAAGAATTATAAGAAAATACTATGAACAATTATACACCCGCAAATTAGATAACCTAGAAGAAATGGATATATTTCTAGAAATATACACTATTTCAAGACCAAATCAGGAAGAAACAGAAAAACTGAACAGACTAATAACTAGTAACAAAATTAAATCAATAATAAAAAAATTCCCAACAGCAACAAAAAAATCCTTGACCAGACAGCTTCACAGGTTAATTCTACCAAACATTCAAAGAATTAATAACTTATCCTTCTCAAAATATTGAAAAGAGAAAGATTCCAAACTCATTCTAAAAGGCCAGAATACTCATACCATGACTTGTCACACCACAAAAAACAGAAAATTACAGTCCCATGATGAATATAGATGCAAAAATTCTCAAGAAAATATCAGAAAACTGAATTCAGCAATACATAAAAAGATCACACACTGTGATCAAATGGGATTTATTCCAGGGGTGTAAAGTGGGTTCAATATCTGCAAATCAATCAACATGATACACCACATAAACAAAATGGAGAATAAAAATTATGATCACCTCAATAGACAGAAAAAAAGCATTTGACAAAATTCAATATTGATTTATGATAAACACTCTCAATGAAGTAGGTATAGAGATAATACACCTCAACATAATAAAGGCCATATATGACATATGCACAGCTAACATTATATTCAAAGGTGAAAAGTTGAAAACTTTTTCTCCATGATTAGGAATAAGACAAGGATACCCACTATCACTTTTATTCAACATAGACTGGAAGTCCTAGCCGCAGCAATGAGATAAGAAAAAGACATAAAAGACACCTAAATTGGAAAGGAAGAAGTAACACTGTCACTCTTTGCAAGTGACATGATATTATATATAGAAAACCCTAAAGATTCCCCCATGAAACTATTAGAAAAAATAAATTTAGTAATATTGCAGAATACAAAATTAATATTCATAAATCTGTTGCATCTCTATGCTCTAATAAGAAAATATCATAAAGAAAAATTAAGAAAACAAATAATTCCATTTATAATTATATTAAAAATAATAATATAACTAGGAATTAATTTTACCAAGAGGTAAAATATCTGTACTCAGAAAACTACAAGACACCAATGAAAAACAATGAAGAAGACAAAGAAATGGACATACTGCATACCCAAATGTCCTAGATATAGAGTATTTGAAAATAAAAGTTTTTTCACATTCCTCTTTGATAGCTTATTATTGTCCCTGAGATAAGGTCTCTGCATGTTCTGATGCTCCGCTATCTCTTGGTCTCTTCCCATGCCACATCATGCACTTGGTTTCTACGCTTCAGTGATACTGGAGCTTATTGAAGCTACTTATTTTAATGTAACTACAGCATTTAAACAATGGAGTATATTCACTGTATGCAAGCTATTATTTGTATCTTTACTAGTATTAATTTCAGCAAGCTTTGCTACCTCTCACTTTTCTTCCTCTGTTGCAAGCCATTCTTTCTTCTCAGAACACCCATTGTCAAAGTTAGGCTGATTTCGACTCCGATAGGCTCCGCCACTGAAATAGTACTTTTGTTTTCTTTAAAAATAATGCAAAAGAAAGGAAAGATGATCTAATAAGGAACTGCACATCTCTTGCAGATTTCTGGCTTTACTTTTCTTTTTATTATTTTTTTCTAGTTTTATTGAAATATAATTGACAAATAACAGTGTAAATTTAAAGTGTACAATGCAATGATTTGACATATGTATATATTGTGAAATGATTACCACAACAAGGTTAGTTAACACATTCTTCTCCTCACATAGTTACTTTTGTTGTCTCTATGCCTGGTACTTCTTCTTTCCTTCATTTACCTGATTTACTGAATTACTACTTATCCCTCGGGATTCGGCTCAGATGTGAGTTCCTATTTGAAAGCCTTCTTTCTCTCCCAGTGGCTGAGAGATAACCCTCTAAGGGAACCAATATCACCTAGTGTTAAACTCTATTAAAGCATATATCAAATCATAGTGCATCTGGATGATTCCCTTACTAGATTTTAAGCAGACTGAAGAAAAAACCCTGGCTTTTTCTCATCTTTGCACCCTCTGCTTCTAGAATAGTGTCTGACTCTCAGTATTTCCTATACTAATACTTATAGAATGAACTAAGTAATAATTCAGAATTATGATAGATAAAGAAATGAATGCTTGTAGGTTGGACAGAACCCCAAAAGAGGCTGAATACAAAGTAGAAACTAAAGAGAGCAGTAATTCTTCCATTTTCAAAGTTTTCATTAGCCTTTTACTCTGAATCATCCTGTGCCTGAGTCTCCCAGTGGCCACCAGGCATCCCAATCAAATTAAATTCCCATTAAGCCACTCAACAGTGCTCCTGATTTCTCAGAACTTAAAGTGGTAAAAGGTATTTATTCCTTTTGCTCTCTTTCCAGTGTAATAACCTCACTTCATTGCTTGCCACCAGGGATTTTATGCTGTTATGTGAATTCTTTATTATCACTGTTCCGGCTTAAAGGCTTATAAGGACATCTATTTGTTGAAAAACATGAAATTAAGTAAAGTATAATTACATTTTCATTCTGCTGGATTCTCTCCAGGATCTCAAAACAGATCTATAATATTAACCTGAGGCAGAGAAGGGAAACAATTATTCTGATAGTCCAGATTAAGAAAATATAGCAAAAAACAAAGCCAGCTGTGTATTTTGAATGAATTCAAATGGATTAGAGTTGGGAAGCCAAAAATGCTTCTCTCTTTTTCTCTTCTCCTGTTCAAGTATTTTCTAAAGAATATTTTCTCCTTATTATCCTCCTTTTTCTTTCTTCTCCTTTAAATATATAAACCCCAAGGTTTATATATTCAACTAATAAAAAATGAACATGAAAACTTATAAATT
>NW_006432669.1:10488989-10582870 GCF_000325575.1 Pteropus alecto
ACACAGTGAGGCCTCCTGTGGTAATTTGACCAAATCTGCTTTTATGGACTCTTCTGGGGATTAAAAAAAAGTTTTTTTTTTCCCCCTTAAACTTTCAGTTAAAAAATGATAGTGTAGTGAAGGAAGACTTTTTTTGTGTGTGGTAACTCTTTTACAGTTGTGTTAAAGAAACACAGGGAAAGAAAAAGACAACAGATCTCTACGGATAAAGGAATAAAGTACTTCTTCTTACTTGGGATAGGTGAGAGTCTAGCATATGTCACTCTGAGAATGAACTTGCTGAAGAATAAGCTCATCCTTTATTGATGGTGAACTCTGAGCCGCCTTTTATGGCTGAAAAATTTCCTTCCTGTTGTCTTCTTACTTGTCCTAGATTCTTGTTGCTATACTCTTTTCATGAGGAAACATTTATCTTGAACTAAAGAAAAACAGTAGATGCAGTTAGGTCTGAAATTTAACCTTTTTGTCACTAATTCTATGAATACCTGGGGTAGAATCTGATATTGCTTATAAACTTGTCATTTTATTTTATGAATTCTTTTAAATCTCACTGCTGATAGAAATATATTCATATATTTATTTCTTCCTAGGAGAAGAGGTAGATTTGAAATAGAGTAACTAAACAATAGGCACAATAATTTTTGTATGGTAATGAAACATGGATACAATATGTAATGTATTCTGTAACTATTATTTTAAACAATCTAAAATTAATTTTAAATACATGTATTAATAAAAATGTATTGTCTTAGATTTTTAATTTAGAAGAGCTAAAGTAATTATGATTTATTAAAATAATAAGTAGTATGATACATTAGAAATAACATAAGTTTGACTGCAAGCACTTGAGTGTTAATCCAATTCTTCTAGGTGACCAGTAACAAGTGACTTTTGTTTCTGAGCCTCATTTTTCTTAAAGTAAAATGGAAATAATACCTATCATGCCTCAACCTGTTTCACAGGGCTGGGGTATGAACCAAATGCAATTATGTGGGGCAAAAGTATATCTGCATGGAGTTATTATTACTTCTAATAATAAAGATAATAAATATCTGGTTTGAAGAACTGCAGTTATATTTTCAGGACACAAAGATAAGTAGCAGGTGCAACAAGATTAGATCCTAAAACATGAGACCAACTGATATCCTGAAGTTGTGAATCAATGGCTGGTTCAATTTATTATAATATATCTTAGAAAGAAATTATTTTTGCTTGTTTTCATGCCAGACACTGTGGATATTAGAATCTCTTTTCCCAAGTAGTTTATGACATAGATGTTGCTAGGGAATAATTTTTTTCCATAAAATAATAAGAAAATAATGTAAGGAGATAAAAATCTAATAATAATAGGGCAACAACTGGTTTAAAACCAAACATCTTAATGGTTTAGTTTCTGCTTAAAACTGCAGTACAATAAATACCAGTGTGGCAAATAAAAATAATTCAAAAGTACCTCAAAGCTTTATTAAAAATCTCTGTAGAATGTCAGAGGGGATCCAATTAACAACCCTTAGCAAAAGTTCTAACAATCTTTCATTGTCTAATTCTTTCTCAATTTACCACAAACCTCCTAATCTCCCTCCTTCACTTGCAAACCTGCAAATCTCTGTCTCTGATATAAAGCACAAAAAGTTCTCTTCTGGCTTTATTTTTTTGTCGTCAACTTACACATTTTTATTTTGAACATACATTTAGCATCTGTGGTTTCTTTGATTTACTTTCTTCTTTACCATCATCTTTTTCTTTTTCTTTCATTCTCTCCTATTCTCTCCCATTCTCTCTCTCTCTCTCTCTCTCTCTCTCTCCCTCTCTCTCTCTCTCTCTCTCTCTCTCTCTCTCTCTCTCTCTTCCCCCTCCTTTTTTTTTCCCTCTTTCTCTCTCTCTCTTTCTCTGTGTCTCCGTCTCTCTCTCTCATAAAGCTACTTCTTGCTGAATTAAATGCTGAATCAAATTGATACTGAACAAAGGTTCTCAGGGTCCTCTTAGGGATTCCTGAAGCTTTATACTTCTTTAATGATAAAATTAACTTAGAGAATACATCTAAACCAAAGTGGTTGTATGATTTTCTTTTCCTCAAATTGCAATGAGTCACTGTGATTAACTTTCTGTCTGATAAATTTGGAATTGCCTTGGAACAAATATAAGGATAGATGAGGATACAATCAGATTTAATTAAGTTATAAGGTCTTTCTAAATGGCTTTTAATGTGACGTGATAAATTATGGTAAAATATGAAGATGAAACATAGTCTCTTACTACCTAAGGGAGGAATCCTTGTCCAGTTTTGCGTAGAAACTTATAAGAAACTCCATGGAGTATTTCATTTCCCACTGATATTTGTTTTCAAACTTGCTTCATAAAAACATAAACACTCAGCTTGCAAAAATAATATGCTATATTTACATAGTAAAACCAAACAATTTGGTTTAATTATACAAATGTAAATAAAACAACAAAAATATTAATATTTATTTATTTTCACTTACCTATATGAACCAGGCTAAAATTATTTTAACCTACCTAATATTGTTCAGCATTCTGAGTGATTTCTTTTACCTTTTAAAAAATGTCTTTTCACTCTTAAAAATATGAAATGAAAACTTACAAATTATATACATACATATATATAAAATATATTTGTCAGAAATATATTTGTCAAAATACATATATTCTATGTCAAACACGATAATGATGTATTAGCTAGTAGAACCACTTTCTGTATTGCTGTTTTTTTTTTGTCCAACTCTCACATTTTTATTACGAATATCTATTTATTATCTGTTGTTTCCTTAGTTTATTTCCTCTTTTCTATAATATTTTTCTCTTTTTCTCATTCTCTCTTTCTCCCTATCTCTCTCATAAAGCTATTTCTTGCTGAATCAAATTGATATTGACAGAGTTAACCCAAAGGAATGATGAAATCAGTAATCGTCCCAGCTGAGTAATAAGGGAGTCCTTTTTCATGGTAATGAAATGACTAGTGACTGGGGTCTCTAGGTTCTACAAGGGGGCTGGTGGCCAGAAAGACAAAGCCATGGTTAAAGTTTTGGAACTTTCAGCTCCTCACTCTACACTCCCTGACCTCTGGAGAGGGGGAGAGGGGAAAAGGGCGGGAAATTGATTTCAATCACCAATGTCCAATGACTTACTAAACCATGCCTATTTAATGATATCTCCATAAAAAACCATAAGTAACGGGGTTTGAGGAGCATCCTAATTGGTGAACACATCATTGTGCTGGAAGGGCGGCACGCCCTGAGAGGAAATGGAAACTAGGCACCTCTCTCCCCCAGCCAATACCATGATCTGTTTTCCTTCTAATTGGCTGTTCCTGATTTATATCTTTAAAATAAATTGGTAAACATAAATATTTTCCTGAGTTCTATGAATCATTCTAGCAAATTATTGAACCTGATATGGGGATTATAGGAACCTTGATTTATAGCCATTTGATCAGAAGTATAGAGGCTCTCCTCTCAGGACTTATGACTGGTGACTGAAGTGAGAATAGCCTTGTGAAACTCAGTCCTTGTCCTGTGGGGTGTGATTGATGTCAGAATTTAATTGAGTTGTTGGCCACTCAGTTGATGTTGAAGAATCTGAGAAAGAACATATCCCTCTCTTAATCTGACTACCTGGAATTTAGGCTGTTCTGTTAGTGGGAGAAGGGGTGGAAAGATTTACTACATAAAAGGAATCAATAGGTTTATTGTTCACGCTTGTGGAAATATCAGAGAGAACTTGGATTGAAACATCCACTTCCACCATCACTGAAAGAATCAGGGCTCATTTTGTCCCACCTCGCCCTTACTTTGCCCTCTTGCTATAGGGCTTGGATGACAAGAAACCAATGGCTATTTTGCTGAACTCTTGGAATGCTACTCAAAATTGCCAGATGTAGACTTCAGTAAACTGTGAAATGAAAGAGGAAGGAATCTAAAGAAATGGAATAGACATTTTTCTCATGAATGGAGGTAAACATTCATAATAAGAGATGAATGTAAAAGGCATGTGAACTTGAAGTGAGAGTTGCTCCTTTAGGATCAAACATGTATCTTCAGAGGAACCCCCCTATTATGAGTGTCCAGTGCCTTTCAAATGTCTTTTCTGATATTCAGAAAAACATTTATATTAGAGCCTTAATTTTCTTTCTTCTTTATTGCAAATCTCCTTTAGAAAACAAACTTTTCATATACGTGTTCTGTCTTGGGGAGACGGAGTGACTCTTTTTTATTTCCTCTTGAGCTCTTGGTGGAAAGGGACTATGTGACCAATTAGCTGAATTATTAAATTGGAACTGCAGGTGAGAAAAAATGGATAGTAAAGACTGGAGGGGATAAACAGACCCAGGATGCTCGAGATAGGTAATCTGCAAAAGATACAAAAAGAGAAATTCTGCTGGCTCAGTAAGCCAATGGATGTGGTCCTCTCAAAGCGGAAGAGGCAGAATTTAGTGGATTTCTGTGTTACACTTATTCTTTCTGTTTTTGTGAGGCATTACAATACCTATTAAGAGGTTTATTCAGGGTTATTTCCCTAGTTAAAAAGGGCCAGTCCTAAAAGGAAATTTGAGACTTGCCATCCTAAGTGTTTGAAAGAAATCTTCCTTTGAATATTTGCATATATGTGTTAAGTGTACAAATCAGGTTTTCCTGAATATATTTGTGGGCCACTGAAGGGGGAAGGCTTAAGTATATGAAGTGAATGTAAGGGGAATGTATATATATATATATATATGCTGTGTTATGTGCTTGTGTATGTTTGTATGTATGTATGTGTGTGTTTTCAACAATGTAACTCTTTCAATCCTAGATTACATAAATTTTGCTTCAAAAGTTGAGAAAAGAAATATAGGGCAAATTGTAATAAATGAACTGACTTCGAGTTAGTTCAGTTTTAAACTATGAAATATTCAAATAATCTTGATCCTGATAGGGAAATTACTGCAAGCTGAGAATTTCATAAAAATTAATTTTGATGTGAATGTCTTATTTGCTTAAACCTTTACAGATTATGAAGTCCAAGGCTATACCCTACACAAGTCTTTCATATTTGTTACCTACATTAGAGTACATAATAGGCCCACATTTAATTAATAATTTGCCTGAATTAATAGTAAAGAAGTATTATATAAATAGAAAACTCGGATGTTCAATATTTTGCCAAAGATAAATGAGAGTTTCAAAAGAGTGTGGAGAATATTTCTCAGAAATCTAGGTTTACGACTAATGAAAGCATAATTTATATTTAGGTAAAATTGAAATTAAGCTAATAAAATTGGGACAATTCATGTTAAACTTGGTCCCAGGATGTGCATCATTTGAAAATCAATAGAATTTTTGGAGTCTAAATTAAATATGAAGATAGAGATTTATAATTTAATAAAAGAGTCATTATTATCTGAAGAAGCCTAGACTATTATTTCCTGGAAAATGATCCTCACTGAGTTGGTGTTCCCCAGGAATCAGAGCCTAGAGTCTAGAGACACAAAGCCTACATTTGAATTACAGTTCTGTCATTTGCTAGCGATATGAACCAAGGCAAGTTTCCTAAACTCTCTGTGTCTGTTTTCACTACACAAATGATGATAATAGTACCTACCTTTTAGGATAGTTGTGAGGATTAAAAGATTGATTAATAAACTAATGGATCAATATATGCACATGCTAAATATATAGAGATGGGCCTGGCACACATTAAGTGATAAAAGATGTTATCTGTAAAGATAATGACTATACTCATTTTCTGTAACTCCTGAAACAAATTATCATGAAGTGAGATTCTTAAAACAAGTAATTTTATTATCTTATTATTTTACTTTAACACCTTATATATTTTTTTATCTATCTGCATGCTAGAAGTTTGATATAAATTTCACTAGGTTAAAATTAAGGTGTCATCAGACAAGTGTTCCTTTCTGTAGGTTCTGGAGGAGGATCTGTTTCTTCATTTATCTGTGTTGTTGGCAGAATTCACTTCTTTGTGGTTGGAAGTTTAGGTCTCTCTTTTTTTGTTGTTGTTGGCAATAAGCAAATGGCCATTTCCAGTTTCTAAAAGCTACTGCATTCCTTGGCACATGGCCCCCTTCCTCCATCTGCAAAGTCAATAAAGGCAGATCAAGTCCCTCCGATGGGTTATTTCTCTTATCCTTCTTTCATGGTTGTATATCTCAGCCAGGAAAGGATCTACACGTTTAAGGTTTCCTGTGATTACACTAGGCCCATCCAGATAATCCAGAATAATCTTCCCATCTCAGAGTCTTTACCCTTAATCACACCAGCAAAGTTCCATGTGACATTTTAGGTAACGTATTCATAGGTTCTGGGGACTGTTGCATGGAGATCTTTGTAGGGTAGAGAGGTCATTATTCTGCTTACTAAAAGATGGTGATTTTGCAGTTGAGGGGAAATTTTAAGAGTCAGAAATAATTGCATTTGTCAGGTGATCTGTGGGGGGATCTTTTGGTTTTTGTATATTTCAAAATGGAAAGGAAGAAGTGATCAACTATCCTAGAATCTCTGTCTAGGGAAGTGTTTATAAAATGCTCTGCCAGAACATTATTTTTGTGAGATAATAAACATGAAATTAAAAAAAAAGAAGAGGTGTGTATGGGAGGGCTGATGGTTATTGTTGGGTAAGACTGGTAAATAAAGCAAATCCAATTTTTTATTGAAAGATTATTTACTGCCCTTAAGATGCTAATATGCATTGTGACTTTCCAAAAGGGCTGAGTTGTGTTTCCTAATTTCATTTGACTATAGAAATATTATTTGTGTTTATTTCCTGAGGGCCTCTGTATTAACCTTGGAAAGTAATGGTCCAGGTGCTTGGCATTCTAGCAACATACTTGGCCAGTAGTGTGGATAAAGTCTCTCACTGCTTACGAGGCAGATTTACAAGGAGACTTTAGTCTGGCCTTATTTAAATGTTGTCACAACTTTAACATCCTCTTTAGATCTTATTTCAAAAGGTAGGAAACATTTTATATTATTCAGTTTATTTGGAAGCATTTGTAATACTGGATATAGCCAAAGCCTTCTGTCATTGGTTAAATAATAATTATTATTAATGTATAATATTTTTGTGTGTTTAATACATGCCAGGCACTGTGCTAAGGATTTCATAAATATATTACATTTACTCTTCATGAAAACACTTATGAGTAGATATAATAATTATAAAGAAACTGAGACTGAGCAAAGTTAATATAGTTAATATCGGGTTTGGAAATCAAACCTAGGCTATGTGGCTTAATAGCATGTCCTCTTATTTACTATGCTGTACTGCCACTATAAATGGGGTTGTAAATATAAACCAAAATGCTACAGTAAATGTAAAGGAAGTTTTATATTTGAAAGTTGACAATGGAAACAAGTGGACAATCTAAGGGTAGCGGGGCATATCTAAATGCACTCTAGATATGGCAGTTATTGCTTTTCTGCACGTATCCTTTTCCATAAAAAAAAAAAAAAAAAAAGACACTTTCCCCCACACCTTATTTCCCCAAAGCCTTAGCTGATTTTCTTGTACAATACTTTGTCTCCCTCTACACTCTGACCTCCACATAAATAATTAGGTCAGGTATAAAAATCTTGACCCCCAAATAATCTATAAAGTTGTCTGAACCAATTATATTATACCCTGATACTTTGAATTGAGTCACTTCGAAACTAAGTTACATTAAGGGGTCACTAGGAAAAGGATCTATTGTGAGGACCATACAGAGTGGAGGTGAATGCCACCTGGAAATGGTTTTTGAAGTAGGTTTCTTCTCTAAAACTGTAGGGGCTAGAAAAGACAAATACAAAAGAGTCTTTAGATCAGCTAAAGAATTAAGATTTCTAGAGAGTTGGAGAGAGAGAATGTATAGTCCCTGTGAAAGAAAAAGAGTCCCTCCCTGTTGACTGGAAAATCTGGCCTATTGGTGAGAACTGCCTGGTAGAGTTGGGAAGGGTGATTCATAGAGCTGCCATTGCTTGATTAAAATATCTGCAAAGGCTTCAAATTCCTTTTGGTTTGATTTTATATTTGCTGAACAGCATTCTGAGCTTAATTTGCTTTCCCATAGAGGCAACTCTAACAGGTGGTTAATGTGTTTTCTTCTGGCTGACAGGAATATTCCTCACAGTGAATTAGTAAATTGTCATTCTGATTTATAAATCTATCTGTCTTCTGTTGGGTCAGGGGGAATCATCAGGTTTCATCACCTCTAGGAAAACTAATAGTTATGGACTCTGAACCCCTTAAGATGAATGGTCAAATCCAATTCACCACCTTGGAAGCCTAAGCTGACAACTAGGAAGGCACACGCTCATAATTCTTCAGCAAATGTTTGGTAGGTGTTTTCTATGTGCCAGAAACTGCTCTTGATGTCAGACATCCTACTGTTAAGAAAGCAGAATTAAACTTTGGCCTCAGAGAAATTACATTTTAGAAAAAGGAGACAGACAATAATTTGTAAAAGCAAAGAAACAGATATATAAACAAATAAATAGATATGAAAAGTACCAGGTAGTAATAGGTACTATTAAGAAAATTAAAATAGGGTGATTCTATAGAGGGTAACTAGGTTGCGATTTTTTGACAGAAGAGTGAAGCAGTTAAAATAATGAACTTCAGATATAAGATCAAATTTAGTTCCATTACTTACTAGTGCCTGACCTTCAGCAGTTTTCTTAGCTCCTCTGTGCCTTAGTTTCTTCATCTAAAAATGAGGTCAATAACTAAAGGATCTACTTGTAAGTTTATTATTAATATTAAATGGATTAATGTATATAAAGCATTTAGAATAGTACTAGGTATATGATAAATGCTGTAAATGTTGGTTACTATTATTGTTCCTATTTTTATTTAAAGACATTTAGTTGAGATTTGAATGAGCAGAAGGGCCAGCTACACGAATCAGGCAGGACTTTCCAAGCATAAGACAATGCTGTGTGCAAAGGTTGAAAGACAAAAATATACTTGACTATGTTAAGAATTGAACTGAACTATGGCGTGGCTGGAGTATGGTAGAAGATGAAAGAGTGGTTAGATAGGAAGTCACATGATAAAGGGCTGGGTCAAAAAGAACTCTTAAGCAGTGGAAGGGATTTATTTTGAAAAAAAAATTACACTGTGTTGCTTGGAGACTAGATAGAAGGTTATGGAATGAGAATAAGAGCAAAGAGATCAGTCAGGAGACTATGTCAGTAGCCAGGTGGAAGGATGTATTTTACCCATTTCAAAACCAACATACATAGGGGACTTTACCATGAAGCACCTCCACATATTTGTCATTACATATTTCGTAGTGAAAAAGGAAAAACAGAAACAGGCAAAAATCTTTGCCCTCATGGAGCAATAATTACCTTATAAATCTTAACTTTGGGCAAGAAAGCTTTCCCTTAGGTATCCCTACTCTTTTTCCAAAGGCTCATCCCAAAACAAATAAGTGATATTTGTGGTACACCTATGGGTGTAATTTATATATCCCTCTAAGACTCTAAGATATTTGTAGTGTATAAATGCCATTTTTCCTATTTGAAAGAATCTTTCATCATCTCTTCAATCTGTAGAACCATTGCTTAGTTGGGTATCACTTTTTGATTTTGTCTCCTAGTCACTTTGGTAATGTATCAAACTGCATGGATTTATGACTGGATAAAGATTTAGCTATGTGTACATAATATGTCACTATTAATATAAGGCAGGAATTGATAGGCTTTCTACTCCATGGTTCATCTGTTCTTCTTGTGTACTCTAGTTACAATTTACATTGTTTAGTTGTAAAGACTTCTAACTAAACAAGGTCAAGTTGGCATAGATTTTTTTAGGTATGTTTAACAGGGAGTCAAGGTGATTTTGCTTTTTACTTAATAAATGATCAAACCTGGAACCTAGTCTCATTCTACTTAACTATTCTAATATTGTTCTGACATCTGAAACCAGAATTTTCAAACTCTTGGCCAGATCTACTTAGATCTCATCTAGTGGTAACTCAGTTCTCAAACTGTTTGCTCATCTCTGGTGGTTTTCTTTCCACCAACATCAGGAAAAAAAAAAAAAGAGGGAGATATTGATTTACTCCTTTCCTTCTTAACAATAAATGATCAATTAAAATAATTTGAAAGTATTCTATTTCTTATACCATTCATTATTCTGGAGATTGTTTTCCTGTTAGATGTAACTTTTCAAGAGTCTAAACATTTCCTAAAAGATTTTTAAAATACATTTTATTATGTAAGAAGAGAATGTGTCTTAAACACAATACTTTCCTCTCTGAGATGTGGCATAAGCTAGGGAATACCGAGACTGCCTTGTGTCCAATTCAGGGAGCTGAATCCTATTCTTCATGAAGTTCTTCATTTTAAAATACACAATTAGAGATTAATGTATTTAGTTATCTCTCTTTTGAAGTTTCTTTAAAACAAAATTAGTGCTGTGAAGAGCTAATTCTTATTGATGTAATATTTGACCTTATTTTGCCAAGTAGAGACAGGCATTATAAATAATACTTGTTAGAGCATGGAGCTGGGTAAGTATCATTCAAAGAAAAAAAAATGGCAAAATAAAGTGAGGACAAGAGAAAGAAACATTTGCCTTCTTTATCATGACAATGGTATTCATTTCCCCAAATAGTGGCCATCATGCACTCCTAAACCAGTGCAGATCACAGCCTTGGGCTGAGCAATGCATACAAATTTCTTTGTTATTGAACAAAGATTCCGACGTAATCAGATGAAGTTTGGATTATTCTCTGTGTCTGTCATGACCATCGCTCTCACTGAAATGTAGTTGATTACTCAGAAAAACCAAAACCCAAACCAAAACCTTCGTATATATTTTCACTATTATGGGAAGCTGAGAAAACAAACAAGCAGAAAATTCAGGTAAGATGTGTAGCACATGAAGCAGAAAAATAATTCGATTTTATAAATATTTAAGTAAGAATTGCCCTTTGGGCTGCCACCTACACTAAATGCTATTGAATAGTGACGGAAGCTCCAAAATGTTTTCATCAAAATGTGCAAAACTCTGGGCAAATGCTTTGCCTATAAGTCAAATCAACCCTGCAATCCATATGCTTTAAGCCTCTGTAGATTGTTTACTGCTATCAGAGCAGATGGATAAGAAGATACAAATGTAGTTTGCTGTTTTAAGGCATGCAGGCCTGTGTGCACATGCACACACACGTGCAGACACACACATACACACCATGGCACCATACGATGCTACCTATTGACCTTTGAAACATCAAGCTACTAAAATACTATATGCGTATTTTAAGTTTAAGACTCATCTGCTTGACTTCTAATGAGAACTATTATCATACTCAAAGGTCTGCTTTAACTTCTGGTTTGATTCTGAACCAGTTTTCCTTGTTTACTACAACCTGAATGTCATAGATAGCCTGAAAACTTTTCTCCCTAGAAGGTACTCTGTTTAAATCCAAAGAGGCAGTAAAATATGGCTCCAATACTGTTCTTTCTGCTATGCTTCTGAAGCATATACACTATGCTAGATGGACTGCAGCTTTGGATTCATATCAAACTCTGAGATGACCACAATACAGCTGTGATGTGTTGAATCCTAGAGGTGGTAGATGTAACTTTTGGACTAGTGTAGTTGGGCCAAGGGAATATGATATTTTGATAATTTTCAGCTATGTTTAGGTCAGCACTGGCAATATGGCAGCTATGATAGAACTATATATTTTCATAAAATCCTTGGTCTACCTTTATACAAATTCTTGCTATGTTATCAAAAGCATCTGTCTATTAGTGCTGTCTTCTAGCCAAGCTTGTGGAATTAGGAAAATGATTTCTATTATTTCAGCTTACATGAACAGTCTTGAAGTCTGAATTGTTGTGGATAACAAATCCCCATGACTGGGAGAACTCCAGAATCTGAATTACTCTCTCTACATAAATCAATACTGGATGGAAACAGGGGCATCGAGCATTTAGTTTCTGTAGATATTGTAGTTAACAAGAAACATGGATTCAACTGGTCTAGATCATTCTTGCCATTGTGCCTAAGAATTTGCAGATGAAATTCAAAGAAAATGTGTATCCAGGCAATTTCATATACTTTGAAGACTCTAAATGAGACACCTTTAAAATCATAGGGATTTAAAATATAAAAAAAAAATTACTCATGATCTATACCACTACTCTATATATTCCAATTCAGTTTATTTATAGTCTATCTTTTTCTTTCCTCCTATGTTTCCTGCTTTCTCTCTGACCACTCTTCCTCTTTAAAGGAGATGCATGGACTAGTAGAAAACTCCACTTTAGAATAGATTAGAGTTGCAACACTGAGCCAATGTAAATCTCAGGTCAAAAAGAAAATGGAAGCTCATGCCATTCATTGATTATAAATGATTCCAAAGCTTGAATTCAGTTACTCAGCAAATATTTACAGAATATTTAACAACAACTGGGAATAACAAAAGAGTAAAACTCTAATTTATTTGTGACTAATAGGTATGTTTACTGTACGCAAGGATTCTGACACGTACTCTCTGACAGCTATATATAGAGCCACTGCTCCGGCCTTGGCTGGGCTTATATTAGGTGAATACATGGTACTTGATTTCAAGAAGCCTGCAGTCTGATGGAAATAAGACTTATGTATAAGGCTATGGGCTATGTAATACAGGTACCACATGAGCTCACAGAACCTAGTGAGAGTAGTGGGAGCACTGGGGGAGAGAAGTGGTGGTGGTGGTAGTACCATCTGACCTAAGCTCTGAAGGGCAGGCAGAACTGTAACATGTTGGGATTGAAAGGAGAATACTCTCAGTGGGGGTATTGGTATGCATAAAATTCTATATCTAGGACATCACAGAAAATATCTTCTCATTTTAATGGGAACAAAAAACCTAGGCAAGAAAGCAAAGGTTCATATGATTAACAGGTTAATATTGAGTGACTATAATTAGGCATTGTTCTATGCTCTCAGATACTGCAGTAAGCATTATGCGGAGCTTATATTCTGGTAGAGCAGTGGTCCCCAACCTTTTTGGCACCAAGGACTGGTGCTCCTATGAGAATCTAATGTCTGATGATCAGAGGTGGCACTGAGGTGGTGATGCTAGCACTGGGGAGCGGCTGCAAATACAGATGAAGCTTCACTAGCTCACCTGCTGCTCAACTCCTGTGGTTCCTAATAGGCCACAAACTGGGGGTTGGGGACCCCTGGTGTAGGGGGTGTAGTAGGCAGCCTGTAAACTGATCCCCAATAAACCCCACCTCCTGGAAGTCATAAACTTATGTAATCCCTTTGCCCTTGAATGTGGGCTGGACCTAATAAAAGAATATGGCAAAAATAATCAGATGTCATTTCAGAGATTAGGTTACCAAAAAGACTTCCATTTTACTTGTTCTCTCTCTCTTCCTTACTGTGAGGGAAGCCAGTTGCCAGCAGTGACTGAGCTTAGAAGTGGCTCTTCCTTCAGTTAAGACTTGAGATGACTGTAGTTCTGGCTGAAACTTTGATTATAACCTGATGAGGATCACTGAGCCAGAGATATCCAAAACAATGCATGGATTCCTATCCCACAGAACCTATAAGGTAATGTTTGCTATTTTAAGCTGCAAAATTTTGGTGTAATTTGTTATACAGATATAGATAATATAGGGGAGAAAAAAATGTATCTCTCTTTTCTAAACACACATATAATGACTTAGAAAAAAAATTATACAGAATAAAGGAGGCCAACTGGAAACTGGGAGTTTCAGGGTGGAGGAGGTGGTGTGGCAAAATTGTACAGGGTGATCAGAAAAGACCCTAGGATAATGTGATATTTGAGCCAAAGCCTGAAGGAAGGAGGGGGTTGAGTTTTGTGGATTTCTGGGGGAAGATGTACCAGGTAAAGAAGGCTTCAGGTACTAACGTCCTGAGACAGAGGTGCGTGGAGTTTATTTGAGGAAGATCAAGAAGGCCAGTGTGGCTGTAGGGGTATAATCGGGTGAGGTAAGGGGTCATTTTACATGAGATTAGAGAAGTAGCAGTGGGACAGAATATATAGGAATTTAGAGGATACGGTAAGGCCATTGGATTTCATACCAAGTAAACAAAAACTTTTGAAGCATTTTGAGCAAAGGCATGATATTACGTGAGTTATAGTAAATATATATATATGTATATATGTATACTTACATATATACACGTATACAATGTATACAATGTGTGTGTGTATACACATATATATAACGAGTTATTTAATTCAGAATATAAGTATAGAAAAGATCTCATAAGGAAGTTTATCTTTAACTCAGACATTATATCATTAATACTTTAAATCTCATTATAACATTGTAACCTGAGTGTGACATCCTTCTTCCTGTATGGAGATCTTAGAGAAAAATTATGGCCTGATGCCATCTCCATCTATTCATTTGTTATCAGGGTTCATAATAATGATCTCAAATATCCAAAAATAGCTATATTAGGCCACATATTTCTGAGAAAATAAGTATGCAGCAGGTTTTTAAACTCCATTTATTTGAATATAGTTAACAATGATTCATTCTTCATGAGTTGTCGAAGCTGAGGACATAACCAGTTTTTGTTTTTTCCAGAGTAGAATTCAGTACAAATCAGCAATTTTTGAACACATACTGAATTTTGGGTACTGGACTAAGAGTTTTACATACATTGTCTCATTCGCCCTCATAATAACTTGTTGGGGTAGGTATTATCACTCAGTTTTACAGATGAAGAAACCGAGACTTGGGCTACATAATAAAGTCTAGTTAGTGGTCAAGTTGGAATTTAATGTCAAGTATGTCCGATGCAAAAGACTTTTTCTTGGTAATCGCTATGTTGTACTGTAGAAGAATTCTAATATTGTCCTTGTTCTCTTCCTTATTTCCTAAGTTTTCTATAATAAATATGAATCAATTTTATATTTCAGAAATATCAACCAATATAATTTAAAATGTGTTGTGATATAGTTAGATTAAAAAAAGTATTTTTTTGTGTGGTATGAAAAACATAAGACTACATGAACCTGAACACTATATCCCTATACATATATATATTTACTATAACTCGTTATATATATGTGTATACACACACACATTAAATGCTTTATAAAATGTACTATGGGACAGTAAGGAAGGAAACAAAAGGATTAGTTTGGAGGCTATTCTAATAATTTTGGCAAGAAATAATAATGGGTGGTTCAGACGAGGGTGGTAGCAGGTGGTATGGTGTGAAGTAAATATATGTTGAAGGTAGAGAAGACATGATTTATGGATGTTTTATATGTGAGGTGGGAGAGAAAGAAAGGAGTCAAGAATAACTCCAGTGCTCTGGCCTGATGGGGAAGACTTTGAAAGAGTAGAAATTTTTTAATGATAGGGACATTGGGTGGAATGCCATGCACTTAGGAGTTTATTTTTTTATATTTATACAGTTTGAGTTATTTCTTAGATATTTATATAAGGATGGAAAATAAGCTTTGGTGTATATAAGTTTGGAGGTCAGGGAATCCAGGCTAAAGTGATACATTTGGGAACTGTCAAGGTATAGATATTATGAAGTCAGTTTGTCCACTGTGCATAATACTAAGAAGTACCACTTACTTTTGGTCTCTCAGAATATTATTCACATTAAACACTATAAGAATTAGGGCCTCTGGAATTATGAAAGACAATAGCCCTGCATAAGACTGGATATAATTTAGAAATTAATGGTAGAAAAGAAGGAACAAATTCTATAGATTAGACCCTGAGAAGCCTTTTGGATGTGAGGAAGTTTATGGAGGACTACCAAGGAAGGTATAAAAGAGAAAGCTAGCAATGTAGGCAGAAAGTATCAGATGAGCCAAGTAAAGAAGTTATATCAAGAAGCATGGAATAATCAACTATGCCAAATGCTGCTACAAGATTAAATATGAATATAATAACCAATTAATTGGACAATGTGAAGATCATTGATGACTTGGTAAAACCGTTTTATAGAGTGGTATAATGGTAGCCTAAATAAAGTATATTCAACAAAGAATGGAAGTGAATTCAGTATAGATCACTCTTTCAAGGAGTTTTGCTATAAAGGGGTATAAAGAAGTTAAATGGTAGCTGCAGGCAAACTGAGAGAAAAATGTGTGTACATATTTTTAATTTTTAAGATATAAGTAATAATGGTATACTTGCACACTGATATAAATAATCCAGGGGAGAGAGGAAGAAATTGGATACTCAAGAGAGAAGGTGAGTAGAACTGTTGGAGTGATAACCTTGATTATGTGAAGAGTGATGTTTTAAATCCATTGCACAGATATGGTATTTGGCATTAGATTGGAAAATGGAGTGTTTATCTACACAATAGGTATAAATCCTTTTGGATCAATATGTGGTTGTGGGGAGCTTGTGGGATTTCTCTTTTGATTGTTAGTATGTTCGCAGTGAAATTGGAAACATGCTTATTACCTGAAAGCGATGCTGGGGTAGGAGATACAGGAATTGTTTTGAGGCATAAAAATGTATTTGTCATCTCAGACAGTGAAAGAGTGACTGGACTACAAGCATGATTACTAAATAGCACTAATGGCTCACTTGGTGTTCATCCAGTATCATACAGGGTTCACACTTGAAGTGAGACCAATCAACATAATTATGTGTTTTTCTGCAATGTTTCTGCTGCCCCGGAGCAAACGTGGATTAGATGGAAAATTGGATTTAGCCAGGGATCAGGCTTTTGCCAATGTAATAACACAGAGAAGAATAAGAGATGGAATTTAATCTGTATAAGGACAGAAAGTAGGACAGCAGAAGGATGAGGGATAGAAGAATAGTAGCATCAATGGATTTAGATCCTTGTGAAAAGGTGGGGGGCATTAAAACTTGCTGGTGTAGTGGTAAAACGAGGAAGAAGCAGGAGAGTTGAAAGATGGTATTTTCAGTGAGGATTGTTGAAACTGAGAGAATATGTACACATGATACCAAAACCATAACCAGAGCCTAGGCTATAAAGCCAGGATGCCCAATCTCCATAAAGTTCTCTTCCCTGAGGAAGGATATGTCCAAATCAGTGCTCCTTTAAGACTAGTCTGATAGTAAAATGCATGACAATGTTAAATGGGGGCATAACAAGAGGCAGGGAGCTGTGTATAAATCCATTTTGATAGGAAAGTTGATTTTTGGACAAAACACTTGTTAATTTGCATTGTTTTATACCTCTATTATCTGAGAAAGACTACTCGTTCTTAAGTTACTCTATGAAAAAGCAAAGAGAGATTTATTTCTGTAGAACACCTGCAGCTTGTCTCTCTTGTCAATTGTTGAAACATCATGTACCAGCTGTTGATGAGATGAAGATAGCATCACCTGAATGTACAATCACCTTGTACCTCCAGGCTGTATGTTCAACCTAACCAGTAGACTTGCACATTTTGGGGATTGTGCATTCCCTTACCAGCTCTGACAGCAGGCAGGTTTACCCCATCGCACTAACAAGTGCTTTAGGAAAGCTGTGTAAATCAAGCCATATAGTTAATTCCCATAGAAAAATATTGATTCCCATAGAAAAACCCAATCAAATTTGGGTTATTAAAGATTCATACGTGATAATATTTCTACTTGCTATGGGATTTGGAAAAGATATCCCATGTATATGTATTTTTAAACATATTTTGGCTTCTCTATGAAACAGTGGTAAAAAGATTAAAAAAAAAAAAAAAAGAACTTTACTAGATATAATCTAGCTCTACAAGGCAGAACATTTGGCCTCAGTGTGAAGGTTCCCAAGGCCTGGACTAAAACTGAGTTTGTGCTGTCCTATTCCTCAGAATAGTTGTGAAGAATTACAAATTAAAACTTTTGTCAAGAAACTTAGAGTCTTCTTTATCGCATAATTCCACAAGAATAAAGGGATGTAGTAGGAAAAAAAAAAAAAAAGAAAACTGAAAGAAGCTAAAGAAAAGCTAGGTGACTGAGAACATTCATGGCCTAGTTATCAGGAAAACCTTAGCAGGCTGGAATAAAAGATAGTAAAAGTACCAGCACTACCAAATATTGTGGTCTCTTGGAGGTACTCCAATCAACTGGAGTATGTTTAATTATACTTCATTTTAAGAAGGAATTTCAGGAATTTCTTTAATCTCAGATCGGATTCAGGAAGTTATTCTTTTTACCAAAAGTGGAAGAAAATAATTGCCCTTTATTGAATAAGAATGAGGAAAAACTGGAGTAAAATCATGAAACTATGTACTTGCGATTTGAATACATAAAAGAAAGCCATTTCTAGGGTAAAAAGCAGCAATTATTTGTAAAGAAAGACATATTTGTAGGATATTTTGGGAGGAATAAATTTTAGGGCAAATAGTAACAATCAAAGTTAAAAGGAACTTTGATTAATTCTATGTGGAGATTGAGAATATATGCAAATACTTATTTCAATCTTGGCTGATGGAAGAGACCAATCCCAATGCAGTCAACTTGGTCAAAAATAGTATAGAAGAAAAGATCAACAGAACCTGAGCAGTACAGTACAAATATCAATATTGCTGTCACAACTATAATTACTAAACACTGCTAATGCCTAGAGATACTTAAGCACTTATTATCTATTTCATGTGTTAATTATTTAAACAAAAGAGACTATAAACTTCATAAGGAGACTAAATCTTATTCAGATTTGTAATCAGAGCCATCAAGTACAGTACTTGACATCTAGTTAGCACTCAATAAAGTTTAGTTTTGCTTTTAAAACAAACTAAAGATCAATCCAAGCTAGATTAAAGCTTGATTTATGGTACCCAAGAGATTTCACCAGTTCTGGAAGGATAAACAGGATAGTGTTATTAGAATATTACTAAACAATTGTTCAGGGTGGATGAGCCCATTCCCTCACTGAAAAGCATGGCAAAGTTTTCCTGTGCTTGATTCCCTAACCTTGTGGCAATTCATACTCACCTATTTTATTTTTTAAAGGCCGCCTCAGTTATCTCTCCAAATATCAACTGGTCTCAAGTGAGCTATGGTTTCCCTGGCTCTATTATCTGTTACTTCTAAGACGAGTAGGGGGAAAAAACAAAACAAAACAAAACAACGACATATTTATAATACACAGGATATCAAATAGAGTACATAAAAGATATTGCCTCAGTAGTGGAGTAAAATTAGCCCTGAAATAAAGGCTATTTTGGTTTAGCCTAACAACTTTTAAAAGAAAACCTTGAAAAATCAAAGGGTTTTTATATGACTGCTTCCATAACGAAACTCAAATATATTTAAAGGAATATGAAAAATGTCTAGCATCTGCAAAGTAAAATTTACAATATCTAGTATCTAATCTAAAAATTACCAGGCATGCAAAGAGAGAGAAAAATACAATAATGAGGAAATCAATAAATGACACAGATTCACCTCATATATGTTAGAATGGCTGTCATAATAAAGACAGAGATAACAAATACTGGTGAGGATATAGAGAAAAGGAAACCCTTTGTGCACTGTTGATGAAACTGTGAATTGGTACAACCACTATGGATAATAGTATAGAGGTTCCTCAAAAAATTAAAAATAGAACTGCTATATGATCGAGCAATTCCTCTCCTCAGTATATAACTGAAGGATACACAAATACTATGTTTAAGAGAGATATATCTGCACCCCTATGTTAGTAGGATTCTTTACAACAGTCAAGACATTGAAACAACGTAAGTGGCCATTGATGGATGAATGGATAAAGAAGATACAGTATATATAATATATACATATTATATATATACAATAGAATACTATTCAGACACACAAAAGAAAACATTGTCATTTGTGATAACATGGGTGGACTTTGAAGGCATTATACTAGGTGAAATGAGTCAAAGAAAGACAAATGTATGATCTCACTTATATGTGTAATTTTTTTAAAAAAAAAAAACACAAACAAACAAACTCATAAAATAAAAAAGACTTCAGACTTGTGGTTACCCAAGGCAGGGGTTGGGAGTTAGGGGGAATTGAATGAAGGTGGTCAAAAAGTACAAAAATCTAGTTATAAGATAATTAAGTACTAGGGATGCAATGTGAAATAGAATGACTATAATTAACACTGTGGTACAGTAGGTTTGAAACTTGTTAGGAAAGTAAATCCTAAGAGTTCTCATCACAGGAATAATACTTTTTCCTTTTTTTTTTTTTTTATCTATATGAGATGATGAATGTTAACCAAACACTGTGGTAATTATTCAAAATATGTGCATGTCATTATCTGTACACCTTAAACCTTTACAGTGCTGTATGTCAAATTATGTCTCAATAAAACTGGAAAAAAGAACTATATTAAAAAATGACAGAGATAAGAGAATTAGTTGACAAGGATAATAAAACAATTATAAATATACTCCAGGTACTCAAGGTAAAAGAAAGCACAAGTTTGTTAAGGAGAACTATAGAAGATTTTAAAAAGCATTAAAAGATTTAAGAGTTTGAAATCATAGCAATAGGTATGATTCAAAATGAAACACAGGAGCAAAAATATTGAAAAGAAGGAGGAGAAATCTTCATTGAGCTGTAAAGCAACCTCAAGTCTAACCTACATGACTGGAGTCTCTGTAGAGGAAGGCCAGAAACAATACTTGAAGAAATAGTAGTGAAAATTTTACAAGCTGATTCACCATATAATCTCATGGATCCAAGAAGTATAGAAACTCAAGCATAAGAAAAATAAATACATCTTAATCAAATTACTCCATACTAGTGATAAATAGAAAATCTCAAAATTGGCTACTAGAAAAAGGACATACTGCAGAGTGCACAGAAAAATAAAGATAAGAATACAGCAGACACTCAGTACCAAAAATTTGTATGTGTTAGAAAAGAAACAAGGTTTGAAATACATGTGCCAAGCTGGCCTATGGACAATTCTTCAAGTCATGAGATGGGTGAATCTAAGTGGATAAACAATGCTAACCAGAAGCTAGAGAAGCAACATGTGGAAACGGAAAAAAAACAAATGAACAAAACAAAAAACAAAGAAAAAACAAAAACAGAAAACCTCTCAACTTGGAATTCTTTACCCAGTGAACATATCTTTTAAAAATAAAGGTAAAATTAAGACTTTTTCAGACATCTAAGGGTGAAAGAATTTATCACGAGCAGACTCGCACTATGAGAAAGGAAAATGGTATCAATGATCTGGATCTACACAGGAGAGAACTGAGCTCTAGAAATGGTAAATGTGTAAAGTTATAATTGGTTTTCCATTGCAGGAACAGTTTCACTCTGATATCATAACTGGATTAATAACAAAGCATAGGGTCACATGCTATATCTTGATGTAAATATGTCCCATGGCATCTAGTATCAGATGTAGTGAAAGAGAAACAAGGTTTAAAAATATATGTGCCAAAAGCTGGCCTATGAAACTTTTTTAATAATCATGTGTAAAATATAAGTGGAAGATTCAATTTTTATTTACAACCACTCAAATGGAAATTGTCTGCTTTTAGTCATATACTCGATATAGCAGTGTTTACAATTATAAATGTAAGATACTTTTTATATGGGCATATTTTGAAAAAAAATTTATCATAATTGTATTTGTAGGGCACAACTGTGTAGCAATTCTATAAATATCCAGTATACCTTTGTGTGAAGTTGCTAATTTTAGGTATCTCAACATACCAAATTGCATCTTAGTATATCAAATACATTTTTTTCCTGGTAAAGTCTGGTACTTCTATTAAAAAAAAAAAAGGCAACAAAGTCACCACTAATGCAATTAAATTATCTGCAGCTAGAGTTCCAGTAAAAACAAAAAACAAAAAATTTCTATACATAATCATCAATAAATCAATATATGTAGCACAAGAGTGATTTGATTACATATTAGGTAGTTCAATACAACATGGAGGCATGTTAAAATTCTTTTGAATTACTCTTATGTATGCCTTAATTTCAGATTAATTTACTAAATTATCAACAATTAATAACAAATGCCATTTAATCACACTTAGGAAAGTTGAATTATCTTATTTTCTCCATAAAAACTATTATATTACAACATCATTGTCACATAAAGAGAAAATCAAAAGTATTTAGAAAGAAAGAGAACTATAGTGAGTATTATTTTCTGAAATATATACTTGTTAACTTTTAAAGTAGGTAATTTGCTGTTATCTTTTTTATAAATGTATATTTTTATATTATATTTTGCCCTTGTTATTTTGCTTATATTTCTTAGTACACCACCCCAACTGGATAAGCTTTTAGCCCAACAAACCTATATTTTTGTACCACAGCATAGGCTCAGTAGAGGTTAAACGTTGGTGTGGTATCTCTCTATACATATATTAAAATGCAGCTCTCATTTTAAATACTCTTGATGGAGGTTTTATTGTCACTCTTCTTAAGGTAATTATATTGAGAAAAGTATAATGTAATGTATCTAAAAGGAAGTTAGAGATGGAAAGAAATACCTGTGAGAGAAAGGAAGATGAATTAACAAGAGATCATGGGTCTTATTAAACTGAATGGTAATTGCTGGATGAACTGATCATATGTGATGCAATTTAACATACATACTAAAGACTAAAAGCAGAACTCTGTGACTCAAAGTCTATTTTCATTTTCTTGCCAGCCATGAATCCAGTTATGAATCATGCTCTATTTGGATAACCCAGTGTCATCCAGAATCTCTGTATCCTTTGAAAGTGTGTTATCTCCAGCCACCATATCCTCTTTACCTATGAGTTCTCTGTCTTGATAAATTTGTCCCTGGGCCAGTCTATTTATATCACATTACTCAGGTAAAGTCCTACCCTTTCACAGATTTCCACAATATGTCCATTCATCACATGAAATTAATAAATTACTTTGGAACAGTTGGGACACTGATCAGCTGAAATTTCAGTCCTATCTTTTATCTGAGCATTGGTAAATAAAACTTTTACAGGTTCTAGGTAGAAACATAGCTAAATGAAGAATTAACAGAACCTACTGTTCTAAAGTTCTACTGTGAGTCTACTTTTCTTCATTACCGCAGGCATAGTCAGAAGAAATCTGCTCTTTCATATTGTTCTGAAATTATAGCTTCTCAGATGTACTTTTGGGCTGCCAGGAAAGTAGTCCCAAATGTTCATAAAACATTCTTTTGCTTATACCTCACCTAGTACCAATTTTCACTGTGCTGATTTCCTGGTCAAGTCAATAACTTGACTCAAATCGCTAATTTGCTTTAGGTGGATAAAATGATTGATCATTAGATATGATTGGAAGTAGAGCCTACTTTTCTTTGATAAATCAGTGAAGGTAGATGAGAAGCAGGGACTGTTTGGCTGTTTCCACACTTCAGAGCAATGGAAGGCTTTCTTTCTGCTGTTAGATCACAGAGAGGTAGTGATTCGGGAAGGCAACTGCTGAGCCTAAAAGCTCAATCACTTTTAAAAAATTTTTAAAAAAGCTAAGATTTGATGCTGATAATTTTTTACCTTCCACAAACACAATAGGGAATTGAAAATGGTCACTTTAGTCTTTTTCTCTGTAAAAATTTTTTGTGTGGAAATACCTGTAGTTATTGTGTGACATAGGAAGGGAATATAATAGGATTTGTCCAGGAATTTCCCTTCTCTTTACAATTAGGACAGGCGTAGGTCCCTTAACTCAAGAAATGTATACTATTTCTGAACAAAAATAATACTTTAGTGAGTGAGCTCCATCTTATAACCTTAAACATGCTCTGACGAGCCAATTATAAAGGCCCAAAGAGAAAATATGTCAAGAGTTGAATATCCTGAAGCTACTACACAGGGCATCTTGTGTCTGCATTTCTCATGAACACACATCTACAGAAGTGAATAGTTATAATCCTCTTTTTACACCAGATATAGTTTTGAGGCTATTTCTCAATACTATTGAAGTCTGTCATTTCAGAAGAACATCTTAGTATATTTAAACATACGAATCAAATGGAACATTAAAGAGACCACATTTATATTTCATTTATCTGGAGCTAGGGATTTATGTAAGTGGCATAATGATGAATAAATTAGTTTGTTATTTATGTAACTAGAATTTATTCCGCTGCCTGTTGTCTATCGAATGTCATTTGAGAAATGAAGCAACCCTTGGTCAGGTGAAAAAAAAAAAACAGAACGAGGAGAGAAAACAGTTCTACTGTGGTTTATTTAGACTTCGGGCTCTTCTCAATTTATTTAATGTGGTTTTAAATCAACATTGAATAATGCCGACTATTTAACTCTTCCCTTTTACTCCTCTCATCCCAACCTACATGAACTGAATGGCTATCGGGGAATTTGACACCCAGGATAACTACCACTTTCTAACCTATGCTAATGTAGATATGATTTTTAAGGCTGGGAAAAGTATCGTTTACAAAAAAATTGCTTTACTGTCTGCTTGCCTTCATGCTTAGAATTACTGCAACAAACATTACATAGACAGTCAGGGTTTAAATATATAATCATTTTTAAGCAAAATATCCACCATTAACACAACAGTATGTCAGATTAGCCAGCAGAAACTAGGATGATTCCATACTTCCTAAACTCACTGTCTTATCTCTATAAGTTAAGAAGGAGGTTGGAAAGATTCTTGCTTTTAAAAGGTCAAGATTTAGTTGCAGATCTAACCTTATATACACTTGTGCTCTTTCTTCTAATTAAAGTCTTTTCTATCAGTACTATCTGCCTTTGGCTTTGATTACTCTAATCCACCTGACTGCTTTCTGTTTTGGTCCATTTTTGACTAATGTGTATAGCAAGGAATGATTCATTTCCTTGCATCTCCTGGAATTTTACAAGGTTGCTGAGGCCATGAGAAATAAAAAGAACAATTTTAATTCAGAAGAAGTCAGGGAAAATGCTTGGCTTGGGGAATATTATTGATATGTAGATGGAGAAGGGGCATTAATCTTTGGTTGAGAGAAAGATAGGAATCCAGAATACATTTTGTCAATTTCCCTTTTTGTCAGGTAGAGACCCACCCCTACTTGTGCATTGACCTTGTATAGTCAGAATTCTCTTATGTGCTAAGCACAAAGCACCTGAACATGCTGGTGAGGCTTAGATTTCCACAGGGTTCACCAAATATTTCCAACCAGTAGATTAGACCTATCAGCAGATCTCTCATCTTTGCTTGGACTGCCTGTAAGGGAGTTACCACCACTCGTAGTTGCTAAAAGACTCTAACCTCTCTAAAGCACTCCTTAATCACTCACTGGTGGTCTCTGGGCTTTGGAGCCCTGGGGTATCTCCATGGTCTTCATAATTTTGAAGAGTGAGAGTCTTTGCTCTTTACTCTGTTAGCTCAAGTTATCTTCAGTTTTGAAAGAACCTTGACCGTTTTTTAGGCAGTTAGGGGCTTCTTTCTTTTTTTGCTCCCAAGACTCACTGTCCATGTCTGTATAGCTCTCTAGCCACATTGTACAGTTATTCTTTGTTTACATATGTGTCCACACTCCCACCACACTACAGGAAGTGAGTGCTCTATCTGTATCCCCAAAGCCTTCCTCATCAATGACTTGCTATATAATAGATGCTCAATAATAGTTGTTGAGTGAATTAACAGCAGAGTTCTGAACTTGTATAACATGTTTTCCATGTTTCTAAGATAAACATTTAACTTATTTAGTAATATTGCTATTCTTTAGAGGTGATTTATATTTAAATGTGGAAGTCACCGAAAATGGTTTCAAAAACCACTTAGTTCCTACTTCGTGTTTGGAATTTGGTTTTGTTTCTTTGCGGGCATTCATTTTCATTATAGAAAAAGCTAGAAATTGCAAAAGAGCTCCTAGAATAACATCTTTATCTGTTGGGTTAATTCAATAAAATATTCTGAAAAAAACTTTTACAGCTACAATATACTTTTTCAACTGTAATTATAATCAATAGTAGTTCTATAAACAAATGATTGGCACAGATAACATCATTTCCTATCCAATTCCACAACTGAATTTCATGATTTTTATAAGACAAGGTATATTATTTTAAATAGGTTTAGAGTGAAATCTGGTATTTATTGCTTAGTATTCTGAATACATACATCTTTTGGTTTTAAGTCTTCTTGCTCTGGGCTTTTTCACACTTAAAAATGGAGATTGCAATGGATGCCTTAAGTACAGTTATACTGCCAGAGATTGACTAAACAAAACCAAGATCTTGAGCAGCTGCCTGAACTTGTACTTTTTCCAAGGGCAAATTCTTCTAAGTTATTGTATTGATTTAATTTGCATTCAAATTGCTCAGAATTTTGGCGGTGTATGTTCACTTGAATGATTTGCTCTCAAGTGGAGAATGAATAGATGACATGTTCAGATTCAACTGTGGAGCTGAATATTAAAAATTCACTAATTTTAGTAGAACCATATTAATAGCAAAATAAAAGGAAAAACTATGAGAGCAAATGGTCATTTAGTATTATTTCTTAAACGAATACAGAAAATTGCATTGATTGTGAATTTTCTTTATAAATTTAGTTTTATTTAGCATAAAAATTCATATTATACTTTGTTAACTGTATTCTGCTGATTTAAAATTATTAATTTTTAAATTATAACAAAGTTATAATTTAACTCAGAAGTAGTTGGTTTTGATGCCCATTAATCATAGAATGTAATAGCTATCATTTAAATGTTCATTTTATAATTTGTATCATATAATCTGTATCATATAATTTGTGATGAGTTTATTATTCTAACCATCTGACTGATTAAAATACAAAGAGGAAAAATCTTTAATTATGTATTTTGGCATTGTCAGTAGTTAAGCTTACCTACTGAAAATTTTAATAGTAATATTTGCACTGTCATCTGTCACCACGACATGCCAAGTCCTGTATATATAGCAATTGCTTCTTGCTTTTCTGGGGTAAGAAAATATAAGTGTTTCCTAGAGAAAATTCACTTAGATTACATATAGATTCAGTGGACTATATTCTATATTCACTCTAAGGTAAAATTAGTCCATAGTAGTATACATGTTCATAAGTGAAATAGATAATAGTTTGTCTTTTCAGGTCTTGTTTCATTTTGCTAGTATTGAGGCAATATACTAGAGAAAAATGTCTCTATTTTATGGTGTGGCAGATGGCAACAAGCAAAGTGCTAACTATTTAACAGGTGCTCAAATATTTTATAAATGAATAAAAGGAGGAAACGAGTAGATAAAGTAGGCAGAGAACACAGAGTGGCAATATATTGGGTGCCTAACCCTGTGATATAGAGATGGAGATCAACCTTTTCTTTTTCTTCTGCAAAGAGATCAAGATTACAGTAAATTGAAGAAACAAGGCTATTAAATTATTATAACTAAACAGAATAAATAAAATCACAACAATATTGTTTACTTAGAACTTGCATTGTGCTTGGAATTACACATTTAATCCTCAAAAATCTCCTTTGTGGTAGCCACCAATATTGCCATCTTGCTGAATTTTGGAAGGTTTAAGTGATTGATTTTCTCCTGGTTCACATTACACTTTAATTAAGCTTGGACTCACATCCAGGTCTATCAGATAGGCTGTCTTTAATTCATTACTTTTTAATAATTCTTATTTGCTAAAATGCATTTAAGCTATAAACTTTCCTCTAAGTATGTTTATACTGCTGTATATTTTGATACGTAGTGTTTTCACTGTTATCTAAATATTCCATTGTTTTTATCACAATTTATTCTTAGATCTCTGACTTCTGAAGTATGTTTTTTGGATTCCAAAGTGAAAAATTTGAAACTGTCTTATAATATTCATTTTACAATATACATTAATTATATATCATATTATTTATTATATTATATGCTATGGAGGGTAAGGTGGACCATGGTGATACTGAAAGTATTGGATGAGTTAAATAACCATTTGGGCCACGAATTTTCTGAAGAGAGAACTTCTTTTAGGTGTGATTACAAATTATTGGATCTTATCCATGCAACTAGTTTAATTTTAATAAAATATTTCTCTCAAAATATCATACAAAAGATGTGACTGACATTTCAAAATATCATACAAAAGATGTGACTGACATTTTCAGGTGTAAGAATTACTCCAGAGATTTTGTTTTTCACTTGTACAAGTAATATATAACAAGAATAAAGCTTCTCAGGTGATTGTAGGGGTAGAGCTGGTAGGATTGAGCATGGGAACTAATGCTTCAGGATGAACTAAATAGGATAGTTGGGAACCTTCTTAGTTGGAAAAAGTGTTTTTACTGTGAATTGTCTCCCATATATTTTTAATCCAAGACACTCTACTTTTTACCTAGACTAATTGTTCTCAAAGCTAGATTGATTTTCTGAATAACACCCCTAATCAAGGAAGTCTCTCTCAAGAAACTTCAATTATTTCCATTGTATATTGAACAAAGGTAAGGAGGAGGATTCGATTTATTGAATTTCTAGACACTTAAGATAATCTCATTTAACCTTCATCAAAACTCTATAAAGTAGATAGGATTGTATGGAGGAGAAAACTGAGCTTCAATGAAATCAAGCAGGTTGACAGGGTTATATCTCCTTATCAGTAGGAACCTCTGTGAAGGCAGATACCTGTGTATCTTATTCATGTTGTGTCTCAAGCATCCATCAATGTCTGGGGCATTTTCCACACATATTTGTTACATTAATGAATTATATAGGACTGCATTTATACTTTTTCCATTGCCCCATACTTTGTTTCATGAATTTCATATCTCTACTTAGCAATTATTTACTTACTGCCTACTATGCGTGTATAAAAAATTATATAAGCAAGACTGGGAAAATATTTGACTATTTTTTCCTAAAAGGCTTCTGAGACCTGACCCCATGAATGCTTTACTTAAGCTACGCAGATGCATTCGCTCACCAATATTTTGATTTAGGTCAGAGAGTTCAAGATGCATTTCCTGAAACATCGACGATGGAGACTTAAAAGCACTTACAAAGCAATCAGAATTCAGAATCCCTCCAGATTTTACAGTTTTCCCATTTTTAATTAGTTGTTTGTCTAAAAAATAACTCACTGACAATTATAGTAGTAATTCACATTTACTGAATCTTGACAAAGTATTCAACTTTGTTCATAAAAACAATAACTACCCCTTTTTTGTATTCATTTTATCATTTTGCATTACAAGAACACACACACATACAAATTGGTATAAACAGTTGTGCATATGGGAAAACACAACAGACATTTGATAAGCATGCAACCCTGCTAGAGAAAGCAGAAAAGAGTGGCTATATTAAAGCAGCGCTTCTCATATTTCAATGTGATATTGTCAAAATACATATTCTGATTCAGTAGGTCTGGAATGGTGGCCTGAGATTCCACATTTTAAACAGTTCTCTGGTATGACTGATGCTGTTGGTCCTTGGATCACAACTTGAATAGCAAGATATTAGCCTATTAACTATGACCTTTCACAATGTCATAAACATTGTGTTTCAAGAGAACAGAGAATTAGCTTAATTTACACCAAATCTCTGGTACTTAACACATTATTCTAATACATTATTGTTTTTCTAATGAATGAGATTTTCTAGCAAGCAGATGAGGGTATTGAGGAATGCAAAGACTGTTCTGGGGCAGGTGATACATCTTGAAGCACCATTAATTTATGAGCAGGAAAGAATGTGAAATGAGTAACGAACAGTAATGTCTAGACAGATGTGAACAGATTTTAGGGTTCTAATAAAATGTAGTTGGTTTTATATATACTTAATGAACTATAATAATTATGGCAATAATTATTATAATAATTATGAGGAAGAATAGCATAGTAGAAAGAATAATAATTGAGGAATTAAAAGAGCTCAGTATTTGGTATTTGCAAAACTAAAAGGAACAATTGGAAGGTTTCTGGTGCTTGTGACATTGTGTAATTCTATGGGCTCAATGGCAAATTACTCTTTTGTTTTGTGAAATCTCATTTTTATCTTCAAAGCTAAGTTACACATAATTTTCTGTTAAAGCCTCACATAAGCTCCAGACAACTGCTTCCCAGAGTGTTCCTTCAAAAACTATTCTGTCCAGTGAAAATAACATGGAAAAAATAATCATTCTAGTGTAAGGATTAAGTGGTAAAATCATCAAAAAGTTAAGACAGGAGAAATGTTGTGGAAAATGACATTGAATCTCGAACTAAAATCATCAGGAAATGAAAGGCAATTACCCCTAGGGTCGGTCAAGAGATGACTCAAATAAGAAGTGTTAATCTCAACACAGGTGATTCAAAGTTGAGAGTTTTTAGGAAGGGGACATTTTCCATTCTCCAAATTCAAGGGTAAGGAGAAAACAGTGGAGGCATTCTCTGGCCCTGCCAATCCAGAACAAGGGTTCAGAGTTGAGAGGGTTGTGAGAGAGCAAATAGTCCATTTCTGAGAGACCTCAAGGAAGCAGGACCATCAGGAATAGACTGGATTTTATTCATGAATTAAAGTGATTTAAATTTTAACTAAAAGATTGAGAATGTAGGAGATCTTGCTGATGACTGGACTAGAGGGCTCAAGGAAAGGGATTCTGGGTATTGATGAGTAAAAGTTTATGGGATTAAAAAAAGGGATGTAGAGTCTTAGGGATTTGACAATATGGAGGTTATTAATGACTCAGATTTACATAATTTTTCTTAGTAATGGGAATGAAAATCCAGTTGCGGGGGATGGGAAAGATTTAGAGGTGAGAAAAAAAGGGCAATGACTGTGGCCCACACCTGAAAAACTTTAGTGTTGAAAGATACAGAAAAAGAAGACGTTAGCTCAGAGCTGTGAGGTTTTTGTTCATTTGTTTTAACTGGGAGGACAGATGGTATGTTCACAGCCTGATATAAATTATCTTAAAGGAAAAGTGATATAGATATAATTATGATCTCATGTTACAGATGAGGAAACTGAGTCACAAAAAGATTAAGTAAAAATGTACCTACTGTCACACAACTAGTAAGTGGTATAGTGAGGATTCAAATCTAGGTTGGCTTGAATACAGAGCATGATCTTTTAATGGGGCAACTATCATTTGGTTAAAGGTAACAGGAGTAATGCCTATAAATCTCAAAACTATGTTAATTTGTACATGCCTATGATGACAAATATTAAGCATTATTAGTTTAGCATTTTTATAAAATCTCATCTTGCTTTTAATCTGTTCAGTTATTTTATTCAACAAGTTCTTATGCTACTAATAATCAACATATAAATATACTCATTCTGACAAAATTTGGCACTCTGTGAAAATGCAGGTTGAATATAAAAATCACTCCAATTTACTCTCTAGAGGGCAAGCTGAACTAAGGGGAAACAAAATTTCTACACTGTTTTAGAGATCATAGAGTAGATATCTGAAGAATACTATTACTTTGTTCTTCTGGAGGGAAGTAGGGGTATAAATTGTGAGAATACTGTTCTTTCAACCAATTCAGACTTAAATGCTTTACTTTGCTTTTGTAGCTAAAAATATTTTCATAATTCTACAGTTTGTTAATTATTTACAAATTCAAATTTATCTTCAATAGTTGAAGTTAAACAGGAGATTTAAAAAGAATGTAAAACAGATTCTAAAATGATTTTCAAAAGAAGTGCTGCACATGACTAGCTACATTATCATCTTTGGAATAAAATGCATATTACATAGAAGAAACCAATCACCACAGTTTTATAAACATTGACATATTAGTTAATACCTCAGTTATCTTGTTATGTGCCCATATCTCAGAAAGTCTTACAGAACTCATTGTAAGTGTGTGTTAATCTACAAATTTTGGAGAGCTTGGGGGATATTTACCTTTCATATTGTCTTATTACTAGAACTTAGTATACTGCTTCATATTAGTTATCCAATATACACTTATGGATTACAGAACAATGAACCACTCTCATTAATAAGAAACCTATAGTATTAAAATAGCTTTAACTTTAGGATGATTTCTGAGAATGATGTCTCATTTTATTTTACCTCAAGAAATGAAATGTATCTACTAAATAAATAAAATCCATCTGAGAGCAACATGAATTTAGTACAAATGTTAAAAACCTTGTGTCAGTATAATTTTCATAGGATAGGGATTATTTCATTTCAAAAACAAAATTCAAAATTTACATCCTGTGACTTATATGTATACCAAAATATTTGTTTTATAGTCTGTTTCTATTTAGATGTCAGTAAAATAAATGGATACAATAATTTATTTTCTCACTTAGACATTCATTCATCCATATAAAGATGTGACCTAAGAAAACAAGGAATTAATTTTGAAACAATCAACATTTTTATGATTAAAGGCATAACACACAGGAAACAGAATTATTCTTGTTTCTATACCATTATTTCTGATCACAAGGAATACAATAATGAAATTTAAATAAAATTTGCTATGAAGTCATATTAAAATAAGATATATCAAAAATCTCAAATGCTTTGCATAATATTAGAATTTTTATTTTATTCAGGGAAACAGAGACGTTACAAGAAACTCAAACTTATACAATAGAACATTCAAATGAATCAAAATAATATGAAATACCCAAGGATAAGAGAAAAATTCAACTTTAACCTTCTTTTGGAAATATTTGATTAATCCATTTTGTTTCATGCTTCTAATTATGCTAAATATTTATAGGAGTGGGCACTTGAATGGGTGGTTGGCACCTTCTGTTCTTATTTTGCTTTTCCCAGAATGAAATCTTCACTCTATTAGTGACTTGGAAGTGGTGATAACCAGTTTTCCAGTATTCTCAGCCTGCCACATCTGGTGTAGAGCTTCTGTTCTATAAATGGAGACTGGGTGGGGGAAAGAGAGCTGGTCCTCTTGGTTACTTTCCTGGAATAGAGCTTCTGCAATAATGAACTGGGGGAGATGTAAAGCACTGCTGATAGTCTGTCCCTTCTGAGATAAAACCATAGCACCAGACTAGCAGCTGGAATAAGAAGTAACTCCAGTGTTCTTGGCCATGCCTTCCTGCAGTGCAGTACCTGTGGCGAAGCTTCCATAACACAGGAGTTGTGATGATAAAAGAGCTGATTGTGGCTCTATTACACCACAGACACTCAATGTTCTTACTGAGATTTAGTAGACTTTTTTTGAATGATTGTTTCTCCATATGCTATGTGCCCTTAGGGCAATTTCCAGATACTTTAGTGATTGATTGTTTAATTTTCACTAAATTGTTGTTTTGCTGGAAGTTCTGCCAAACTTTTACTCCACTGTCAGCTGGTCAATTAATTTTTGATGGAAGTTACAAGGTTGTTCAATGGGTAAAATAACATCCTTCTAACAACCAGTCTTGGAGATACTGAATATTTATATATAAAAAAATAATCCTCAACCATTAGCTCACATCATATACAAATACTATTATACATGTATTATATCGGCTAACCTTACATAAGCCAATAATGTTGGAGAACAACTGGAATTCTCATGGATTACTGGTACTAAAAATATTTAGGAAAATATTTGATAATTTCTTGTAAAGTTAAACTTACATTTTAATCTAGCAAACCTATTCCAAGATATTTGCCCAAAGGAATGAAAATATTTATCTATACAAAGACTTGCACATGAACATAATAGTATGTTCTTTCTTCCTAATAACCCAAACCTAGAAATAATCTAAATGTCCAACAACAGATAAGTAGATAAATAAAATATGGTATATCTATTCAATGAAATATTACTCAGTGATAAATAAATGCATGCCACAACATGAATGAATCTCAAAATCATTACTCTGACTCAAAGAAACTGTCACAAAAAGACATATTGTGTGATTCCATTTATACACAATTCTAAAGTGGCAAAACTAACCTATGGTGACAGGAAGCATATCAGCAGTTACCTGTGGCTAAACTTAGGGATAGCAAAAGATGTGAGGGGACATTTCATGGTGATAGAAGTGTCCTATATCCTGGTTTCAGGGTGAATTACATTAGTGTATATGTTTGTCAAGATTTGTTGAACTATATACTTAAAATGGAGGTATTTTAAATATAAATTTTACCTAAATTGATTGAAATAAATGGTAATATGCTATAACTATTAAAAATCACAGTAAGATAATTACAAACTATTTTATTATATTGAAGTTTGAAGCATACTTTAATAAATTTTCAATGATATTTAATAAAACCAAACAACAGCAAAAATGAGTTTGGGATAGTTAGAGGCACAGAAATCTACTTCTTATCCTAAGTTATAGTCATAAGTAAAAATAAAAGTTGAATGAAACCAGTCATCATTTAAGTGTCTTATGAGCATTTGGGGTTGGGGGGGGTGGGGGAAAGGTGAATAAATAAAACTGTGTTTTATCGGCAGTAGGTTGTTTCAAGGGAAATTCCTAGCTTAATTAGAGTTTTATAAACTCAGTTCATGTTTCAATAATAGTATGCAATTGTGACTCAGGGTTTTGTTTTCATCATGACGATAAATATCTCTAAGTTTATTATAGTTTTTGATTATTATGTTAATTTTTGTTTTAAGTCTCTTTAAGATGCATAATAATTTAAAATGTATAATTTTCTGAAGTATATTATTAATACATCTTGTACTCAAATTTATAAAATGCAGAAACTAAATGTAGATTATTACTGGAGCATTTGATTATTTTTCCCACTATATGTTAAAATTAACACACTTTGAGCAAGCCATCTATTCCCTAATGGTGGTTCTTGTTTTATCATTTTTCTTATTATAATATCCAGGTTTAAAAAAATAATAATTTTAGATCTCTTGTCCTTTCTTATTTAACAGAAGCACATCTGGAAAATGATAATTTACTCTTTGTAAGAAGGAATAAGGAAAGCTTAATATAAATGTAGGAACTGAAAACACAGTTCTGGAGTATAAATATTCATACCATAGCAGTATTATTCAGTATTGCCATTTAATGTATCAGGTTATTCTTGTCCTGGGATTATATCTCTTGTCCCTCAAGGCTGAGTTAGGAGTCATTTGGGTTATTATGACACCGTGTGCATAGCTTGTTCATCATACTTCTTACATTTCGTTATAATTATGCTTTAAAGAGTCTGTTTTTTCACTAGGCTGTGAATGTAGGAGTAAGGTTTTTTTCATTGCTCTTCTCATATAACTATTTCATAGCCTAGAGCACCGAATCAATGAATATTTCTTTCTGAATTCCTGGGAGAGGAGCCTGTAGAATAAAGAGGCCACAGCCCAACAAGAGTATAGTTGGTTAGAGGCTGGTTAGAGGATTTCTGCCATTGAGATTTATGATCCAAATACATCATCATGGAGTTCTCAGCTCTCATGCCATTATCAATTTTTAAGCCAAACCTTTTCTCTGTAACCTCACCATCAATTCTGTGTAATCACGCAAGTATTTATAATTTTATTTTTTACTATAATAGGAAATAGCATGAATATGATATCTGAATTTAGAGATAATTTAAGGTAGTAGAATGATTAATTTCCTTTATAATTATAATGTCTAGAGCTCATCTGGCCATATCATCACAGATCATTAAAATAAAAAGCTCCTGTCTCTAAAATAGCATTACCATAGACTTTGAAACATGTTAATGAATTGTACGTCACGATTTTTATATAATGACTCAAATCCCCAAACACTAATAACTGAAATAATAAGCAATGACTATCATTGGCCCAGTAAGTATGGTGGTTGATACTGCATCACAGTATAAGAGAATGACCACTGAAATCAGGCAAATGTAGTTACTCATTTGCATTATTACACATACTAGTCATGTTACTACAAATAAGTTACTTAGCCATTCTGAACTCAGACTCTTTATAAAATGGGGAAGTATAGAACTTATTTCTTAGAATCAATGGTAAAATTGGTAGATTAAATAACAATGAATTCAGTCAAGTATTTGGCACAATACCTGACAGTAAGTGCTCCACAATTCTAGTGTTTACTGTTATTATTTTAAACATATTTACTATATAATTGACATAAAGGAAAGGGCATAAAACATAAACGAAAGGACATATACAAAAGTTTAATCAATTATTACAAACACCAGTGTTGAGAAAAAGAATACTTGGGTCAAGAAAGAGCAATGAACGTGACCCAAGAGCCTTTGTTTGTACCCTTCTGATCACAACTCCCTTCCTCCCCTCTTGCTTTAACAACTATCCTGACTTGCATGGAAATTATTTTCTTGATGTGTTTGAGTTTTACTACCCATGCATGCATTTCTAAATAATATTGCCTATTTTTGATTTTATGTAATAAAGAAATCTCAAATGTTAATAGAAAAAAAAATCTAATTAGAAAATGGACAAAGTACCTGAAGAGACATTTCACTGAGGAGGGCACACAGATGGCAAACAAGCACATAAAAAGATGCTCACTATCACTAACCACTAGGGAATTGCATATTAAGGTCATCATGAGATATTATTACATGACTATTTTAACAGCTCAAATAAATTTAAAAAAAAATATGACTGTACCAATTTCTGCTGAAGGTGTGGAGAAAGTGGATCTTTCATCCATTGTAGGTGCAAATATAAAATGGTATAGCCTCTCTGAATAATTTGGAAGTTTCTTAAAAGTTAAACACACTTCCCATACCACTCAGCAACTGCATTGCATTTATCCTGGAAAAATGAAAACTTACGTCTGTACATGATTGTTCACAGCAACTTTGTTATAGCTCCAAACTGGAAATGACCTAATGTCCTTCAATGTGTGAATGCTTAAAAAAACCTGTTGAATATCCATACCATAGCATACTACTTGGCAATAAAATACTACTTGACTATAGCATACTACTTGACATACATAACAACTAGGATGGATCTCAAGGGTATTACACTGAGTGAAAAATCCAAGGTCACATACTATTTGTATTATATTCTCAAAATAACAACATAGATAAAAAAATAGATTAGTAGTTGCCAAGGATTAGGAAGAGTAGGAGACACTGGGGCGAGTGTAACTCTAAAAGTAGGTACAGAGGATATTTCTGCGGTGATAAAATAATTTTGTAACTTAATTGTGGTGGTTGTTACACAACCATAAATCACATAGAAATGCACGCTCACATTGATTTCTGGTTTTAATATTGTACTACAGTAATATTAGATGCAACCATTGGGAGGACAGAGTAAAGGGTACACAACACCTCTCCACAGTATCTTTGTAACTTCCTGGAATTGTTTCATCATAAGTTAAAAGAATTTCTTCATCCAAATACAGGTATGCAAATGGAAACAGAGGAACAAAGAAAAGATAGAATAATATAAATCAAAAGCCAAAGCTTAATTCCACATACATGAATAGTATTTCATATTAAATAAACACTCCAATTCAAAAGCAAAGACTGTCAAAATGGAAACAAAAGTGAGATCTGTTTATTTTTTTAAATAAGAATCATACTTTAAAGATACAAATTGAAAATAAGACTTCTCTCTGATAGCATTTTGCTTCAACTTTCAGAACTTATTTTAGCATTTCTTGTCCTGCAGCTTTGTTGAAGATGAACTCCTTTTGAATTTGTATTTCTGAATATGTTTATATTTCACTTTGATTTTTGAAGAATGTTTTCACCAGGAGAATTCTAAGTATTTTTTATTTCAACATATCATGGATATTATTCCATTGATTCTTGATTTCATTTTTCCTGATGAGAAGTCAGCTGAAATTCTTACCAGTGGTTCCTCAGATGCCTTCATATTTTGGTTTGAACATTTAAGTATGATACACCTAGGTTTTTCATTGTATTTATCCTGCTTGGGTTTATCTAAGTTTCTTAGATCTTTGGCATTTAATTAAAGTAGAAAAAGATGGGATCTTCTCTTTTCAAATATTCATTTTGTCCCATTCTTGGTCACTTATTTTTTTGGGACACAAAGTACACATATATAAGACTGATCTGTTTTAAGATCTCAGATCCACTTTTATTTTTTTTTCTTTTTATATTTTCTTATCATGAAGTTTGCATTATTTTATTGTCCCATTTTAATATTCATTATTATTTTCTTCTCATTTATACAGTGTGCTGATAATTCCACCATAGATATTTGTTGTTTCTGATAGTGTGGTTTTCATTTTTAGCATTTCCATTTGGTTCTTTTTTACTGTTTGTATCTCTCTGAGTTCTCCAACTATTCACACCTGTTGTTAACCTTTTCTGCTAGATCTTTTAACATATTAACCTTAGTTGTTTAAAGTATCTGTCTGACTACATTTGGACCATCCTTGGTCCAAATTCTGAATCAGAAATTCTAGTCTGATTTTGATAACTACTTAACTTCTTAATGATGGACAAAATTTTTGGTTGTATGTGTTTCTTCTAATTTTTGATTGAATTTGGGCATTCCATGTAAAAAATTGTAGAGATTGAAATCAATAACATCTTTTCTGGAAATGTACATGCCTCTTTTTCTGCCAGACTGTTACTTTGAAAGACTAAAATATATTATGTGTTTGAGCTGAATTTGTCTTGTTGTTGCTTTAGTTATATTAAGCTCATTGCAGGCTTCAAACGCCTCCAGTGGTGAACTGCTGCTCCTCTGCGCTATATGTGAAATCTGGGGTGCTACAGGGTTTCTCTCAGTGTTCCTGTTCTACCTCTAGATTTCATCAGATTCTTTTATGCCTGTGCAATTCTCCTGTCTCCCCACCCCTCCATACTATATTGTTATTCCTTCATACTCAATTGAAGTTTCATTGTAGGGCAGAGGTATTTCCTGTTTATTCTGTTCTTGCCTTAGTCTTAGTGGCCTGTTCACATGTAAACTGCAGGGATAGACCTTTTTAAGCATTGTTGTCCTTCCTCAAGTGCAAGTAATTTCTACCTTAGTCCAGAGAGCAGGCAAATCTCCTCTAGTTCCTCAGTGCAACCAATCTATATTTTCTAACAGTGGAGTCTAGGGTAGATGAAATTCCTGTTCTCCCCTTTTTTCCAAGCCTGTAGTGGTAGGAGAAATCTTCCTTGTATCGACGCAGGATCCTAGGAAAGAATGCATTTCTGACCCTACCCCTAGCTGTGATAAATATGTCAGTGCAGAGCATAAGGAAGGAGGATTTCTTGTTCCTCCTTTAGTAGCAGTCAACTACTTCCTGAAATCAGTAGAATCTTGGGTATGGGAGAATTATGTATCCTTCCTCCAGTAGCAATGGCTTTTGCCTCGTCTCACATCAGAGGAGTGTCCAGGGTGATGACATGCTTTCTGATTATTACTCAGTAATAGCTAACCAATACCTTGTACTCAGGTCGGGTGAAGAATACAGACAGATTTCCCTAAATTCTATCGCTCTCCTCAAAACTATGCTAACCCTATAATAGTAGTCCAGAGAAGGGGTGTGTTTAATCAGCTTCCTTGTCTTTCTCCCACACAGAAAGGTACAAATGAGTGGGTGCTGATTCTCCTTGTGTCTGGGGATTCTAGGGATAGTAGTCAGGATAGTCTACAGACTTTAAGAATTTGTTAAAATTTTAGCATTTTTCTTCTTGCCTGCGTCTATGGTCGCCATTTCCACGCATACTCTGCCAAAAGTATACCAATCCACATATGCTATTCTCCTCAAGGGACCTATCACCACTTGGATTTCAGATTGCCAGGCTGCCTTGAGACCTCAGCTATCTATGTGCTCCAAAAAACTATGATTTTGTAGGCTGTCTTATTCTGTTACATCATGAGTGATGTTCCCATGTACTTTGCTACATAATAAGTGAAAACAGAACTCAGACTTCACAGTTAAGATAGTTGTGCATTTAAATTACAGAATAGAATAAAATATTTTTTGGTCTCTGGATATGAGTTTTTTTTTTTTTTTACATGTCTACATGTAAAAAAAATTATATGCCCCCCCTTTGTAAAAAACATGCTTGTTTTTACTTATGCTGCTCTCTATTATTTCTATATGGCAATTTTCTTTAGATTTTTGGCTGATGGTCAATCATTCTGTCAGGAAAAAAAATAGTAATAAACTCTTTTCATGTACTAGGATGACATTCAGCACTGGGGGATCAAACAAATACAGGAGTCTGAGAAAATGCTAAATGATTTTTGTACAAAGTATTATTTTAACTACAATGATGAAATAAGTAATGGCCGCATTATATGAATTTTATAAACATATTTGGTCCAAAACAGAAGTTATTCAGCAAAACTGGTCCACCCATACTTTAGATTTCCAGAATTTTAACTGATGGACAGTCCCATTAAACTAAAAATAGAACATTTACAGCTGTTTTCTTTCACTTTCTTCTCTTTAACTTTTAAGGCAATTAGCTATAACCAAAGAAAACAATTAAAATACCATACCCACAATTAGTGGCTGTCTGATCTTTGTAAAATCATTTAGCATCTCTAAGACTCACCTTCTTCATCCCTGAAATACACTAAATTTACCTACTCTAACAGTCCTAATAGAGAAATTACAAATGAAATATGTTATCTGTATTGAGCAATAAATATGTATATTATCATTGCATATCTTCATTTTCTCCTGAATAAAGATTGATCTGGCTTTTATATATGCTGTTCCATAGGCCCAGTGGAGTTCAAGTGGTTTGTCTAGGAGCTATAAATCCCCTTTCTCATTTATGATTTTTTTGAGCATTCCTACTGTGTCTTTATATTTATTCAAATGGTTCTCTATTTTTCTTTTTTTTAATTAAAAATTATTGGGATGACATTAATAAAATCAAATGTTTCAAGTGTACTATTCAACGGTATGTTGTGTATGTGCTGCATTGTGTGTTCACTACGCAAAGTTAGAATTCCTTCTGTCACCGAAGATTTGAACCCCTATCTACCTCTCCTCTCCCCCTTTCACTCTGGTAACCACTAATCCGCAGTCTGTCTCCATGAGTCTCTGTTTGTCATGTTTGTTCATTGCTTTCAATTTTATATGCCACAGATGAGTGAAATCATAGGTTTTCAACTTTTTCTGACTTATTTTGCTTAGCATGATTATCTCAAGTTCTCCATTCTTCTTAATTGACGGTGTAGTACACATTCATTAACAGTCAAGAAAGTCTGAACAAATTATTCCTGCTCTTAATTTAGATTTAGTTTGTCTATCATTGCCTAAAAACTGAAGTTTTATAAATAGAGACACATTAACAGGAAATTCGTTAAGGTTATCTTCACACCTCTTTTTAATTAATTTTTAAACATTGACTGTATTAAGACTTATTTAGTTTACTGCACTCATTAGTGCCTGGCGTTATGAGAGAGTAGAGTCAAATTTATTTTGCATTTCTTGAAGCTGCATTGTAGCTTCAATTCTTTACACAATAGCAATTACAGTTGGGGTTAAATGCGTATCCTAGCTATCCCTTCCATATGCAATCTCAAATAGTGCTTTTATTAGTAAATGTGCTGACTGTTCTTTTGTGTTTTGTGATGTAATCAATATCTTGTCTTCACTATCCAGTTCCATGTAGGATTAGTAATCTTGTTCTTTTAATTCAGTATACATGTGGTAATTTATGAGGCAGTGACAGAGGAAAAGCTCACAGGTTTTAGAGTGAGGTTTTTTTGAATCTATTCACCTATTTACTACCTATGAGATTAGAGCAGGTAACTTCTAAGTCTCAGGTTCTTCAATGATAAAATGAAGACAATGATAAATTTTTATAGCTGTTGTGAAGATTGAAAGAGAATGCATGTAAAGTACATGACACATTATTTAGCAACAGCCAATAGCTCAACAAATAGCATCAATAGTGATAGTGATTATTGTTATTTCTAATACTGATATTATTATATTTCTTAGATTCCAAGTTTCGGGAAGGCAGGAAGAAACTGCATTTCACACAGAACTGTTTAAATTGCCCCAGCCTAATGTCACTCAATCAATGTTTTCTGTTTGATAGTTTCTTTCCCCCCAGATCAGTGTTGTCAGTCCTAGTTTGTAAACTCTTATAGGAATGGAGTCATATCCATTTATCTTGCTCAATAAATCCACATCACTCTAACAAATATTTCTTGATTTTGCTGCTGATTCAGCTGTCTTGTTTCCCTCAATCTGGTTGAGACTACTCCTGCTTGCTCTCTCATTCTGAACACACTTTAATTCAAAATGAAAGAAAGACGATTGCTGGTTCAATTAGCTTGGCCTAACACAACCTCTGAGCTTAATTTTTGGATTAACACTGGCTCTTTTGCCATTTCATTCTTTCTTTGGCTCCTTCTGCTATGTATGATTTCAAGACGATGATTCTCTTTGGACTTTTGGCTGAAGGCACTTGTCACTTCCAATTCATTATTTCTTTGATATTTGTTCACTGCAGAGCATCTGTCTCCATGTAAATGGCTTTGGTAGAGGATGTCCATTTCTGTGATAGCAAGACAAATACAATGCTTGATTATAAGCTTAAAAATGAAAATACAGGTGGATCGTTTTAAAATTTTCAAAACCTTCATGAATATATTGTATTCATGCTGCTATTTGAGTTTCCAGCTGGTATACTGTCTATGACATACCTCTGTGGAACAATATCAGTCGTGGAAAGCAATTCTGCTCCATGGATGTTTTATCTAACATTGCTTGCCTGCATCATGTGGTCTGACTATAAATGGTATTAACAAACTGCAAAGTTGAATATCTTTAAATAAACAAAACTGGCATTCCTTGTAAGAGAAAATAAATAAATGAAAATAGCTATGGACATATCTTATTTTTTTTTTTTTAACTCATGACATTTCTTGTTAAATTTTATTTGCACTTTCTATTTTAAAAAAGTGTGTTCAGAACTACCAATGACTCTCTTCTCAAGCAGGTCACCATTTAAATGATCACAATCCGGAAGCTACTAGCTTTCATATCAATCAATTCTGATAAAGGCAAAATCCTGAAATATTGGACCAATTGAAGCCAAAAACAATTTGGAATATAGAATGTTACAGCAGGGAGAACAATGAACTTAAGAATCAGGAATCTGAATACTCTTGTTTACTGAATATGTAACCTTAGGTAAGTCAACAAATTTCTTTGGGCCTATCAAATATCTATTTTCCCTGGATGATAGGAATATTGGAAGATCTATAAGAAACAGTTGCCATGAAAGTAAATCTGTTCTTGTGACCCACTGCATGAAAGATTTCATTGTTATTTTTTTTTCTTTGCAATTACAGCTTCCATCCTCTACCAGGCATTCCTTGTGCTTTATTTATAAGAACATAGTTCTAAATAGTTCAATCAATATTTTTTATTACATTCTGATACTAGGCAATGTGGATACAGCAAAATCAAAATAGCAGGGCCAAAACTAAACATAGAAAGGTCTCTTTAGTAGGGGATGACATCTGAATATTGTCAAATTCCAGTGTGTTACAGGTTCATTAGTTTCACTATTAGTTCATTCATTTAACAATTTGTCAGGCAAATAAGGAAGACAAAAACAAATAACAATAATGCAATAAAGATAGAGCTTACCTTAAAGGAGCTATTAATTTGAAGTAAAAAGAGTAACATGAGATTTACCTTGAGAAAAATGGATACTATAAAAGCTGTTTTGTACAATATGAAAAACAAACATGTGGCTATAAAGAAATTCAGCTCATCAGCCTGATAGTCATCATAAAAATGTCAAGGGATGTGGAAACTACTGCTTTTATCACATTCTGCTGTGTTCTAAAAAAGCTAGATGTCTGGAAGGGTGTGGAGCAATTAGCTAATGATGTTAGGGTATTTTCCATTTCACATAAATACTCTTGGCTTTCCTTGAGAAGACATAAAGGTTTACAATGAAGAGCTTCCTCTTCCACACTGTGATGGGCATAAACAATATGATCTTAAGGATAGAAAGTGGTCAGTCTGACCGTTTTTGACACTGTCATCCCATTACTTAGCATACACTAGTTGAACTGAGGTGTTTTAACTCTTTTCCTTCGGAGAAAAGCTGCCAGAGGGGCTTGAACTCTCCGTCCTTTAACATTCTCATCCTCTTTGAACTGTAGATCATGCAAAAAATTCAGTCAGTCATATCTTCTCATTTGAAGCAGTTCTCTTCCTTTTGAACAAGGACTTCTAAAGATATTTAACTTTTTTCTGCCTATATATTACCTTCAACAGAAACTTTACAACAAGCTTCTAGTAGATATTGGGTGAGTAAAATTAAAAATGACTTCCACCATCTGAAACTTTCTGGTTCTGGAAATGGTAGTGTAGTTGAGAGAGAGTGATGAGTGTGTAAAATTTACCGTGAGTAAGATCTTGCTCAAATATCTTGACCTCTCTGGTTCTCAATTTCACTTTTTGTAAAATGAACAAATAGAACTAACATACCTCTTAGATCACTTTAACTAAATGAGTATTGAACAGTTAGATGACAAGGATATAAAAGTAGGTGGAATTCTCTAAGTCATCAGCGGGCTTTCAAGGACATTAATAATTTCCCATTGTTCTATGAAATGCAGCTTCAGTCAGTTGGGGAATCTCACCATCTCCAACATTCAACATGCCTGTTTCCTCTTCCTGTGATTTTCCCCCCTGTATAATCTTCCTTATTCAGCATGCCTACTACCTGAATATTTAAATGCCATCCATAAGTCAGAGATACAGCTCAAATTTCACCTACTCCAAAAATCTCTCCCATTTTGGACTATTCTAATCCATGAAATTTGATTTAATTTATCCTCTTACTGCTAGTTCCTCTTTAATTGTTTCAGTTTTGTTTCCCTGATTAGATTGTAAACACCTGTAGGTTGTAAATTATATACTATCTCTTTTGCAGATACGCAATGCTTACCAAAGAGTTAACTACACAAAAGATATCCAATAAATATCAATTTTAAGTGCTTAGTTAATAACTTTTAGCTCTCAGCACTCCAAAATGGTATATCACACAAATCAGGTATGTTTCCCAAAATAATGCAATTGATAAATTTTTATTATTTACTCTTAAGGAGATCAAGTATATTTTCTTTCATTTCTAAATTTAAATTAAAAAGCAACACTTACAATATTCTTCTTATGCTTGCTACATAAAGAAAAATAACCAGACATTCTCTAGCTGTTGCAACCAAGTAAAAGTTTAAAGGTTTTATACTAAAAGTACCATGAGGTCAATGAGAAACTGTTTGCAACTTGAGCCAATGAGCAGTTTGCCATTTCAGTAACTTTTATTTTTAAATAAAAGCCTGTCTGCCAGGAAAAAAATTGTGGAAAATTGCACAAAGAAGGAAAGGAAATCTCTTACAAAAGTTAACAAGCAAAGCAAATGGTAAGTATTTCCAAATAACACATTCAAGACATCAAAAAAGTCATTTAAAAACTAAAATTGAAAAACTGGTACATACCTAGACTAACCGAGTATTAACAGATCTATAATAGGAAGACAACCGTAAAGAGATGAGTGCAGGACATAGTGCTGTGGACCAACAGAAGAAACTTGGTCTGGCCATCCTTAAAGTGAAAGATTTTCCACGCTGTCTCCCATCCTGAGACATGTTACGGGTACAGATTTCTATCCGGGAGACTTTATCTGTTAAGCTTCTTGCACTCAAAGTGAACAAATTCAGGTAACAGCTGTCCTCAGAGGATGTCATTTCAATGTCTTATTCAGTAAGCTGTATCTACAATTGTACATCTTTTCCTCTAGATTATATCATAATGCATTAGCTTACTAATTGGTTCATTTATTTATTAATGCATTTGTATTTTGCCTTATTTCAAAAATTTATTTGTGGTGGCAAAGTCAAGAAAATTATTCTTTAATTTTGGCTTGGTACAAACAAGTGTCTTTGGGCAATTCAGTCACCCTTTCTTGGACTCAGTTTCCACATCTCAAAATAAAGAGATGCAGTGAAATGATCCATGAAATCTCTTTTTGCATTTCTTTATGCAATGCTCTGATTTTTAAAATATGCTTACAAGAATCACTAGAAAAAGCTTGTTGTGAATAAAATATCAGATAAAGGAGGCTATATAAATGCAAAGTAATAATAATATAAATGCAAAACAATAATTATCCCTGAGATACTGCATTTTACTACCAGTGGTGACATTGGTAGGAAGGTGATTCAGAGAAGCAAGACTGCCATGATTAAGGCAATGAGAGTGACTTAGAAGCAGCAGAGCTAAGTAAACACAGAATGAATAAGCAATAGATAAGTGGTAGTGGGGGCCATAGCATGATATAATGAATAGATATTTGGAAAGAAAAAAAAATAGGCTAAATATGATCAAACCTGCGCAGTAATATAAAGTCCTAAATTCTGAGAGCTCAGAATTTTGTAAATTATCTCAGCATTTTCCAGGGTGAGACTACTGGAAAACTTGTAAGATTCCTCAAATTTGACCTTAAGTAGGAATGCCTTTGCTAATATGCTTTCTTAGCTCCATTAGGGCTTCGGTAGATCTCTAATGAGAGACCACAGCTGTTAATTTGGTGTTGTAGTCAGGCTCTACTGGAGGCTAACAGTCTCAGACCAAGATGCCTTTCTTCTGCTGTGCTCTTGACTTGGCTGCTCTGATTATTTTATTTGATTGTCTCCTGGCCATTCCTCCCAAAATCCTACCTATAAAACACAATTTTAGATTTCAACTTCCATAACAGTCTGGCATTGGGTCCACTGCAGGTGGCAATGGAAATAGTGAGTGGTGAAGAATGAAACGGAAGCCAACACTTTAATTCCTCTGTTACTTGACCCATAACATTATCTCAGTTACTAAATTAGCTTGCGGTTGGAAATATTTTCCCCAGACTTTGGGGATGGAAACCATTTCACCTTGGTCTATTCTCTAGGTATGGATAAAACTGGTTGAAGAACTATAGATTATGACATTAATTGGATGACCCCTGTGAGAAGAATTCTCTTTATAGTAGGGGCTTTTTATATTTTATCAAGTTTTATATGTGTGATTATGTTAATTTCCATAATATCTCTTGTATTATTCATTTTTAAAAAACCAGAGTGTGGACAATATTACTAAAGGCAAATTAGTCAAGTCTTTGAATCTTTGTCTCAAATATGCTAAACAATAATTAATTCAGTCAATTCAGCAAAAAGAAAGTCAATTTAATGAAATTTGATTAGTTTACTATTTAGCAAGATTGCATTTAAAAAGACATCTCTGCTGGACAATTTTACACTTCAGTTAATTGTTTTGTCATCTTGTAAGAGTCATTTTAATAGTTTAATTAAATTATTGCATTTTATAAGGATATTATTGCAATGAATATTAGCTTGATATTCACATTTTACTAGCTTGATATTCATATTTCTTCATATTCTTGTCCGGATTTTTTGGGAGATTAGTCATATACTTGGAAGGATTAGCTCCTTTTTAAAAACATTTGTTGTAAGATAAAACAAAAGTACAGAAAACCACATAAATCAAATGTATATTGAAACCAACAGGTCAAGATATGTAACTTTGTCATACAACTCATTAACAACAACAAAAAAATCAAATCAAAAAATGGGCAGAGAACCTGAACAGATACTTCTCCTTAGAGGACATATAAATGGCCAACAAATACATGAAAAGATGCTCAACATCGCTAGCTATTAGGGAAACGTAAATAAAAACCACAATGAAATACCATCTCACACCTGGTAGAATGGCTGTTATCAACAGGACAAGTAATAACAAATGTTGAAGAAGATGCAAAGAAAAAGAAACCCTCATACACTGCTGGTAGACTGCAAATTGGTACAGCCACTATGGAAAAGAGCATGGAGGTTCCTCAAAAAACTAAGAATTGATCTACCATATGATTCAGCAATCCCTCGACTGGGTATTTACCCCCAAAGACATTTGCACACCAATGTTCATAGCAGCATTATTCACAGTGGCCAGGACATGGAAGCAACTGAAGTGTCCTACAATAGATGATTGGCCAAAGAAGCTGTGGTACATATATACAATGGAATATTACTCAGCCATAAGAAGAGATGAAATACTGCCATTTGCGACAACATGGATGGACCTCGAGATAATAATGCTTAGCAAAATAAGCCTGACAGAAAAAGTTGAAAATCACATGGTATCACTTATATGTGGGATATAAACCTAAAAGCAACAAATGACCAGGACAAACAGACTCATGGACATGGACAATAGACTAGTGGTTACCAGAGGGTAGGGGGGAGGGGGAAGGCAGACAGGGTAAAGGGGGTCAAATATGTGGTGACAGAAAGAAATCTAACTATGAGAGGTGAATACACAGTGTAAATGTATGTATGTATGTGTGAATGTGTGTGTATATATCTGTATATATGCCTTACAGTTAAAGTATACAGCTGAAACTTATTGGATTTCTTTAACCAACATCACCATAAAAAAAAATAATAAACTCATAAAAAAAAAAAAGAAATGTAACTTTGACAGTCATTCTAGAACATCCTTTCCTAAGATCTATGCTAGTTTTAACCTTCCTTCTCTCCATACATAACCAGCATTTTGATTTTTATAGTAATCACTTTCGTGTGTGTGTGTTTTAACCCAGGCATGCAATTCCTAGATACCATACTTTAAATTTGCCATTTTAAAATTTCAATATTAATGTGTCCATTAAGTTTCTATCTTGTTCTTTACCTACAAGTTGCATGTACATGCTATAGTCCTTACAAGATATATCAGCATGATCTCTCTCTCACTCCTCCTGTTCTCCACTCCTTCTTTCTCAAGCCTTTTTATCTTTTGCACACTGCAGAAAGATGATACAATTACGAAAGGACAAGGTGGCTATTGGTAACTCAAGGAAAGAGATCTCACCAGACACTAACCCTCCTGGAACCTTGATCTTGGAGCATTTGCCAATCTCCTTGTCATAAATGACCAATTTCAAGTTACCAAGGTGAATTCAATGAAAAAGAGCTGCAAAGAAATGTGCACAAATGGCTATCGTGAGCTACACTTTCTGTGTTTATCATTCCAGGCAACCTCTTTCCTTTTGAATCTTCATTTTTCTTAATCTACAACTAACTGTGTGTTTAATAATTACTACTATCGTTTGTGTCACTGACACTGTAGTAGTTTTGGTTGTCTGGTGCTCATCCACTAATAGGTTTCTCAAGAAGTGCTCTTAGTAACGATGTTTTCTGAATTCTGGCAAGTTGATAACATTATGCTCTTAATATTAAACAGTTTTTCTGGATATGACATCCTGGGATCATGCTGTCTCCTCCCACAACCCCTGAGAATTTAAAATATGCAACTCCCATTTTCTTCTGGCATAAAGTAAGACTGATGAAAAGTCTGATGATAATCAATTCACTTTCTTTCCTTTAGAAGTCACATGCCCTCACTCCTAGGATTTTTTTTCTATTTAAATTTTAAAAATTTACTAGAATATATATATATTTTTCTGACCAGCCATGGATTTTTCAGCTATGTGGTATAGTCTTTCAACATATAGTTTTAAATATTTCAAGATTTTAGTGTTTAGTATCTATGTCCCTTAGCTTCCTTCTTCAGAGACTTTTCTGTATGTTGAATCATTTTTAGCTACCATTAGTATTTGTACCTTTAAAAATACTTATCATTTCATGTTTTTTAAATTTTAATTATTTTCTTCATTTCTTAAGATATTATCTGATGTGTTAATTACTGTATTCCTTCCACTTTATTCTTTCCACCAGAAGTGTTTTTTTTTCTTTCTTTTCTATCTATTCTTTCCTGTGTTCTGCCATCTCATATATAAGTTGTAATCTAGCACATTCTGAAATAATAGTTACACTTTTGGCCTGATTTTTGAGTGTATTTTTCTGGATGTTAGGTGTGCTTATTGCTAGAAGTCCTAATTGTCTTGTATCCTTTATTTTTATGCTATGTATGGGATTTAACCTTCATGCATTTTTGTTGTTCATTTTACTATATTACTTTTGCTGAACTTTAGAAAGGAGTATGGTTCAGGAAAGCTTTTAGAACTTCACAGAACTTCCATTGTTTTGTATAGTGTTCAGAAATATGGAGATTTTCTTTGTGAGAATTCCAAACTGTTTTACCTTAATCTCCCCCTTTTTTTCCTGGATATTCTCTTTCTTCTATCTCCATTGTCCCTGATGAGCTAGATTTTGAATCTACTCCCCATAGGTTTTCTCCAGTGTTAGGTCCTGCCCTGGAAAAGAGGCAAAAATTCAGTTTTGAAGTTTCATAAAGGCCAGTAGAATTCTCATTTCCCATTTTACAGTGGGCCCCTGGCACTCACTTGCCATTGAAATGGGAAAGGTTCCTCCCATTTTAGCTGCCTTTCTCAAATTGAATTGGAATGCTTTTCAGGGAATACATGTTGTTTTTTTTTGGATTCTTCTATTTGAGGTCCATAAGCCTCCTCGGTTTGTTTCTTGTTTTCTTCCACACATACACTAACAGCATTCAGGTATTGAAGCAGAGAACTTGCTTGGATTTTGATACCTATTCCCCTAATTTTGTTGTTTTTGCTCTCCATGGAGTTTTGATTTTGCAACCTAGCTTCTCTGTTATATTATGTGGGGATCTGGGGAAATTCAAAAGTTACGCTGCCATCACTGCCACCTTCAGTATTGGCTCTTTAACTAAAATATTCTTGCGATTATTCTGGTGCTTATTTACTCAGTACTGTGTTACCTATGGATAGTTGGTTGTGAATCACGTGATCAAGCTATAGAGTATGCTGCCCACTTAGGTAAGAACTCCGAACATCAAGTTAAACAGGAAAACAGACACTGCAGTGCATGGGACAGTAGATAGAGCATGGCTTAAAACTGGGGAAAACATTTCTTGAGTTCAGTTTAATAGGCATTTAAATCTGACTTGCACTTTTAGGAAATTATTGTAAAAATAATCAGATATATACAGAAATATTGAGAATTTTCATCATAGTACTCAGAATACATAAAAATTAGAAGCACCTGTATGTCCATTAGCAGATTAGTGAAAATATGTTATGCAATCATTTAAATAGATGATGAATAACTATACTCGATATTGAAGAAAAAGAGCTCTATAATTATTTTCAGAATTCTTAAAGCAAAATGATGTTTTTATTAGTATGTATATATGCACTTATATACATATACATAAAGACACTGATTTGTGATGATATAATTTTCATTGATTAAAAGAACATCTTGACAATACTTTTTGTATGGCTTTATTTTTCTACATAAGTGTTCATTACTTTTATAACCAAGAAAAGACAGATGGGGACACAAAAATAGATCTGCATTGGTGTTCAATAGATCTAATATCAAATATAGTTATTATCATTATATGTGGATGTTGTATTTTCAAATTTGCCTACTTGCTAAAATTTATAAGTATCCCTCAAAACAATATTTATGGCACTTTCACGGTCATTAACAAACAAGTACAGAGTGAAAAATTTAAGAGCGTGTTCCTAACTAAGGTTGAACAAGATGATAATTTGCCTTCTTGTTTCAGCTCTCAAACTGTAAACAAATGTCCATTTTGTGCTCGATTTAGTGCCATGTTTTTCTTGTGTTGTGCTTTTTGTTGGTAACTTCTCTGTGTGGCCCTGAGCATAGTGCTGAAGTGCTGCCTGGTGTTCCTAAGAGCAAGAAGGCTGTAATGCACCTTACAGAGGAAAAATAAATGTGTTAGATAAGCTTCATTCAGGCATGAGTTCTTGTACTGTTGGCCATGAATTGAATGTTAATAAATCAACAATGTATATTAAATAAGTTATCTTTAAACAGAAACACACATAAGACAAAATTATATATTTATCATTTGACAAAAATGTTGTGACCAGAGGCTTGCAGGAACCTAACCCAGTATTTCCCCTAGGAGTAAGAGTTCCATATTTGCTAATGTAGTGGTCATGGTAACTTTATAGAACATGACTATTATGAATAATGAGAATCAAGTATACTGACTTGACAACTTCTAGTTATTTAGCCTAAGACTACTTCCACATCAGCAAAATGGCTACAGTGGTACTTAAAGGATTGCTCTATTAAATGACATTGGACATGAAAAGTCCATGTTATATGGTTGACACTGAGCTCATCTGAAACTTGACTCACCCCTTCCCTGAACCCCCTCACGCTGTCATTTTATACTGGTGATTTTTTTAAACTCTACATACTCACGTTCTATTTAATTGCTACCAATAACATTTATCTTTGTTGGAAGCTCTGAAGCCTCACACATTCATAGAACTTCTCACAGTTTGTAATGTCAGATACTGTGAAAATTGTAGGATTTTACCTTTAATTCAGTAAAGGTGATGTAAAGTGAATGCTGGATTTAGGAAAATATTCCTGACAGCTGTCTCTTAAGAACTTTGACGATAATGTTTCCCTCTGCTTAAAATTCTGCCACATTTTCAGTCTTTGCATTTGCTGAGAATGACTAGTTTCTTCTTTGTGGGCAGTTGTGAAATCTGTTACAATGGGAGCCAGTTTGGCTGATGAGTAACAGATGTATGTCTGAGGGCAGATAAGGAGAAATAATGACTCAACTCCTAACAATCCCTAAGGATGAGACTAGAACTAAAGCTAAAATAAAGAGCAATTTCCTACCTACCATTCCTTTGAGAACCGATTTGTTAGAGATCAGCATCTGGCTGAACTCTTGGTATCAACTGATTTCAGGAATTATTACGCCAGTGAGATTGGGATGAAAGAGTCTAGGGATAGTTTAGTAAGTGACATAAAAGAAATATGATCAGATAGTATTCCATCTCAGTTAAGAATTTTTTAGTGCCTTTTAAGTTATTTCAAAAAACTCTTCTTTCATAAAGTGACCTTGGTCAGTGGGTTAAATGGCCACACACACAGTAATATTTTCTTCCAGACTTAGGAATTTTCCTGAATTAATGCATATTAAGATATATCTTTCCTTAGAGAAAAACAGTGATTAAGAAATTTAACTATGGCCTAGGGCAGAACATATACCCAGTAAATTTAAACTCAATATCAACACAGTGTTTGGTAGTATAAAAATTCTTTTATGTATTTATAACTTGTCAGGTAGTAAATTGATCACACACTGAATAAAAACGTCTACTTCTTTCACTTTATTTACAAATGTAAGCATACAAATAGCAAAACATTCTGTATAACTTTTAGTCTGTAAACTATGAATTAAGTTTGATCTTTCATTAAACAAAATCTTAACTTCTATTGAGACAACTTATTTAACTAGATTCTCCAAAAGGTGAAAATAGGAGTTTAAACTTGAATAGAGAGAATGGTTTGGTAGATGTAAAAGATAGACTGATCAATGGGAAACAAAAGGTCTTAATATGTGATGTATAAGCATATTTGTATGTAGATGTACAGATGGAGAGAACTAACTTCTAGAGTAAGAAGGAAGGTGAGAGGAACCCTAGCGGTAACCAAAAGGATAATATGGTCATATGCATCATGAAATGGCAAAGTTAAACAGAAGTATTCAATAATGAAAAGTTAAATATAGAACGTGTCTTTAGGAATCTTTACTATTTTTTACAGTGAAGTGGTACCAACTGCTTGTGCAATGTGTAATTCTGGTCAGGGTCAAATAGAACATTGGTGTTTTTTTGTTTTAAGATGAAAGATATTCGAAACTGCTATTGTTCTGTAGTCCTGATGGCTATTCTAAGTGACTCTATCAAATTACTCTAAGGGCATTATTTAGTATTATATATATAGGAATAATTTTTTTGAGATTTCAGTGAGACAATCAGTATTTAGTTGCCACTAAAGAAGTACTTTAAAAAGTCATTGGTGCATGCGTTCTTTTATTGGATGGAAGTACTCCTAGCAAAAACTTGGGAGTCAGGATGTTTACCTATAGCCTAGGGCAGAACAAGTACACAGTGCATTCTTAATTTTAGGAGCATTCTTCATTTATCACTCAATCAAAAGAATTTTTCATATATGCATTTTGTTGTAAATTCAGTATCAAGTACAGTAGAGATCATATTAAACAAATAGGACACAGAGTTGTTATTCAAAAAAGTTTATTGCACTGAGTGTTACAACAATTAAGGATGACAGAATTCAGTATGCTCAATTAAGCAAGGTCACCCTCACCCTGAAAGTCTAGTCAAATTATAGTAAATGCACATCTAAAATGTAATATCATTCCCCAAGATTCATTTTAAAATTTATGTATATTTTTGGTTCACCCAGTAACTTCTTGCCTAGATTTCCAGTTTCTGTAAAATTCTCATTACCTAATTTAAAGTAGGCTACTCTAGGTTTATTATGTCCTAGTGTGGCCCATCTATGGACTATGACTCTTTTCATTACTCTGATTCACCCACCTGCTTTGCTATCATTCACAGAAACAGAAAGAGGTTCTGGTTGGGTTTAAGGAGATCCAGTGATAGTCATAGGGTCATCACAGATCCATGGAGCAGATGAATTAAAATTAAATATTAGACCACAGAAGTAAAGAGTCATTTTCATCATATTTTATCAGTACATACTATCAATATGACTTAAACTACTGATATTGACCTTTATCATTTGCCTAAATATTGTTTGTCAGGTTTCTACACTGTAGAATTACTTTTTCTTCTCTGTTTACACCGTACTCTTTAGAAGTAAAAGCTAAAGAGAATGGTCACTGGTGTAGCAGACCAAAGCAAGTTAAATCCCAATGAGGAAAATGGAAGGACAATCTAACTTGCATGACAGAAATGCCTAAATAATTATGAACTGGTGAAAACCAGATACCTCTGGAAACAAGTTTATTGTGTGACTGTTAATATACACTGTTCAAAAGAGTTGGACATCTATATCACTTCTCTCACTTACCATAAGTATCTTCCTTTGCTGTACCAAGGAGATGATCAGAAGTTGTTGTTTTTTTTTTAAATTTTTTTCTTTTTCTCAAGAATACAATACATTGGACTTTGATATAATGAAAAATGGAGTCATAGTCATAAGAGGGCAAAGATACAATGTGAACAATAAGAATTCTGTAACAATTTGCAGTGTCATTCTTAAAAACCCTATCATTTATTTAAAATACTGGCAGATGTGCTTACACCTTTAGGCAAGAGTTTTTCATATCATTCTCTCATCAATCCAACCAGCCCAAGAGGAAAGAGATATAAATAAATGGCATAGCACTATTGACTTTGAGTGAAGCTCACAATTCAAAAGCCCTACACTTGTACAAAGTGTTTCAATCACTTAAATGAGAGTATAGAGCAGAGAAGCAGAAAAACATTAGTATAGAAAAAAAAAAAACATCATTAGTTCATCAGAGAAATGAGGAGCTATTCTAATTATAAAATAAGGACAGGGTATAATTTAAAACAATAGAAACAAAAAGAAATATCAGATAGCAAAAATAACCTTGTGGAAAAAAATTATATATACATACATACATACGTAAGAGAAAAAAGAGCTCAAGTAAAAAGTTTATGAGTAAGGTTGAGAAATTTTTCTAAGTAGAAAAAAATATATAAAGATGGAAAAAGGAAATATCAGAAAAATGGCAGTTAATTTTAAGAGGTTGAACATCTGAGTGATTGGAATTCCAAGAGTAGAATAAACAGAAAACACAAAAAAGAGGTCAACATTACTAGCTATTAGGGAAATGCAAATCAAAACCACCATGAAATACCATCTCACACCTGTTAGAATGGCTATTATCAACAAGACAAGTAATAACAAGTGTTGAAGAGGATGCGGATTAAAAAGGAACCCTCATACACTGCTGGTGGGACTGCAAATTGATATAGCCACTATAGAAAACAGTATGAAGATTTCTCAAAAAACTAAGAATAGTTCTACCATATGATCCAGCAACCCCTCTACTGGGTATTTACTCCAAAGAGTTGAAAACCCATATCCGAAAACATATTTTCACACCCTTGTTCATAGCAGCATTATTCACAATGGCCAGGACATGGAAGCAATTGAAGTGTTTTACAATAGATGATTGGATAATGCAGACTTGGTACATGTACATGATGGAGTATTACTCAGCTATAAGAGATGAAATACTGCCATTTGCGACAACATGGATGGACCTTGAGATAATCATGCTAAACGAAATAAGCCAGACAGAAAAAGTTTAAAACCACATGATATCACTTATAAGTAGGCTATAAATCTAAAAGCAACAAACAAACATGACAAACAAACGGAGTGTAACGGACATGGACAGTTACCTGAGGATGGGGAGAGGGGAGAGCTGGATGAGGTAAAAGGGGTCAAATATGTGGTGACAGAAGGATATCTAACTATGGGTGGTGAACACAATGCCATATATATATATGACTTACTGTTGAATTGTACACTTGAAACTTATTGAATTTCGTTAACCAAAGTCATCATAATAAAGAAAAAAGCAATATAATAAAATAAAAACATTAAATTTTAGAAAAGAACTCATCAAATAAATAAGAAAAATTTCCAGAGTTTCTAGATTTAAAGGGCCAATTGAGCGCTCAGCATAATGCATAAAACAATCACCAAGGCACATTACATAGAAATTTCAGAAAAATAAAAAGAAAATATTCTCAAAACTTTCCAGAAAGGGAAAAAGAAGGCTGCAACTCAATGAGTCAAAGATCAGAAAAGATTCGGAGGTCAACTATAGGCTGGAAGCTAGAACACAAATTTCTGAAGGAAAATTATTTTCAAAATGGTACTTTACCCAGTGAAAACTATTAATTAAATGTCAGTGAAGACGAAGAGCAATTTTCAGAGAAGCAAAGCCTCCAAACATTTAGCACCCATACATCCTTTCTCAGGAAGTCATTAGAAAATGTTTTCTTTAGTCGAATGCAAAAAACAAAGAAACAAACAACGACAAAAACAGATACTTACAAATGTCATCCGGGCCAGTTGTTTTCTTAGCAGATAAGAGGTGTCTAAAATTCATCCCAGGAAACTAACTCTGTTTCTACCGCAAACATTCCATGAAAAGCAGCCTCGGGTCATTACTATTTCTGACGCAGCTGGCATATCGGCCCCTAGATGGGTGCGCTGGCTCCTTCACCCAGTTCTCTTCATCAGGAAATAGTCTCTCTTTTGAAGATCAGGGGCGATGCCCATGGGCTAAGGCCTGGAGGTGAGTGGTGGGTGGTGTGTGGGGGTCTCACAGGAAGCAAATGGCACAGCTCGAGCCTGCAGGTTGTGCCGTGTGACATCTGGTGTGTGAGGGGAGTGAATGAGGGTTCTGATAAAGCAGCAGGGAGAGGACGGGCTGGGATACACTGAGTGGCCGCATCTCAGAGAACGGCGAAAGCAGGGAAATCTGGCCTGAGGCGAGGTAGCTGTGCTCACTTCCAGGGGAAGCCCAGTCTCGCAGAATCTCGGCAGATCTACGGGTGCCGGCAGGGGAGGCCTCGGGTGAGAAACACTTGGGTGCCCCAGTGCCACAGACCTCTGGTCCCAGTCTCATCTTTAAGGATTCTGGCTCATAACAAGTAGCCCATCCACACCCTTCTCCAATCACAGTAACTTTGTGGCAGCACCGAGCCCCAGAGGCCGGGCCAGGTGCAACGAACTTCTTAGGCCCAAAGGCTGTGCTTGGGGAGAACCACTGGAAGCCAGCCCTAGGAAGGGAAGTGCGCCTGCTCAAGCTGCAAAACTCAAGCCGCCCAGGATCCCGAAAAATCCCGGGAAGGCGTTGTGGGCTTCCTGGAGGCAACCCTGGGTCCCTGATTTAACTCTGGCTAAGATGCTAGACCGAAGCAATTCGAACGTGGTTTTCCTTTGTGTACACAGTCCACGGCTGGTTCTGAGACACCAAAACTCCTATCGTGGATGCTGCTATCATTGGGACCAGTTTTCCTTCTCAGCAAATGAAGAGTCAAAAAATTCCTCCCAGAATAACATCTCTGCCTGTCCCTAGAACATTTGCCTCGAAGAGCAAAGTAATTAATTCTCCTTGTTCCAGCCATGCTACATAGGCCTCAACGTATATTCATTGCGATTTTGTGTGTGTGTGTGATTCCAGTTTATTCATGCGGAACTCTGAAATAACTTTTTTTATTTTTAACCTCTGTTGGTTCGAAATCTTGGAAGCTTTCCAGCTGAAAACTGAAGTTGGAACAAGGAGAGAGGGAAGAGGCAGATCACTCCAGATGAGTGAGAGGTAGGTTTAATAAACACCGGGAACTTACGTATGAGGCTTGTCTTGGACACCGAAAAAGGAATAGGTCTCTGCACCCAACTGTCAGAATCCTTGAAAGTTTATATAGAGGTCTTAACTGAGTTTAATCACATATTCAGTCCAGATGGTCTCAACACCTGAGAACAGCTCCTAGTGTAAGAATGATGGGCATAACATAAATTCCAAAAACAGGGGAGAGGGTGAAAAGCCTCTGACTGCGTGGGTACAGCTTGCTAGTCAACCTGCAGTCACATTCTTTTGATGACCTCCTCCAATAACCTCAATCTACTGTTTGTTCCTATACCATTAAAACACAAAATCAGTTATCAAGATATGTAAAAGATATTGGTTCAGGGTTTGATGGTTAACATACTTTCCTTTTTATTTTATCGATAAAGATTCACCATAGATTTTTATCAAATTTACTAATTCTTCTAGTATTGAGAGACTCTTATGTGCCAACTAATTTGTCTTATGTGTCACAGGCACCTGGTATGTGAGAAAATGATATAAATATGTGGTATCTAACTGCAGAACCCAGTAGAGAGCACACATTATAAATAATTGTGAACATGGCATGTTGCATACAATAAAAAAAGTATATGCAGGATATAGTGGGAGCCATAAAGTAAAAAAGATCATTTCAAATTCAAGAGTAGGGAGTTTTCAGAAATTTTACAGAGCAGCACTTGCATTGGTTGAAGAATGATCAGCAGTTTCCCAGAAAGTTGAGGTAGAGAATTTTAAACTGGGAGGACAAACATGTCTAAAAGGTGAAACAACTAGTTTCTTTAGTCCAATGCAATGAATTTCAATATAGTTCTTATATAATTTGTATGTTTGTGTGATTTGAGTGGGGGTAGGGACAAAGAACCTGTGGAAGATAGATTTTATATCTGTATCAACTCTACATCTGTAAAGATCCTGAAACTCATGCATTACATAATGGATAATCCTTAAAACAAGCCTTGGATAACTAATGTTTCATTGTAGTTGTGTAATTTATTTGGCTTCCTTTGATTACTCCTAACCTATACACATTTCACTTTTATTCCCATTGTGTATTATTGATTCTTGATTCCACTCTCTCATTTTTAAACATGTATAATAACATCTGTTTTCATTTTAATCCTTTGCTCTTTTTCAGTTTTTGTTTTGGATACAGTGCAATGAATCTTCTGGATTCAGGTATTTATGGGCTACTTTTGCCCATTTGAAGTTTAAGATAGGTAACTCGCCATTATTAAGCTTTTTTCTTTTCTTTCTTACTTTTTTTTTTTTTTTTTTGCATTAAACCTGACAAAGGCACTTGGCACTGATGTATACACAAATGTTTAAAATTGTTACTATGTTTTCATCTCATGGATGCCAGTAGCATACTGGGCCATTATAACTGAATGTTAAATTACATTTCCAATTTTAAGTATTCTTATTTTTCTTTTTTTCTTTTGAAATTTCAAAAGCATATTATGATTAACATAAGCTTTTGAAGTAAAATGGAGATCAAAAGCCCCTAAATATTAGACATAATTCCAGGATCAAAGGTGACATCTAAAGAACTTTATTCAGTGATATCTTTTATATTATTAAAAAAACTTTCTAGCATTTTAACATTTCACAGAATGAAATATATATTATTTGCCTATTAAAAATGGAGTATTGTTAACAATCAATAAAATGTATAGCTAATTGAGAAATACCAGAATGAAATATAAATTATGACAATATGCTTTAATTTTGCACAGAAACATAAAGAAGTATTTTTAAAACAACATAAAACATTTAAATGATAAAGATTTTCTGCTGTTCATATAATAATTCTCAATAAAATCCTCTTTTTATTACTATTCCAAGGAGCGCATTCTTGTTTCAGGATCTGAAGCCATGGGTGAAATTAGTACAGTAGAAGACTCAGCATTTGGTGAAAACTTAATAAATAGTAATTGATTGATGAAGTGTCAAAGTAGCTTTTTTTCCTTCCTAAATCAAGTTGTATCTATTTAAACGCCCAATGGAAAAAATGTAACCATTCAATTGTTACATTATACCCATGCAGAAAGTTAAATTTAAATGAATATAAAAATAAGTTATTTTATTTCATCAGAATTGAGTCAAATTGATTTGTATATGTAGACATCTCCAGAATATAGGAATACTTGTCTTTCATAGGATGCATCTGGTTATTAGATCACTTTATTACTTCCCATACTGTGTCTTAACTTTATTAGCATTTGATAGAGGTTTAAATTTTTCAGATCTTGAGAATTATAGGTAACGATTATTCCCAAAGACTAAGCTGAGGGAATCAAAAATTGTCACAAGGTGTTGAAGATGACTGATTAGTACTATAATTCTTTTCATCAGAATTTTTAAGTGCTGACTTTCTATACTATAGCCTTTTAAACCATTTTTTTTTAAACTACACTCTTTATTAAAATGATTTATTAGAATCAGCACAGAATAGTATGTAAGAGTAGTATAGTCTTTGGAGCCAAGTGCTTAGATTTGAATCCAGGCTCTGCCACTTTCTGCATGTGTGACCTTGAGGAAAGCACTTAACCTTTATGTGGCCACAATTTCTTCATAAAAAAATGCGTATAATATTTTATACTTTTGTTATGAAAATTGAGTTAATGTTTATAAAGCACTTAGAATAATCCCTGGAACATAGTAAGCACTATATGAATGTTTTCTTTAAAATGAACAAATGAATAAATTCTCAGAGAAATATATTTTTTTTACAATACTGGAAATTGTAAAAAGGGAAGCAGTGAGTCATAGACACCAAAAAATAGTCTCGTAACCAAGAAATAACTGTGTTAACATTTTTTGAATATTATTTCAGAATTCTCTCTTTGAATATGTTAGAAATAATGGATCAATAACAAGAAATTATTGTATGTGCTTTTGAATATGTTAGAAATAATGGATCAATAAGAAATTATTTTATGTGCTTTTAAAACAAAAAGCATTAGATTTGATTTTATTTAAATTTAATGGATGAAAAGAAGCTAAAGTATAATTGATAGGATTAATGAACTTCATATAAATGTTTATTCAACCCAAGTTAATATATTATAAAGGACCCCTCTTAGAAAAGAGATTATAAAAATCATTAAGAAGTGAGAATCATTATTTTTTTAATTTCATGCTTTAAATATTTGTTATGAGAGGTGAAATGATTAACATCCTCATACATTTTTATAGTTCTTTTGCTCACTAATACTTTATCTTTGCATTTCATTAATTTAACCAGAATTTGTCTTGAAATTAACTTATCTACCTTTGACTGGTACATTCTGTTATCATATGTTGCCAGTTCAGTTCTTCCTGTTTCAGTGGGCATCTCTGATCACTTTTCCTGTTAGGTGTGTTAGAGACCCTTTATTTAAAATATAATAATTATCTTCATGTTGAGTCACCCTCACTCTGTCTGCCTAGCAATAGTCATCTTTCCAGTTGTTTCTATTTATTTATTTATTTATTTATTTTTGCTTCTGCAATCACTGAGATTACCCTTACCTAGTCTCCATACTATTAATTTGATTTTTAGAAATGTCTATTGCTTCTTCTTGTTTCTAACTTATTAAGAAATAATGCTGTATTTGTTGTCAACATTTTCCGTTAGTCCATAACTTACTTTGTCACATTTTATTGTTTTCTTTCATGAGATTTTTTTTTATATTTAGGTATTTGAGCATTTATTTAACATGAGACAATTGCAAAAAAATCTACTTCTCTTGTTTATTTATATTTTTTGCAGATTGGTTCTTCATTTTTCATTTGTCTGCCATTTTATTTTTATTTTGCATTTTTGCTGCATGTGTGTAGTTCGCATTACATTTATTTTCATCTTGCTTGTGCTTAATCTGACTACTTCGAAGACACTGTTTCATAGTGTGAGGGTATATGAGTATGGAAAGAAAGTATTTGGTTGACCGAATACCTGGCATCTACTCTCTGTTCTGAGATCCTATTTGCTGTCACTCCAGGCAGTGCTTCATGAGGGTACACCACTACAGACTGGGCCCTGGAAGCTGGTAAGTCCTGGTTATCATTCCTTTTACTAAGATTCTTTTGTGACATGTAGAGGTTTCCAATATCAGTAATTTGCCTTATTTATTTAGTTTTTAGAATTTCCTATTTTCTCCTTTGGGCTCTATCTACACATTGGAGGGTATTCATTAAAACTCTCAGAATTTTGTCTATTAAACCTTTTTGTTCAGCATTGCCTCTGGAAGTGAGGATGAGAATGTTGAAATATGGCATGGCCTAGTTTTATCATTCTTTTCATGGCCATGATTATAAACCTTTTGTCATAAGGTTTTTTCCTTTTCCTTATTTAATTGCTACATATTTAAAAAATAATTATATCTATGTTTTAATGAAGGGAAATTCTGTAATACTAATTTATTTTGTCATCTTTAGTCTCATTTTATTTCTCTTTTAGTTATTTCCCCAGTTCTTTTTTTTTTTTTTTTTAATTTTCCGCTGTTATAGTATAGCTTGGGGTCTGGCCTATTTGAAATAAATGATGTAACTAGACTTCATACATCTCGACCCCAAAGTTTTACAATGATAAAGTGACACTGCTTTTAGTGAAAACATAAATAACCTTGAACCTGGAGTACTAAATAACCTTGCACCTGTGAATTATTAGTGATAACTCTGTGACATCATTACAGTAATTCATTACAATGGATTATCCAATTCATTAACCAGTCTAGTACATGGATGATCATGAGGGAACTGAGATACTGAGTTGTCCCTGATAGATCTTTCCCAGGGAGGTAGATTGTACCATTTCCTGCTTCAAATACAACTTCTGCTTCAATTTACAATGATTTTAAACACGGATTATGATAACTTTTGGGTAACAGTTCTGGACTTTGTTCTGATGCTTTCAGTATTTAGATTTCCAGATAAGCAGCAGTGATGTATAATTTTTTTTTTTTTTTTTTGAGTAACATGAACCTGTATTTGAACTCTGGATCTATTAGGTATAAGATCCTTTGTAAATTATCTGATTTCTATTTTTAATATGTTATATATAACATAATGATAGCTCTTCGTAAGGATTAAATTAGATTGACTAAATGTGTACAGTACCTGAAACATTATACGTGCTCAGGAAGTACTATCTTCCTCATTCTTTATTCATTTATAACTCTTTAGGATTCTTAGCAGTTGCCTCTCAGTTCTACTATATGTTAGAGAAAAACAGCAATTTGTCTTATCTCTCAATCCTGTATTAGGCTATTTTAAAATAGATTCTAGCATGAAGGAAAGCAGACATTTTAGATCTTATCTCTTCTGATTAATCTCTTTGAAGTCACAAGAATACTTAGGACCAATGTTGTCAATTACAGTTTGATACAGTCTCTATACAGTATGTTCTTTGTTCTAAAGATATAGTTAAGATGATAGTATTTAAGAGCTCAGATGCTGGAATCAGACTTCTTAGGTTTCAGTCTAGGACCTAAACCTTTGTACTTTGTTCAAGTTACTCTATCATTCTGTACCTCAAATTCTGTACCTGGAAAAATTCTTAATTCATAAGGTTTTTATGGGCACTAAGTAAGCTGTTTTATGTGAAGTACTTAGAATAGTGTGTGGCATAGGGACACATTCAATAAATGTTATTCTTTCTTACTAAAAGCAGAACTATTTTAATAGGAAGACTTATTTCAATGGTTAACTCAAGATTTACTTGACCATCTGTACTTCCATAGGTAGAATTAACTGCTCTCTCCTTTGTAGCTCCATCTAACCTAGCATATACTGCTGTGATAGCATATTTTACATTTTATCACACCTTAAAATTACCTACTCTCTTATTCTATGAGACTACATATCCTTAAGGGCAAACATTACATTTATTCATCTGTGGACCTTTGACATTTGACACTGCCTAGTATGCAGTAGGTGCTTAATAGGTGAATAGTGATTAAGAGTGAAAACTCTGGAGTCAAAGTGCCTTGATTTAAATACTGGTTTGGTCATATATTAGCTGTGTGACCATAGACTAATTACTTAATCCTCCTGTGCTTTAGTCTCCCCTTAGGTAGAATAAAGATAATTATATGCCTACGTCATAGGGTTATTATAAAAATTAAATGAATACATACACATACAGTGATTAGGATGGGGCTTGGCATATATCGAGAGCTCAATAAATAATAAATTGTAAACCAATTCTCTATTGTTGTAAAATTGAATTGATAAAGAAAAATGATATGCAGTATCATGATTGTACACATAAATACCAAAAGTTTCAAGTCCTAAGTATCATGGGACTATTAAAGAGAAGAGATTTTCCTGTGACTACAACAAGTAGCAATTTCATATTTAGAAGACTTTCTTCAGCTCTTCTTCTGGAAAAAAGCCATATTTTTTCTTATTTAAAAATTGTATTTACAATGGCAGATAAATTTCCTGGTATGCTTTCTTTCATCTGCTCTCTGAGTATCCTACTCAAACTCCTAAGGCTTTACTCTGAGTACATTTGGCCGCCTCTCCTTAGCATTAGGCTATCTTTATATCATGACTTCGATATTATTTTGCTAGAGACGTTAGTTTTTGCTGACTTCACAGATTGGGCCTTACCCATCAAAGAAACCCACTGGCTGTTTCAGTTTACTGAGCTTTAATTTCATGGTCCACTAGGAAGAAGATTCTTTGATGTTATTCCTAGTAGCCATTGGAATAGGGCGATGCGGGATGAACAGAGCAATAGAAGAGATTTATGTTGACTTGTAATTTCTAATAACTGCAGTTTGTGGAAAACAATAATAGATAATTCCTTAGTGGAACAATTTTAATCAAAAGCAAGCAGTATTATCTTTGGATTTTTTTCTCCTTGATTATATTCAGTATATCTTAGTTCTCAGTATAAATGAGTCAGAATTGAGAATAATACAATTTAAAAAATCATTAATGTTACAAATCTCTCTCATCTGAAAAAAATATGTATATATACATATATGTATATATACACACATATACACACACACACACACACACACACACACATGCTTTTTTCCTCTAATTGAATGGGCCAAAAGAAGTGAATCATTTTGAAGACAGGAATCAGACCATTTATTTCCCCTATCTCTAGCATCTAGAACAGTATCTGGCATAGAATAGGCACACTCAGTAAATGCTAATAATATGAATGAATGCAAGTTTTCTATAAGATAATATATTCCTGTTCACCTAATGTTTACTGGACATTTGCCATTTTCCAAGCCCAGTAGTAAACAATTTCTCACTTATTTACCCGTTCAGTCCTTATCATAATCTTCCTGTTAATCAATTCTATTATCAGTTTCCTTTTATGGAACGGGAAAAATAGACTGTACATTTTAAAATAACATCCCCTAGAACACAAAGTAGGGCACATTTATAAATAAAAATGTCGATAGAATTCAGGATTTCGTATGTCCTTTTTATAACATAAAACAACTTCATATAAAGAAGGGAAGCTCAGTTAAATCTTTTACATTCTTATGAGTTAATTATACAAGTGAATACATAAAACTATAGAACACACAATGTATTAACGTAGTGGGAATTAGCAGTGTGTGTGTGTGTGTGTGTGTGTGTGTGTACTTGTATGTGTCCATGTAGGCATTCATGTATATTTTAGGTGAGTTCGTTTGAGTAAGTAAATGTTTGATTAGAATAGGAGGAGGATCCAATTGGCATATAATGAATTATGATGGATATATAGAAAGGTTAATATAGCTCTTAAATTCTAAGCTGAAGACGCGATATTTAATGAGAAAGAATAGATCCAGTATGGGTTCTTCAGTAGTGCATTAACATACGTAATGCATCAGAGGCAGGTTCTGATCCCTGTGCATGGTAAAGATCTTTAGGTGAAACATTTTTTATTCAGCTACTACTTTACCTTAATTAGCTTCTGGTTCACTGTAGTTCATAGCACTATGCTGATTTAGCATAGAGGTCTTTCTTCTCTTTCATGTCATTATTTCAAGTATTTAGTAAGCTTTTACATATGTTTGGCCTGATATTTGCTTGAGCTTGCATTTTCAGAGCATAGTCATAAGCAATCAGTCCCTAAATGACTATCTAAGTGAGCTGGAAGAATTTCCTGGAGGACTAGAAGTATATTGTAAAACCGGCTTTTAGGGTTCTTGTGGTTTGTCATGCATTCCTGAGTAAAATAGATTGCATAAAATGTTCACTTAACACAGCCTTGCTTCACGCCTTTGGGGAGGTTATAAACCATTATAATTACCGTTAGCAAACCATACATCATATCTTGAATTTAATAAACAAAGACAATTACAAAAATACAGGATTTAAAATTATAGCTCCTACTTTGTCTCACCAAAACTAACAGTTATAGGAGGGGGAATTTTGAGGCTACAGATAAACTAACTGTTGACCTAAGTAACCCTATCAGGCAGAATCTCTGTAATTTTTTACTGTTGCTTTAACTAAAGTCCAGTTGAGGCTCTAGAATAGTATTGCAGCTTTCCATGATTTAGTATTTTCTGGTCCCATCACTTATCATTATCTTATATTTTATGTTCCCAGCAACACTGTTTAGAAGTTTCCATAAGTACTATGCTATTTCTTGCTTCAGTACTGATGATCATGCTGTCCTCTTCTGGGAGTGTCCTTTTATCTTCTACTCATTCTTTCAGTTTCTCATCTACAGGAGCCTTCATGACCATAAAGATAGGTTATATCCTCTCCTAACTCATAGTTGGTTCTCACCGCTATTTTTATAATTGTTGTATAATTGCTTTTTATATGTTTTTCTCCTTTACCAGATCAAAGTCTGTATCTTATTCATATTTCTAACTCTTAGTGCCTAAAAGAATCCTAGGCACAGTAGTAGGGCTCAATATTTGTTGAGTCATTAACTTTAGGTAGCCCCCAATGCAGGAGGAATTCTAACTTGAATATTCAAGGAAACATTTCTGGAGACCTAATAGAGAAAGGAAGTGTTTTGTTCTATCTTAACCAATCAGATCCCAAGGATCCATCAGGGAGACATCAGGGTATGATGCTTACATAGTGGAAAAAGGTCTTCATAATTTATCAATAAGTAGAAGGGACTACTAAAGATAAGTAGGTATAGGTGAAAGTCAAATACTAAGAGAGATGGTCAAGATATAGTCTTGGAAGTAAGACCTGAATCATAGGGGTGCTGGGACCTCATTTGTGTATGAAAACTGAGAATCAGACTCTTCAAATATACAAGGTTAAAAATCTGGCAGTAGTTAAGTGGGAGATGTGGTTGGCCAGGTAGGAAACTGATACAATGTGGATTCAATACAATTTTATGGACATGTTTTTGAGCATGTTTTGAAAGACTAGTATCCTGACCCTGAAAGGTCTATCAGGTTGAAAACTGCGGTGATCCTTGAGCCTCACTGTTACAGGATCATAGCAGTCTGGAATATGCTAGAATCAGGAGGAGAGGTTGGACTGGGCCGAAGTACGTTGTAGAGTTCCATGCTGAGGGCTCCATTGCAGACTTGAATGGCTGTACTGGGAGGTAGAACAAAGGAACTGAGGATCCAGATAAAATTCTCTGATGGTCATTTTCTTGAGATCTGTACAAAATCATTGCTGGAGTTGTGGCAGTGAGTAGAACTCTGGGTAATGCAAGGAGTGAATAGAGAGAGAGACAAGAAGGGACACAAATGGAAAGCTTGATTCTGTATGTGCTGCTGATAGTGGCAGCTGATGCGTACCTGCTTCTACTGCTGTGTTTCACAGTTGCAGATAATATGCCTTTCCTCCTTCTTGGGTTTCTTAAAGGAATTATGAAAAAGTTCAATTAGATTCAGAGCCAGATTATGCAGATTCTTTGAGAAAACATTATGACATACATCACCTTTTTGGTAAATGTGTGAGAAATATTTTGAACTTGATGCTAACTACAATAGGATATAAAATTATTGTTTTCCCATGTGTCTGTTGAAAATCAAGAGCTCCTCACTCATATTACCCTCATTTCTTATTGCTCTAGTTTCTATATCATCCTTGTTGCTTAGATGATTAAATTACATTGTTTTTCAGTCTGTCTCCCTACTCTAATTCATGCTCTAAATTTTCCTCACATCTTTTGGGAATCTAATTTTATTTTACTCTTTAATCTTTTGATGACTACAGGATGACTTTTAATTTGTTTAACAGTATTTTAATATAAATATCGAGTAAATAAATGCTGCTTTTTTACCACTCCCCAATGTTCTAGAAGTACTTGTTTTTGTGTAAGCTATCCTCCCTAGGAAGAATAGAAAAACTTATGAGCTAAAGAGAATCTTGGGATATTACTGATTTCGTTGAATCTAGATTGATCACTGATAGTTCATATTTTTATAAGTTCTGAGAAATTCTCTCTACATACCCAAAACTCACTGAAAACTTAATATAAATAAGAACAAAAAAAAGAAGAGTTTTTCTCTAGTTTTTTAAAAGCCTTTTTGAAAAGCTTTTCCTTCTCCACAGGAAGCAGTGAGGCCCATATTTGTTAATTGAGTTCTCCTGGACTGAACAGTTAGAAGTAAAGGCAAACTGAGACAGCAGGTTCCTGTCTCCAAATTCTATAACCAGAGAGATAGCCAGGGTCTCTTTATATGTACCTTGTATGTTTGAACTGATAGTGTGAAAGGAATTCCATTCTTCTAAATGAAAGAGTTTGTTTCTTTTGTGTAATGTTACACTTTCTTTGCCGCTCTAAGAATCAGTTGTAGAAAATATATCATTTCCAAGAGCAGAAGTATAAAAGGTAAAGTACAGATACAGTGAAAAGTAAAAATTTTTCTAGGTTATCTGCCAGCCGACGTGCACAATTGGAGTAGACTTGATCTTTGAGGCTAACCCCTGGTCTTTATAACATTCTTGGATTTCACATGCCTCACTGAGCTTTAAAGTATTTATTTTATGTACCAGGATGCATTTCTGTTCTGCTTCTTAAGGCCTTTTAGGAAATTGTGGAGATTTTAATTAAGTAATTTAGGAAGCACAATAGTACTTTTGAAGATAGGCTTGAAGATCATTAGAAATTTCTGTTTCGTAATTAATTCACTTATGTGGAAAAAATCTTGGAAAAACAATGCCCAAATAATCACACATCAAGCTGTAATAAGAAAAAAATTACTAGTTGCTAAATTGTTTTAAATTTTATATTATTGTCAGTTAAAAAGGAATCTATCATATCTTTATTTTAACCTCTTTCTCTTCTTAATTGCCTTTCATAATTTTTATTACTGTTTTCAATGGTTGGACAAAAGAAGCACCAAATAAGCGAGCAGACTGCTTTATTGTGATGCTTTATTGGGCATTACAGCACTTATATCTTATTTGGAGCCTTAGTCTGAGGCAAACGTGGTAGTGTGGGACTTGGTTCTCTTACTGACAGTATACAACTGGTATGTCTACAGGCTTCACATACGATCACAAATAATGTTACATTATACAAATAAATTAAGTAAAAATATATGTTTTACATTTCTGCTTCTGTGGAACACAAAATAACCATACTGCCTTTATGCTTGTACCTTTGATTATAAAACAATGTGTCATAGGAATGGACATTAATTGAAAAATTGTTTTCTACAGCTTGATGAATGGGGAATTAGTTTAGGACATATGCTCTGGTTAATAAACATTCCCAGGAGGTAAGTGCAAAAGCTCAATGCCTTCCTTTGCTTTGCACCATCCTTATGATTCTCCAAAAACCTTCAGTCTTACCCTCCTAGTCCCACAAATTACCCTTCACTCCTGTGAATGAACTAGGGTGACGGCATTACCTCAAATATGGATAGTTCGGTTGTATTTTCAAGAAAATATTTTCCATATGGCTTATTTAACTAAAATGTTACTTCTCCATCATAGATTATTTTAGCTTTTTATTTGTTAAAACAACAGTAAAATGAATTATTAGGAAATTAATATCATCCTATGTTGCATATTTTTTTCAGGTATTTTAATATTGTAAGATAGTGGATTGCATAGAAATCATTTTATCATGCAATCTAATTTTATCTATTGAAATGCAAATGCATTTTAAAAATTCACTTTGACCTATTTAGATATGACTATTTCAGTTATTTCTTCATTATCTCCTACTTTAGCTGCCAATTTTTATATCTGAAATAATTTTTTTATTGTTTCTATTGTTTTACTGTGGAGACCTAAAATAAAAATAATGGAGATTCCATTGAATGAAAAAAAATACTTATCTTCCTAGGAATGAGAAAAGAAGAAATGACGTCTTTGATATTCATCTTAAAGCCAATTACAAAGTAAAACAACAAAGTTGATAGCACATTTTGCCAAATTATTTTGAAGGCTTTAACAATTGCAGTATTATTAGGTATTTCCCTGTGTCTATAAGCATGTCCATGGTTCATAGATTTTACATATCCACTCCTGCTGTTTCTGGAAATAACTCTGTACTTCAAAATGTATTCTAATCCCCTATCGAATTGTTTGAATTTAAGAAAAAAAAAAAAACCATGAAAATAATAAAAGCAGCTGTATTACAAAAGTAATTTTTCTTTTTGAAGAGAGAGGTTCATGTCTATAGGAAGTCTATTAGTCATATTGGGTTTTAAAAATTATAGAATAAAGACAAGGGTGATTTATTGTAACTTCCTAACATAAATTAATGATCCCATTACTGTGCCTTAGGTGTCCCTGCTTCATGTCAGGTCACCTGGCCAAGCCAACCCTGGGAAGCAACTCCAAACTCTCTAGCGTATTGAAGATATTTTTAATATTTTATTGTTAAATATTGTAATGGTTAGTGATGTATCACATAATATCAGCAATCATGATTTATTGAGCAATCATGGTAGGCATTGTATTAATCGCTATATTATTTATTATTTTATTTCATCACAAAATTTTGTGAGCTGGTTGTATTATTCTCATTTCTCAATGAGGAAACAGGTTGAGAGAGGTAAAACAACTGGCCTAAGATCTTAAGATAGTGAGCTCCAGAGCTGGGATTTGAATTCAGGGCTGTATAACTTCAAAATCCATTTTTTTCAGTTAGTGATCAATGAGAAACTAAACTAGGCAGATCAGATCATCTCAATGCTATATGAATCGTTTCATGACATAACAATAAAATTACAGGTTCTACCACCAGATGGTGATTTGGAGATATGTGAATGACATTTTGGTTTTAACAATGATTATAAAGGATACATCTGGCATTTGGTGCTGTTGGTACTGGCAGAGGTAGAGGGGAGTGTTTGGCAAGGGTTTTTGACTTCCTGAAATTCTTGTGGCAATTTCATAAAACAAAGAATTTCCATGTAACCTGATGAAGTTTGAAATTCAGATATACATAATGGTGAAAACCTTTTTCACGATTATCTGAGCTTAAAGCCTAACTCCACTTTAGATATAGGTACACAATGATTTGTTTTTGTCTTTGTTTTGCATAGTTTTAATTACACTAAATTTTCAAGGATGCAGTCACCATGCAGATTGAAAGAGAATACATTTTTTCAGGGATTGAAGTTCTGCCAAGAATTGTCTATGGCATTTAACTTGTCAATAAATTCATTTATATCACTCTGTATTTGGAGCTGTCATACCCCTGTGACTATTCCAACATTTTATCTAGAATAGTCATGCCTGATGATTCACACAATGTAAAACATATTATTTTATTCTAAATGATTTTTATGTATTTCTCCCGTAGGTTACAACAAGAACATAATATTAATTTCCTTTTAAAAAATTAAGTGCGAAGCTCCCTACTAATTTTATTTCAGCACAATAAAAGAAGGAGGTTGGTTATATAAAATATTTGTTATGGTAAAGGGTATTGGGTCCGATAGGCTGAGAACTACCCATTTCTGGTCAGTTCTTCCATATGAGGAGCTGGTAATCAGGTAGTGCCAGTCTATGATTATAAGAGGAGTTTCTATCTTATCATGTGCTCTCTGGAGTCAAAATTGTTTTTCTCTATCCCTCTTAGGAATGTTTCAGGGCCCTTCAGTACTCCAGCTGCTTATTAATTGTTCAGTTATTTTCTAGAGATGATGATGGTTTGGAAACTGAGAAATGAAATTTAAATACTGTTTCTCACACTTTGCACTTGGGAGATTGAACAAAATCTTGCATTTTTAGGAAACTTGTTTTCTTCATTTAAAAGCTAGAAGTCAATTATCTGATAAGATTGTGGTAAACAATAACTGAGAATATCTATCTATCTATCTATATATCTTGATACTCAATTTTTAGTTCTTTTATCATTAAGGTTTTTCTGTCCTGGATTAAATCCTTATAAGCATACTTTTACTCTGAAAATTCTAGTTGGTTCATTTTAAATTAATTACATTGGACAATCTTTCCTGAATCCAAGGGATAGTTCTATGTTTTCTTAACTCTATTTATGCGTGGAGTTTTAATTTTTTCCTGATTTTGTTCCGTGTGCTGTGATCTGCTCTCTTTCTCTATCTTTATTACTTTGGGATAGCCAGTACATGCAACTGATGCTGTTCCTTTTGCAATTCTTTCGATACTCAGGTGTTTGCTGACGTTTAGGATTACTGACCTAACAGTTTTACATTTGGTAGGTGGTAGAGTATTTTGTTCTCTTGACAAAACAGTAGGATACCCTCTTCCTTAATCCTCATTCCCAGCCAGGAAGGCCATTTCCTTAGGATTCAAAGTAGACTCATTGTCTGAGATGTAAATGATATTCCAGCCCCAGGAAAGCAGCCATACTATGAAGTCATTCACTGGATGTGGAAAGAAGCTATAAAAGTAGGGGGAGTGTACAGCAATTTTACTTTAAACTTTATTTAGTGCCATTTCATGTGATTCAAATATGCATAAAATATCAATCTTTCAGCAATAATAATGACAATAATAATAACAACAAAGATAGTGACCCTTTATTGAATTTAGGTATCAGGCAGTTTGATAATTATTTTAAATGCGTTATCTCATTTAATACTTAAAATAATAAATGAAGCAATGCCATTGCCCCTAGTCTACCAATAATGAAATGTGCCTAAGGTCATGTGGTTTATAAACTACCCAGATCTGTCTGACTTCGAAACTCATGTTCTTCATAGTTACGTTGAAAATACAGATGTCGTTTCCTCAACAGCATAAAAATTTCAAATCTGTAACTTTGGTCATGTCACTGTGAATGAATAGATTTTTCCAGTTGCTGAGTTTGGAAAATAAATTGTTAATTGACCTTCCATTGATATTTCATAGTGACTTTACAGACATTTCCCGAAGAACAGCTTTAAGTAAATGAACTTTCTAATCTCAGAAAAATACACTGATAAAGTGGTACTACTTCCAAAACTGATATAACAGAGAATAAGAAAGAAAATAGCAATTTTGATTGTAAAAGCATAAAGTAATTGAATTCGGCTTTAAAGGGATGCTGAGAAAGACTTAAAAGTACCACCAAGATTTTATTAGACCACAGTGATCTGCTTTTGAAGTCTTTGAAGTTAAATACCCCTAAGAAACTTAAAAGTGTGCAGCTTAGAACCCAAAATAAAACTGCTTGAGGCCTCTAATCATATACTTAAATGAATTTTTGAATTGCAAAAGAAAATCATATCTGGATCTTGTACATGTGCATTGCTCATAACAAACCACAGAGATTGAGAAATTGTTGAAACAAACTATAAACAAGCTAGTCTTGATTAAATGAAGCATTACTATCTCCTTAAGAAAATGGAGACATGTTTAAAAAGCATGGGCTTAAAACTTGACACCACAGCTTAGTGTCTATGTGGCCTTGGGCAAGTTATTTAACCTCTTAGAATCTAGTTCACATCTTTAAACCAGAGTACTAGTCCCTACCTTCCTATATGGACACAGTTTAAGAGATACTAATAATGCCAAGTGTTTGGGATAATGATGAGCACACAGTATATAATCAATAAATCACCATTATTATGAAACATGCTTTTTTAGATTCAACAATTCGGCAATAAAATCATAAGTTTTGCAGTGTATCAGAGTCTGAAGAAAACTCCCAAGTATCATTCTTCCTGATTTTATTCTTAGAATTTTTCCTTACTTAAATGTTTTTCATCCTAACATAATGCATCATAGAAAGGCTTTTTTTTTTTTTTAGTTCTTGCAGTGTCTTCTTTATTTGGGTAATTAGCTCATATGTATTCTGAGATACAAGTATATTTTCGTATTCCAAGATCTTGTAAACAAAAGTTTGAAAATCTGGAAATTACAGAAAAAAGTAAAAAATCCTATTCCCATTACTCCAAAATGACACTTAAATATTTCTGTGTACTTCTTTTCATTGGACAATCTTTCTTTTCCTTTATATATTTGTACATTGTTAATTCAATAATATTTGGTTACATTTAATAGGCATTAATCATTAACCTAGGAACATTCTATTCAATGTTTTGTTTTTATTCCCCATTTTCACAGTATAATTTAGGGTTTATCTTTTAATCAACATAATTACTTATAATGTAGTAACAAAGATTTGATACATTGCTTGCAAGTTTTTCACACATTTCCTTTGGTTCCCTTGCCCCTTCCATCCAAATAGGATTAATTTCCTTTGACTCTCTTTGGAAATTTTGTGTAAACTGTCTTTTAGTTGTGATTCTATGCTATCTGAATGTGTGTCTTTGATATAGCCAGTCCACCTCCTGTTAACCAGCTCAGGTAGTAGTAAAAAGCATATACTTAGCTAATGCCTGATTCAGCCTCCTTAAAACTACTGCAGAACCTACAAAATCTCTGAGATTCTTGGCTATGCGTATTTGGAAAGTCCACAATTGCTTTTTCTGTGTATTCTATGGTCTAGTCATGATTTACCTTCTTTTATTATAATATATGCAAATAATTTCACTTCATTAACCTTGACGGAACCTAATTGAATTCTCCTCCTCTCCAAAAGGTTTTACCTGAGCTGTGGCTTAGGGAAGCTTTTATTCTGATCAAGCTAGTAATTCCTTTGTTTGTAGCCAAATAAAACCTTTCTGGAATTATGTTAGAGACCTCTATCCCTCCTGGTATCAAAATCAAGGCACTTTATAGGAAATGAAAAGGAGCAGCTGCAAGATCATAAATGCTAAGTTTAATTTAAAAACTTTTCATTTTCTAGTACTTCATATACATGATGTAGATTTTGTGCAAATTGAGAGGTTTCCTAATTACTTTGCTCAGTAATGTCAGGACAGGATTGGTTTCCACCTGAAAGTATAGGTGCCAACCCAATTACTGTTGTTCTGCCAGTGAAGATTATTTATCTACTGTTTGATGATAGTTCTACAAGCTAAGTGTTTGGTTTTACAAGTCTGATTTCCATGTAGATTTCACAGTTATAGTCTTGTTTACTGAAAACAGACTATTTAGAAAACATGTAACACATAGACTTGAGTTATAACTTGATATTCAGAGTTCAGTTATATAAGCCCCAAATATTCAGAGTTTGTAGAATTCCAGTGTTATAAGAGACCATCAAGTTTATTTACTCATTCTAGAGCCCTGTGAGGAAAGTCGACATATTCATAATCACGGATCTATTAAATGGCAAAGCCTGGTCTTTAATTCAGCTTGCCTAACGATTTTGGATTCCAGGTACAGTGTATGTACCTCCAATTTAATTTTCTTTGATTATATACCGTTAGTGTAAAGATTCTGAAATTTATGGTCTTATTGCTTGTATATGACAGGTAGGCCAGGAAAATAAATCTGATCCATTCTATATCAAAATTTCATAGAGAGTTAGGGTAACATTCTGTTTGATTTGTATTATTGAGGCACAATTGCATAATAAAAAATAAAAGAGTAGTAGTTGAAAAAATTTTAATGTTCTTGAAATAAATCATTCAAATTTTTTTAACAATACCTAAAGGGAATCACTTGTCCTTAGTTTGTGAAAAAATTGTACAGTATGCTTTGCGATAACCTCATAAATGAGATAATTGAAAAGCACGATTACTTTGATATTACAGCCACTCAACATGACACATATTCTTACAAATTATACTTATTAAGTGAACAGCATTCAGACACATTTATTTATTTGTCCTTAATACAGGTAAGGCACAGATGCTGTAATGATTTTTCCTTATGTTAAGAATTATACTTTTATTTACAGGGTAAATTTAAAGGTTACATGGTTCCTTTCAAAATTGGATTTTCATGTAGGGGGCCAGTACATACTTATAGTGTTTTTGGTTGAAATTTGTATTTAACTGAATGAATCACACCACTATATCATTTTTACCTTGTAGGTAGGCTTAATTGGTTTAGTTTTCAGGCACTTGTCAGATTCACCAGCCTAGAACCACCTGTTGATTTTTCTCTTTTCTCATTATGGTATTCACTAATATAGCCCTCTTAAGGGCTATATCAACTAATCAACTTAGTACAGCAAACAGCATGAGTGATAAAGGGGAAGGGAGTCATATGGCATTGACTAATTAAGATTTCTGCATTCTTGTCACCATCACTCCTGAGGAATATTGTACATGGAATAAATAGACAAATATCCCAGCATTGTTCTAAAATAAAGTTTATTCCATAAATCCTTGGTATTTTCTTAACCCTATAGTTTAGATTCCTTAATCTAGAAGGAGCCAGTATAATGTAGGGATTAAGCAACTGAAGTTGAAGCCAAGCTGGAAAGTTTGAGTATTCCGGTTCAGTTTTATATTTGCCATTTGACTTGCACACATTTGACAACTTGAACCCAAAATAATAATTATAGCAACTTTACAGGGTTGTTATGAGATTGAACTGCAATAATCCATGCAAAATGCTCAGCATATGCATGGAACATGGTAAGTGAGCAAACACAGTGAGATATAAGAATGATTATGATGCCTAAGGAAATCTTCCATTCCTTAAACATTGAGTCCCAGAAAGCTTGTTGGGTAAAAAGCTTGGAAGGCCTTGATGTGTCTCCTAAACTGAGTGCCTGCACCAAAAATATAAGATGAAAGAGAGAGGAATGTTCGACTAGAGAGATTTATCAAGATCTATAAAATAAGACTGCCTATTTGAGTCTTGATATTTGTAAATTTTTTCCATCCTACTTGTGTGAGTTACATTTTTCTAGGGAATACTGTGGTAGGTGAAGATCTTTAAAAATATATTGACCTTTCTACTTTTAAAGAAAACTGGGGTTGTGGGGTAGGGAAGGAAAGAAAACCTTCATTTGTCAATAGGACCACAATGCTTTGTAACAACTAACTCACTGTATCCATCAGTGAAATTAAAAATACAGTTTATAAAGTTTTAAAAAGCTTCCAAAGAATTAAAATGCTAAATCCTAAAATTTTAGTTTTAAGACAAAAGATTAGTATGTTATTATTATTATCTTACAAAATGCACTCATTGCTCATAATCTCAAGCACATGAAATTATTTATACTTTACAAAGTTTGGTTTATTCAAACTATAAACTGGTTCAGCCAAATCAAGATTTTGTCGTATATTGTTTACATATCATAAAGTTAACCAAGAGGGAAACCTTCAGATTTGTTAAATGCCCAAATATTTATTGAGTAACAAGTATGTAACAGGCACTGTTAGATGTCTGAATATGAAAAGATATAAGCCCTCAACCAATTTACCTTCTAAAAGGAGCAACAGACACTGTTCTCATAGCACTTTGTATAAGTTCATTATAGATCACTTATAATACTGTCAGGAACTATTGTGTGTCACACACAATGAACTCTTCTTTTCTTAAGGCAAGGTGTTGTACTTTCTCGTTGTTGTTTTCTAGAACCTGGCACAAAAGAGCTTTTTAACAAAATGTAGAAATGATCCCTGAAATTAAATTCAAACATGTGACAAAAGGAAATTTAACTTTGGGGGTTGAATGCACTATGCAATATACATATGAATTATTGAATTTTACACTTGAAATCTGTGTATTTTCATTAACCAATGTTACCCCAATAAATTTAATAAAAAAGAGCTTCTTGATAAATTTTCGTTGAGTATTGAGCTATTTTCACTCATAAGAATAAAGGGAGTTAAAAAGCCTGAATGAGGCCTTCTGCTTCTATCTAAAATGGAGTAACAGGATGCATATTGAATAAATTTTACAAACTTTGGCTATACCAGTAATGCATGATCTAGTTGAGTTTCCTCATTTATAAATTGAGGGAGTATTTGGTGCGATCATTTCTAAGATATTTTCCAAAATTTAAAGTTGATAGCACTTTAATGTTCTTTTCATTTTGGGTTCATTTTAGAAACATTTATTCCTGGGAGTTACTTTTGCAAGTGCATGACTATGAGATTAAATACATCAATATATAATAACACTCTCTTTTGCTGGTTCATGCACTGCTAATGTTTTCTCTTCAAACACTGGAAAAAGCAAGGGAAACAAATAAGAGCAAGCAGTAGCAAATAATGTTTTTTATTACATGACTCCACATAAACAGGTTTGTAAAATGTGAAGCCCTGGAAAATGTAGGCTGTATTGAATAAGATATTTCCAGGTAAGGATTTTTTTGTGCAAATGAATATAAGAATTGACTAGACAATGCAGTGTTTAGCACAGTGAATTGAATGTGCTATCTGTGTTTCTTACTGATTTATTCTAGAAGCAAAATCAATATTAGTCATTACTAAACATTATTTTCAGACTAGCAAACTTTAATTATAGATTTGCAATTAAAAACTGGTTTCTCAAATAAGCAATTCTCACAATAGCTTTTATTTTCTATTAGAACAACATATTTATCACTGAATAAGCAATAATAGGTAAATAAATGAAATTAGATACATGGCTATGAATGAAACTTAACCAATTATTTTCAAAACTTTTGTTAAATTATATTCTTTGAATAGATATTATCAAATTTGTCTGTAGTATATGGCTAACATACAGTGTAATGGCTAACACTGAATTTGGAATATTTAGAAAATCATCTTGATGATTCTTAGTGTAATCTGGATTGATTTAATAGGGAATTTATATATTCCTCATTCAGTGAACAATCCAATATCATTATTAGCTGTGAATAGGAATGAGCCATAAACATACCCAAAGATAACATCAGCACTTATAGAAACACTTTGTAGAGAAAAAAAAATCAGTTATTTAATTACCTACTCTAGTTCTGTCTTCTCTTTCAAATGTTTGCACTGCTCCCATTCAAATTATTGATCTGGTAAAGAAAATTTGCACTTAAAGAAACAACAGTCAGAAGGAGTAAATGTAAAGTAAATTTAGGATCAAACCGTCTTCAGTCACAGTTAGATCCAACATGGGTAGCAAAGGATCTATGGAGAGGGTGAGAGACTGATGGAGTTCTTCCGAGTAATCATGACGAATCCTGAAAGTTCCTACTGCCAAGAAAACTAAATGTCCTGTAAAATGCATATGTAGAAGAAAGAGAAAATTAAGGGACTTTTTCAATTTTATTTTTACTTTTGTTTTTTAGGGTCTTACCTTTTAAACACAGAGCAATCAGTGTTTGTTTGCAGAATATAAAATCATTTCTAAGCCTTTCTCCATTACATAATATATTCAGTGCATATTTGTTAAAAACCAACACTACATTTGGTACATTTTAATCTGTTTTAGATAAAAGATGAATCCAAAGGATCAAAGAAGATAGCTGAGAAATGTTTTCTAAGTATCTTTGATAGCATTTAAAAATTATATTAAGGAGATGGCACTATAGTTTTATGCCTGGAAAATACAAATTCCCTCAAAACAGGACTCTGATTGCACAATGATACTCCTTTACATTAAAGCCTTTCAGTAACTTCTGTATGTATGTACAACAGAACTCTGGATTCGATGATGCAAAGTGGCTGGTTTTAAACATTTGTACATGGGAGATTCTTATATAGGCAACTTAACAGGGGAAATAACACTTATCTCATATTCTTTCAGGAATTAAATAGCCAGTGCATACAGATCACTAAGCATTTTAAAGGGGTACATATCATAAAGTTTACTTAGAATTGTATGATATCAAAATAATATGTTTTAAAATTAAAGTAATACAGCAAAAGCAATATTTTAAGGGAACATCTATAACAGTAATAGCTATATTAGAAAACATAAAGGTTGGAAATTAATAAACTAATAGTTCAATTACATTATGTTTTATTGAGGTGAAAATCATATAACATAAAATTAATCATTTTAAAGTGAACAGCTCAGTGGCGTTTTAGTACATTCACAATGTTGTACAACCACTTCTCTATCTAGTTCCAAATCATTTTCAATACCCCTAAAAGAAAATCTCTACATATTAAGCAGTTAGTCCCCAATCTTCCCTTCACCCAGTCCCTGGAAACCACCAACCTACTTTCGGTCTTAATGGATTTACCTATTCTGGATATTTCCTATAATCATAAAATATATTCAGTCTGTTAGATTGTTACTTTTACAAGAATAATATAGTATAGTAAGCCTAAGTATTAGAAGAAAGAAAATTATAAAGCTAAAGACTGAGGTCAATTAATTTGAAATCAGTGTTTAATAAGAAAAAAATTAAACTGGTAAAATGAATTAAGGTGGGAGTGGGAAGAGAGAGGAAGAGACAGAGAAACAATATCAAATATGATTACTGATGTAATAAAAGTTAAAAATTAGATTCTCTAAAAATTTTTATAGTAAACAAATGAGACATATATGAAAAGATCCTAACCTCTATTAGTACAGAGAGAAATGAAATTAAGAACATGTGAGAACCCACTGAGTAAGCAAAAATAAAGACACCTGACTTTGTTAGTGTGTTAAGTGGTCTAATCAATTTGGAAAAAAAACCTTTGGCATTATTTGAAAAATTGAACATGCTTATTTCTTACTCTCTGGCCATTTCTTTACTAGACTAGAAATATGCCATAAATTTGCTATCACATTTATGTACTGAAAAATATGCAGAGATGTTCAAAGCAGCAGTGAATGTAACAGAAAAAAATAGGAAAAAAATGGAAACAATTCCTTTTGGTACTTACAGTTATGTATAACATATAACACTGCAAATAAATAAGAAATATTTGTGAAATGATTATGGGAACATAAGTGAAAGATAAGTTATAAAAGCCTACACACAGCATGCTAGCGTATAAAAAGAAATACAGACTTTAGGGATATACACATATAGGTTTTAAAGATGGCACAATAATTATCAGCACTGAATTTCATGATCGTGGTCATCTTGGGTTTGACACAAAAGGAGGAAGGAGCACAGTAGTGTCTTAAAAGTTATGTGTAGTATTCTTTTTCTTAGGTCATGAGTTTATGAATGTTAATTTCATTATTATAACAACTTATCTAATTGGTATAAGTATGATTCTGATGTATCAAATTTTAGGTATTTAAAAAATAAAGTGATAATATTGATAGAAATTCATGAGGATTAAGATAATGGGGGACACCGTTTTATAGTATCATAGTATATGACCAACAGTTGTTAGCTATCATTGTCACTTTTTTCTCAGAAGTCTACAAGTTTTAACTCTATCAGTAAAAAGAATTTTTACACATAGTCCTAACATATATTTATCTCTAAATCATGTTACTGCCACTATTGTAACGTTTATATTGTATCAATATTTTACATACATTACAAATGCATAAAAAATATTAAAAAAAGATGAACAATATTTTAAAATGAATTTTTATGTGTTAATCATACATAATCGATACTAGTGGTTATAAATTTATATTCCTAATAGTGCCCTAGATACTTTAAATCCTTTTTATTTAACTTTTTTATAGAGTGGTTAAATATTTATTGTTTTCATTTCATAATGTGGCTGGCAAGAAACTTATTTTAATATAAAGAGAAGCATCAGCTCTTCCTCTTTGATTTCATTTGCATCATAGGAATTATTTTTAATGTATAGTTTCTTTGTAAAATTATTATAAAGCTAATTGTCTATTTTTGGAGGATTAATTTCATTAAACCTAGTAAAAAGATCCATTAATATATTTGATGGTTTACAATGTGTGACAATATTTTGAAAACATGTGGCAGTATAAGGTACCTGCAGCTTCAGGAATGACCACTCTTTCTGGGACATATGTTCATCTGAAATACAAAGAGAAGATTCAAATTTCAATCAGAATATTAAATGTCAGAAACACTTTTTTATAGCTTTGATGAAAATATTTTAAAGTTCTATTATTTTCTTTCTTCACCAATTAATCAGTTTGCACGTCCTCATTTTGGGTTCATTAATTTCATATGTGAGGAAGCCTGGCTGACCACCTAATATGCAGGTTTTAGCAGTGACAATTTTTTTTTGTGGGGAGTGGGGGTGATCATTTGATATTCTTTGAACATTTCCATAGCCTGCTATATAGAACTCATTTGGTTAAAGTATTTGTTCACTCAACAACGATTTATTAAACCTACTGTGTTTCAGGCAACACATTGAGATATAAAGAAGCATCAGACATAATTCCTGATCAAGAAGCTTTTAGTCTAGCGCATAAGGCAGGTAAGTAAATGAATATAGTGCAGTTTGCTAAGCGCTATTTTGGAGATATTCCCATAATGCTGTTAAGTCTGTTTACGTTCACAACACTCTGTGAGATCAGTAGTGTGCTAATATTACCTCCATTATTTAGATAAGAACAATGAGAAGTTATAGAAATTTCATAAGTCCACAGTACTGTCAAATGACTATCCTAAACCCAGAGCCCCAGTCTCATGGTTTCTGTTCCAGTGTTCTTTCCACTGTATTGTACTCACTATGTTGATTTCCTAAACCTGAGCACATCTAAGAGAAATATTCTGCCTTTCTTTCAAAATCTTATATATTCTTTTCTTCATGAGAATCTGCATATGATGTTTCATATTTAAAGAATAATTGTGATGAAGTAAGGAATCACATTGATAATCTCTGATAGATACAGGGGGCTCATTATAAAATTGTTACTTAGTATATGTAAGACATTTCTGTAGGAAAAATGTTTTAAATTACCATCTTAAGGTAAGCTTCATGATCTCTTTGCATAAAGAACTAAGTTCAGATATTAAGGAAAAAAGTCTAACATTTTAAGTCTAACTTTTATGATGATGCAAAGGACATTGTCTATATTTTCCACTGTTGCGTTGCACACTAGTCAGGACCATATAACCACATTTTCAAAAGCACTCAAGTTAGCCAGAATTTTTTAAAATAACCATTAATCACCCGAACGAAATTCTAATAATTAACTAGCAAAGAAAGATCATAGTAATGAAATTATAATAAAATTTAAAGAGCATGAAAGTTATTTTAAAAACATGTTAATTTGAAGTGTAGTGATGATTTCCTATCAAAACCCAAACATCTCTCAATTTGAGTGTAATTTTTTCTTACAAGCTACTGTTTTTCAGGAGAGAATAATATTTCATTGAAAGTATTTTAGCGTCAAAATTTCCAAATCATCAATCTCTACTTCATTTTCTCACATCATTTGGTTATATTCGTAAATCAACTAAAATGTTAAGCTTAGTTTATTATGACCTAATAAGAAATAAATCAGCACTGAAATAATTTTTCCAAGTTTCATGAGTTTTTACTGAAAAAAGGATATGTGATAAGGGAAAATCCAAATATCATCTTGCATTGTTTATTAGGACCTAAATAAAATATTAGGCCTCTCTGTTTCTTCCCTTACATTGATTAGAAAAGAAGTTAGGAACTTAACAGAAAAATTACTGAGGTCAATGACGTGGATATAATAATGTGGCTGTCTCTGGGTTGTTCATTAGTAGTTAGCTTGTTACAGCTAGATTTTTCCTATTTAACTGTTACTTATCTTTTCCTCACCAAAGAATAAACATGTGCGTTTCATCAAATGTCCTGTATATAAACTCTTATCTTGAGACCAAACACATGAAGACATATCAGGGTGTTCACAGTATCATAGTGTCAGAGTAGAGAAATATTAGAAACCATCTTTTTTAGCAGCTTTATATTTCAGATTAGGGAAGGTGACCCCAAGAAGTGACATTTCAAAATTCCATTGATACTTGAGGGAAGAACTGGGATTAGAACTCAGGATACTCTTAAATCAGGACATTTCTCTTCTGTTTTATTCCTTTTACTGGTCATTGCCCCCCCCACCCCCCCTTTTTTTTTTTATACCATTGAATGAATATTCTTTAAGAGCCTGTTTGTAAAAAGAACAATCTGCAAATATTTTTTTTTCTTCTTCTCTTTCAAGTCTTCCACATCTTTATTTTGTTGTCGTAAATAGATGTTCCTTCACATGTTAATCTTGTTAACCATTGTGGAGGAATATATGTTCATCCAGGTCTATCATTATCTGTCAGTAGGAAACATGAATTAACACACTACACAGTAAACTCATCTTTCTCTTTTTTCCCCTTCCCCATCATTAACCAGAACCAAAACCCTACACATCGACAAACAACCTATTCAAATAACCAATATCTTCTAAAGAGATCTAAATATCCAAACTTTCCAAAGGTTTTTTTAGGGAATGAGAGTTATGAAGCAGAGACAGACATGAAACAGGATTATGATCAGATTACAGAACTATGAACAGATATGTTTACGCAGATGATTAAAGATCCAATATGTGAAAGAATGTTCCTGCCTAGAATAGCAAAACCAAGGATGTCTTCTACTATGCCACTTATTTAACTTGCATATCTTTAATCCCCTTGCAAAGATCCAAAATCTCATAGCAGCTTTATATTCTTTTGAAGTATTATCATTGTTTTTCTCTGTCATTCTCATTACACCTCTTTTGAGTAGCTTTACACTCTGCCATGACAACTGTGTGAGGACTTGTCTACTGTTTTGCATTAAAGCCCATCTCAAACTTCAGCAGTCATTGCATAATAAACGAAGTCATAATAAAACCATTATAAATATAAATTTTTACAAGATATTTTGTTTTGTATTTAAATCTACTCATCTCTAGACTTTACATTTCATGACTGACTTACTTTTCAAGAAAACTAAATAATACTCTTGAGTCCAGCAATCTTTTCTTTATAGTAATTTAATTCTGGTTCTTTCTATTACAAAGCTAATAACATGCATTTCATGATGTGAAGTCCTTTAAAAATATCAGAATGCAGTAACTGTTCTCTACCATCGTAATTAATGTACCTGTCATATTCTGAATATTCTGAAATATGTTCAAGGAGTGTGAAATATTAGGAACATAAATAAATAAAAATAGCCATTGTTGCATTTCATTAGAGCTCAGGCAATGACTAGAAAAGGAAATTTCCATAAATTGATATATTGAATTTTAAGGTCATTTATTTACCAAAGCCTGTAATTTTCCATCTTGACTATTCCCTTGATCAGATAATTTACTTATTTCTTAATAAGGACCAGGTAGAAACACAGAGAACTACAGAAACTAGTCAGGGACAAGAGTGTATACATGTCTATGTCTGCAGATCTATATGTGTTTGGAATGACCTCTATTCAGTATGAGACGTTTTCTGTATGGATTTATGGTAGAGATTATGGCACCGCTGTTATTCCTTCCATGTTGGGTGGGGGCAATTGTGACTGGTGCTACAACCAGCACATGCTCCCTGCAGTGTTTGTTTCTACCTAGAGCTGGGGAAATAGGTGGAAGTTTCAGATTCAGGTCTGTGAAGGATTAGGGAAGTGGCTGGCTTAGAGATTTGGACCTGTATGCAAGAGGAGAAATTTACATGAGTATTCACCTGCCTTTTATTTCAATTATTAAACACTGAAAGCAACTTAATTGTTCAACAAGATAATGGAGAAATGCAGAAAAAAGGATGACTAGGTTAGAGCTTCATGTATCAAGTGGATAAATGTAAAAATATAAAGTTGAAAAAATGCAAATTGCTTTAGAATGCATAAGGTGTCATTCAGTTGTATAATGTCACAAAACAAGTGACCTCTATAGTGACCTGTATAGTGGTTTATGGAACCATTGGTGGTTACTTCTAGGGAAGGTGAATATAATTGAGGAGAAATTCAGAAAAATTTCACCTGTATCTTATGTGCTTGTTTCTTAAAAAAATATGTAACTAAAGCAATCATAGCAAAATATTATGATTTATTATAGATGAATGTCAATGCATCAATGCTTATATTATTCTCTATTATTTTTGAATATTTGAGTTATCCTAAAATTTTTAAAAAGACAAAAAAGTCAAGCATAGCTTACTCTCATTACTTTCTAGCAGTTATAGCTTGGGCTTGTTATCTCTGAACCTCAGTTCTTTCATTGTAAATTTCCTCCAGTGTCCTTGTGAGGACTAGAGATAATGTGAAGTGGCTGTCACTTGAAGTCCTTCAATAATTGTGACATTCTAATTTTTTATATGAAGTTTCTATTTCTTTTACAAATGCTTCAAAATTTATTTTAGTTTTTATAGATAAGAAAAGTGAGATAAATGAAATATTTTTAAGGTCACTCATTTTTGTCAATACAAAATATGCCAGATTGGATTTTTTTAGCCAATACATACCATATTTCCCATGAAATGAGAAGGCTAATGAAAAGTTACATTAACAGAAATATAGAATGCAGCTTAGTAAGGGAAGAGTCATAGATCCCTGTTTGAAAAGACATTCATTTTGTTGCCGTTGTTCCAGCATAATGATTAATAATATCCTTTTTCACTCTTAAAAGTGCCACAGTTTGAATAAGTTATATGCTCATTTTCGGATTCAGTAGAGCAGTGATAACAGGCCAGCTTTTAGTGCATGCTGAGCAACATACTCGCTGAATGTTGTCCTAGGCTGGTGGCAATATTTTAAGAGGGATCTTAGCAAAATAGTCTATTGAAAAAGGAGGAGGAGGAGGAGCAGGAGACTGATTACTATGTAAGGACTATTTGAAAGATTTAGGCATTCTTGAAAAACAACATACTTTGGAGAAAGGTGAAGGTTTTCACTTTTTTTTTTCTCTTCAAATTCTTAAACTATCATGCGACAGAATATTGAGACTTCCTCTATGTAGGTTCACAGAGCAAAGTGAAGACTACTGCCGATTGTTAAGGAGACGCAGATTTTTTCTCAGTATAAAGAACTTACTAACAATTAGAATGGATATACATTTTTTCTCTCTGCTAAGTCTGTTGGATTTTCCAGGTATGAGATCATAACTCCTGCACATGGAGAAAGCTTTAGTGCTCCACTTTTTTTCCAATACACGTTCTGATCGTTTTCTCTTGACTGATTGCCTTGACTAAAATCTTTAATAAAATGTCTAAAAACAATGTTATCAGACATTCTTGACTTATTTTTGATTTAAAAGAAATTTAGTGTTTCACTATTAAATAAGGAAATTTGTTTATTTTTAGTCAAGAATGGGTGTTGAATTTGTTGAATATCCTTTTAATATGTTTATCATATTATTTTTTAATTTTAGAAGTATATTAATGGGCTATATGTATTGGGCTAACCTTGTAATCCTGGAATAAACTCCACATGATCAAGATTATTATTTTGTGATGTACTGTTATGCACTATTCAGTTCTGTTTGCTCATATTCTATTTAGAATTGTGCATATTTTTATAATTACATAGACCTTTATTATTTAGATGGGCTTTTAATTATTTTATTTATATTGAACAATATTTATCAAATTTGAGTATTAGTGTTATAGTTAGTTACCAACCAAGAAGTTTTGGAAAATTTGTTTTTCTTTGGTTGGAAGATTTTAAAGAGTCCTTGGACTATCTGGTCATTGAAGATTTCATAGAATTCCACTGTGAAATTCCCTGGATCAGGTGTTGCAGTAGATTTTTAGAAATTTCCTATTTTTTAATAGAAATTTGTCTGTTTATACTTTCTACACTTGATCAATTCTGGTAAACTATAATTTTCTATATTCTTTAATCTTATCCATTTTTATAGGTTTTCAAGTACATTTGATAAATGAATGCAATATAGCCTTTTAAATCTGTTTCAGTGTTTATTTTACTTGTCAGCTTTTTAAGTTAATTCTTTGCTTATTTTTAAGTTAATTCTTTGCTTATTTTTAATTTACTTAGTTCAATGGCTTTTTCTAGGAAACAACTTGGTGATTTAATTATTTTACTGGATTTTTTCATTTCTAACCCCTTTTCTACTTTCTACTTTTCTGCACTCTTTCTTTGTTCATATTATTGTTTTCTTTCTTTGTATTAAAAAATTTTAACTGGTTATTTAGTTCATTTTTATTTCTTTCTAACTTCTCTTGTTTTAAGTATTTAAAATTATGAATCTTATTATTACTACTTTAATTTTATTTCGTAGGTTATTTGTTTTATCTCTAAAATTATTTTCTAGAAAGGCTACAACATTATTTTTTATATCTCTGTGAATCAAGCTAACACACACACTCCAAAAACACATAAAATTTTTAAGAAAAATGGTTTCTTTAGTTTTTGTTTCTTTCTTTGGATTAGACTTTTACAATTTTTAATTTATGGGACTTATTGAGATTTTTTAAGACCCTAATGAGTGTTCAATTTAAAAAAATATTTAGCGTGGACTTGAAAGTATATACTTCATCATAGGAATGTATAATATCTATCCTACTGATTTTATACTTTAGGTTTTCTATATTTTTTACAGTTTTTTGTCCATGTGATGAGTCTTGAACTGAGAGTGGCATAACTCCAATTATTAGTGCCATTCTGTATATTTTTATAACTCTTGTAATTTCTGCTTTATAAAAGTTGTGTTTTGGTTCATAGATATTGATAACTGATATGTCTTTGGCCTCAGTTCTAATTTGTTAGATAACAAAATTGTAGTACCGTTTACTTCTTTCCAAAAAAGAATTCTATAAATCAACTTTATTGAGGCATAACTTATTTACAATAAAATGTATCTATTTTAACTTTACACTTGATATGTTGTGACAAATTTATACAATTGCTAATACCAGTACAAGCAAACTGTAGAATTTTTCTATCTTTCGCCCTTCCCCTGCAAAACAAAATTCCCTGTTCCCCTCAGATCTCAGCCCACACCAGTTTGCTTCTAGTTAGTTTGCCATTTCTAGAACTTCATATAAATGGAATAATGGAGTAGTCTTTCGAGTCTGCTTTTTTCTTTTTACTGAAAATAATATGTTCAAGATTCATTAATACTTTGCGCACATCAGTGTGGTCTCCTGCCCTTTTATTGTTAAATAGTATTTCATTGGATGAAAATACTCTAATTTGTTTATCTTTTTAGCTGTTCATAGACATTTAGGTTATTTCCAAGGTTTAATTATTGTGGATAATGACATTCATGTATGTATCTTTATGAGAATTTTCATTTTTTTAGTTAAAAATTAAAAGTGAAATTTCTGAGTTATATAGCAAATGTATATTTAACTTTATAAGAAACTGCCAAACTTTTTTCCAAAGTTTTTGAAATATTTTATATTTCTCTCAATGTAAGAAAATTACCATGTCCATATCAATACTTATCATTGTCAGGCCTTTAAATTTCAGCCTTTTTAATAGGTATGTAATAGTGTCATATTTTGCTTTGAATTTTCATTTTCCCAATTACCAGTGATATTGAGCAGCTTTTTATGTGTGTTTATTGGCCATTAATGTATCTGCTTTGATGAAATATCTGTTGAAATTTTTGCTCATGGTTGTATTGGGTTTGTCTCTTATAATTAATATTCTGGATTTAATCTTTTGACATATTTTAAGAATATTTTCTCACCTTCTCTGAATTGCCTTTTTATTTTTATCATAGTATCTTATGAAGAAAAAAAATTCATATTTGGGGAAGCTACTCAATATGATAGCCTCACTTCTGGGAACAAACTCTTCTCAGTGTTTCTTATAAAACCATAAACGTGACATACTTTCCTGTCTTAAAGGCAAGTCCTATTTGACTCTCTGCTCTGTTGCGATCTCCTGAGTCTGCTCTTTTGCTTTTGGGTTTTTATGTCTCCAGTTACATGTAAATTTACTATCACAGTGAACTTTTTCCCAATTACCCTTATAGGTACAAGCCGTGGGTAATTTAAATTTTTGGATTCCTCTTATTGTGTGTATACACACACACACACACACACACACACACACAAATGAAGTAAATTAAGAAATTAGAATTTAGCTTCCCTCTATTATTAAATCTTTTTAAAAAAATTTTAAATTACAATAAAAATTCACCAACACGTCGATGTTCACAGGGAAATTATCTAATTTGTTCTTATCACAATTTCTATAAGGCAGGCAGGGGAGATTTAATTTTAGCTTCACTTTATAGATGAAGAAATAGAGATTCTACAATTTTATTTGACTTGCCCATGATCATAAAGTGAAAATTCAGAGCAGGGAATTAATTACATACTCTTTCCATTCCACTGTGTTGATTCTTGATAGCTATTTTTCCTTTGGAAAATTCTGACCTACATTAATCGAACTAAGAAAAATAATAATGTTGTAAAAAGAGGAGAGATTGTCTACACTGAGGCCTGGCTCAGAATTACCAGGTAAAAAGTTAGAATCAGAAAAAGAGAATCAAGTGTATGAGTGTACAGATGCATGGTTGTGGGTGGCCGTGTGTGTGAGTGTGTGTGGTGTGTGCATGAGAGAAATTTTGTGGAGATTGAAAGGTTTGAGAGAGGGTTTTGATTGATAAATCAGAATTCAAAGCCTCAACAGTGTTTTGTAGTTCATAGAATTTATGCTTACTTTTAATTATGAGCACAACAGCTTTAGCAACAGTGGTATAGATTATCAACGCAAAAATTCTATAAAGATTCTATTTTACATTAAGAAGTCATTATCTGAAGTGAGACTTTGCTGTTTATTTTCGGAAATTCACCTGGGAAGAAATTTAAAAATACCAATGCCAGGGCTTCATACCTCAAGATTCTGGGGTTTGTCTGGGATGGGGCTTATATCAGTTAATAAACTTTTTAGATATATCTAATTTGCAGCCAGAATTGAGACCATAGCTCTTTTTAAGAGTGATTTTGTTAAAGAAAAAAAAATAAAATCATAAAAAATACTGTCTTTCTCCACTGCCAAATTTAGTTTATATTTTAGTGTTGCTGCTCAATTTTAATACTGGTTCACATAGGAAAACAAGAAGTTTTAAATAAACGATTTTGTGATGGAATAAAGAATATTAGGTTTATTTCTACTTAATTAAAACATGGGAAGAAACAAAGCTCGATATATCTGTAGAGACATAGTGTATAGTAAAGGAAAGGTACATTATGAGAAGAGAAAAAAAACTGTTTTCAAGATGTAAGGGATACTACAAATAAAAAAGTGCAAATATAGATGTGTTTATAATTACTTTACACATTCTTCTCAGATTATTCAAACTCTTCAAAAGGAAAGCTGTCTCATAAAATTAAATGTGTGCATTTATAGAAAGATTACTTCATAAAAGTTGTCTTTTTACCACCAAATAATAGAATCAAACAAACTATGCCCTAATTATTTAGACTTTTAAGATATAATGATTTTATACATTCATAGTAAAAGGGTTAAAAAAAATATTTATTCCTAGAGAATAGACAAATACTACACAAGTATTTAATCTTGACTTGAAAATGTGTCTGAAAACCACAAATCAAGATAAGAAATAACATTTTGGAAACTAATAAGTCTATCATGAAGAAGTCTTTGTGATCCATTTTCTCCACTGGAAGAACCCAAGTATAATTGTTTTTTTAATGGTACATCTAAGCTGTCTGTATAGGGCAGGATTATTACTGCAAGTTATCTTCGTTTTATGAAATTGCCAAAAATATTGAGTCTTCACATTGGTAATTTTAGGAAATATTTCTATTTTTGTGTTTTTGTTATGGTAGAACTCCTTCAAGAACAATGTGTGGTATTTAATGAGGTATATAAAGACTTCTCTTAGGTTGTACCTGTACATTAAAAATACTGTTCCTATACCCGTCCACTTGACAAGATGCCCAGATCAGTATTACTTAGGGGTTTGTTGTCATATTCATGCTACACAATAGCCGGTTCTTTATTCATATATATAGTTCCTTTCTCAGATTAACATAAAGAGAAGGGATGTTAGCTATTGCGTTTAGATTGTTTTCTGTCATACAATATGCCAATTTAAGAAATCATAGAGAAAATTTGCAAATAGAAAATGTTCAGATTTTAGTATTGTTTATTTAAATTATTTGAACTGATTGTATGAAGTAGCTGATTCTCTTTATGTTTTGTACTGAGCAGTTGTACCTTTAGAGAAAATAATAAGTCATTTTATCTTTCAAATTTTTATAGTGAAAATGAGACTGCATCATGGGAGTAGATAAAATCAGATTATATTTTACCAGAAAAAAAAATGCACATTAGAAATGTAGAACTCATTTTGCTGATAAGGATTTTAGTACAGGAGTAAAAAATAAAGTTTAGCTTAGGCTAATAAAAAATAGATCAAATGATCAGAGACCATATCATTTTTTTTTCCTCACCTGGTTCCCTGTGGATTTTCTCTGTGATAAAGTCAGGTGAGTAGAAAGTAGGTACACAGAACTAAAATGAACTGTGGCAACCCTGTCAGGCTGAGTTTTACAGCTGCTTTTCTGGTCTGCCATTTGAGTTGGCCTGACCAAATATAGTTTTCTTAAACTTTATCTTCAGAGAATTAAAGAAAGGTGACCTCGTTTGGAGAAAAATGCTGGCTAGAAAGTGAATTTTCCCTTTACATCAGCCTATTTACAAATCACATAAACCCTATACAGAAAGTGCTTTGCAAGGGCATTTCAATCTGAACATGGCATTCTAGTATTTGGACACTTGGAACCTTTTGACAACAGAAATTTGGGAAAAGAGCAACATTTTTTTTTTTTTTTAAGAATGATTCAGAGAAATGCTGATTGCCATTTCTATAAAGAAGTAGTCTTAGCAGAAAATTTTAATTTTAACTGTTTTTAAAGTCCTCTTCGTGTGTTTTGGGCAAAAACGCTGAGACACATACATTCATCTAGTATCTTTATTTATTCACAAAAGTTTTAATCCACAAACAGTATGAAAAATATTATACTTTGAAAACACTATAGAAGTGTGGTCCCCACCTCCCCTCCCCACCCCCTGAATTCAATTTTGTAAATTAGAACACGGAGTCTTCACGTATAAACTAGGAATAATAGTAGCTACTCACAGGATGATTATGGGCATTAAATTATCTGATTCATGTAAAACACAAGAATATCTGGCATCGGATAAGAACTCAGGCAATATTGGCAATTATTATTTTAGAGTCAGCTGAAATAACTTTAATGAATGGGAATAGGATAGAGAATGGAATATATAAATTTTGAAATATGAGATGCTCTGAGAGTGACAAGCTTTAGTACAGTAGAAGTTGTGTCCAAACCACTAACAATGGGGTAGCCACAGATAGTGGATTGGCCCCACACTGAAGTCAGATTACATTCCAGTTCACAATTTTGCCTGGGCTCACTTTTCTCTTTTTCTCTCAGGACTTTTGCTTAGAAAGTCAAATTAACGTTCTATTGATTACACTTCAAGTAAAGATGTCCTTCTTGTTGAAATAAACATTTTTATAATTAGATAGAATATTTTTTTAAAAAAGGATGTGAAGTAAGTGAAAAAACATTTTAAATGTAGAACTAAAAAGACCATCCTCCTTTTGGAGAAGACTGAAAGCAGATATTTATTCAAGAATGATTTAAGAGCCAGTGAATTCTACTGACAGCTGGTGACAGAACTACTATTGAATGCTAGACTGACTGTGTGCCTTTGCAGTTTTAAATAAAATACATTTTTATGGGGGAAAAACACTTTATAAACTTTTAAACTAGATGACAACATGATAAAAAATTTGGTGTTTTTCTGTTTTCTAGAGGATGTCTAAATAATAGTTTAACATAAGAAGTATAGAAATTTTTAGACCTTTTTAATTCTTGCTGTGTAAGGGGAAAAATGCAGGGATGAGATACAATTTAGGGCATCTAAATTGTTCTGGACAATAAAGAAAATGTGATATATGAACCAATTACTGACACTCCATATCGTGAAAACACCATGTGGGTTAAGTGGAGATCAATCTAGTATTTAAAAAAATGTTA
>NW_006432669.1:10582914-10588156 GCF_000325575.1 Pteropus alecto
TACTTGAATCATATTTAGCTTTCTCACTTTTCTCAGTTTTAAACTATAAGTGATGCAGTTTTCAGGAGTTCTCTACTGAAATATTTACCTTATATAGTAATAACTAATACTTATATCCAGAGCGCCTTTCTCTGCATGCTCTTTGGGAGTGGTTTACATGATACAGCTCATTAGAGGGAACTATGTTTCTTTCTTGACCTAGTTACAAAATTCTCTGTAGGATTTGATTAAAATTTCATTTCATGCCTGACAGTGATAGTTAACTTCCTAAACATACCACCTGATATCTTTGTAATGCTCATAGTTTTAGAGTCACTCATACACAAACTGTTTTAGGAAATTATCTAACTGAAAAAGGATGTCCAGTTAATTGGATTAAAAAATGTTGTAAAGGACCAGATAATTATGGTTTATTAGTTTATGATAAAATCCCTTTTAGGGGCCCAGATATTTGCCACAATTATTGAGTAACTCCTCAATGATTTTACATAAAATAGTTTTACATAAAATAAATTTTACATAAGCAAGTTTACATAAGGTTATTAGTTGCAAATAACAGAAACTAATTCAGGTTTTTGTAAAAAGTAAGAAAACATCAAGTGTGAGTGTTCAGTAACTCTTGGCTTTTGCTTGAATGCTGGAGAATCAGGTTTGGGGGGTCCTAAAGGAAGAAAGGCATAACCAAGATCTTGCCAGAAGATTGGCCTGCCTAGGAAGCCAACACTAGACTCTTACTACCAGGTGCCTGGAGCCAGTAATCCCTAAACACTTACTGGGGCTAAAAGCCTTGTTTCCACTATCGCCCATGAAACAAATCTCTACCTGACCCTCTACGCCTTTGTTTTTTGCTCTCTGAAGATTTAACTCTGGTTCATTGATTTGCTCACTTATTTAGGCAACTATTTAATACAATCTAACGTGTCTTCAGATCTCCAATACACCCTGGTTTCTATTCTCACCTGATAGCTTGGTCTCAAATCTCACTAGTTTAAAAATGAAAAACAAAAAACAAAAACAAAAGCAAAAAACAGCAGAAGAAGCAATCAGAAGAGAACTTAGATGAGCTTACGCCACTGAATCTGCTTATATACTTATATCTGAATCCATGTATTCTGGCTTCCTATCTTGATGTATGGATTATTTGTTCTTCTGTTTATGGCAAGCCCTTTCAAATGAGCATTGGGTTCTAAATCTCAATTATTCAAGAAATCTGATCCTGAAATAATTATTCTCTATCTTTTCTGCATTACTATTATTTCCCCTGAATTGGATAATGCTTATCATTGTATAAATATGTTACAATATCTATGAGAAATATTGAAACAAAACAAAAAATAATCTCTTGACTAAACATCCAGTTGAACTACTTGTCACTACAGTTCTCTGCCCCCATGTATTTTATTTTTATAAAACTCTTTATCACCTAACACAAAATGACAAAAAAAAAACAAAAACAAACAAACAAACAAAAAAAAAACAACACACAACTATGAGTAAGGTGACTAGCTGGCAGACAGAAGCAGAGTAATGCAACCCTTATTAAGACTAGGGTATTATAAGCTTAACAATAAGAGAGAATTGCTATTGCAAAATAAAAATGAACACTCAGCTACATAGGAACAATTTGGGACAACAATAACAGAAAAGGGGAGGAATCAATTCAAATTCACGAAGGGAAATGGAGATAAGGCACACACAGAAGAAAATGGACTACTATATATATAACTATCCTTTACATATTATTAATGGTAACCACACACCAAAGATCCAGAACTTAAGGACATAAAGTAAAACAAGAAGGACCAGAGGGAAAATCCACAAAACCCAACCAAATAAAAAAACAGACATAGATACAAGAATAAGGAAAAAATGGAAACACTGAGCTAAACACTGAGGATAAAATGGCTGTAGGAAAACCTTATATGTCAATAATCTCCCTAAATGTAAATGCTCTGAACTCAGCAATAAAAAGGCCCAGAGTTGCAGAATGGATCAAAAAACAAAACCCAACCACATGCTGCCTCCAAGAGACACATCTCAGTACCAAAGACAAATGTAGACTCAAAGTGAAAGGGTAGAAAATGATATTTCAAGCAAATGGCATTCAGAGAAAAACGGGAGTAGTGGTACTAATATCAGATGAAATAGACTTCAGAATAAAAAAGGTAAAGAAAGGTAGCGAGGGACACTTTATAATGATAAAGGGAATCATGCACCAAGAAGACATAACACTTATTAATATCTGTGCTCCCAATTGGGAAGCCCCAAAATATATAAAGCAGTTACTAACAGAACTAAGGGAAGAAACCGACCAAAACACTAACATAGTAGGGGACCTAAATACCTCACTATCGGATATGGACAAATCCAAACAGAAAATCAATAAGGAAATAACATCCTTAAATGACAGTTTAGATCAACTGGATATCATCGAAATTTACAGAACCTTTCATCCTAAAACAACTGCTTATACATTCTTCTCTAGTGCACATGGAACATTCATAAGGATTGACCACATACTGGACACAGAGACAGCCTCAATAAATATAAGAGGATTGAAATCATACCAATCATATTCTCTAATCATAATGCTTTGAGGCTGGAGATCAACTGTAAAAAGAAAGCAGGAAGAACCAGAAATACATGGAGATTAAACAACATGCTATAGAAGAAGGACTGGGTCAGAGAAGAAATAGAACAAGAGATACATAGAAATGAATGATAATGATAGTACAACATGTCAACATTTTTGGGACACGGCAAAAGCAGTAATAAGAAAGTTCATATTACAAGCCTATCTCAGAAAAGAAGAACAAGCCCAAATAAATAACCTAACAGTTCATCTTAAAAAAAAAAAAGCCTAGAAAAAGAAGAGCAAATAAAGCTTAAAATCAGCTGAAAAAAAGAATCAAAATTAGAGCAGAATTAAATGAAATCGAGAACAAAAATATAGGAAAAAAATAAATGCAACAAAGAGCTGGTTCTTTGAGAAGTTTGATAAATTTGACAAACTGCTGGCTAGACTCACTAAAGAAAAAAGAGAAAGGACACAAATAAAATCAGGGATGAAAGAGGAGAAATGACAGATACTACAGAAATACAAAGGATAATGCAAGAATACTATGAAAAGTGTATAACACCAAATTTAACAACCTAGAAGAAAGGGACAAGTCAGAAATATATACCCTTTCTAGAATAAGTCAAGAAGAACTAGAAAATCAAAATAGACCTATCAGGAGTATAGAAATTGAAACAATCATCAAAAACCTACCAAAAAGAAAAAGTCCAGGACCAGATGGCTTCACCACTGAATTCTACCAAACATTCAAAGAAGATTCAATAGCTATTCTCCTCAAACTCTTCCAAAAAATAGAAGAGGAAACAATACTTCCTAACTAATTTTATGAGGCCAGTATTACCTTGATTCTAAAACCTAGTAATGATAACACAAAAAAAGAAAACTATAGACTGATATCTCTCATGAACACAGGTGCAAAATCCTAAATAAGATACTAGCAAACTGAACACAGCAACATATTAAAAAGATTATACACCATGATCAAGTGGGCTTCATCCCAGGGGAACAGGGATGGTTCAACATACACAAATCAATGAATGTGATACACCACATAAACAAATTAAAAAATAAGAATCATATGATCACATCAATAGATGCAGAAAAAGCCTTCGAAAAGATAGAGCATCCATTTATTATCAAAGCACTTAACAAAAGTGGTATAGAAGGAAAGTACCTTAACATAATAAAGGCCACATATGACAAACCCTCAGCCAACATTATACTTAATGGTCAGAAACTACAAACCTTCCCTCTAAGATCAGGAACAAGAGAAGGCTGTGCACTATCACCACTGTTATTTAGTATAACCTTGGTGGTCCAAGTGAGTGCAATCAGGAAAGAGAAAGAAATAAAAGGCATTCAAAGAGGAAATGGAGAAGTCAAACTGTCATTATTTGCAGATTACGTAATTCTCTCTATAGAAAACCCTAAAGACTTCACAAGAACACGACTAGAAATAATAAGCAAATACAGTAAAGTTTCAGATACAAAATCAATGTTCAAAAATCCATAGAGTTCCTATAGAAATGAATTGTCAGGAAAAAAGAAATGGAAAAAAAAAAGCAATTCCTTTTGCAATTGCAATAAAAAGAATAAAATACCTAGGAATAAACCTAAGGTATTCCGTGTTCTTGGATCAGAAGAATTAACATAGTTAAAATGACCTATTACCTAAAGCATTATACAGATTTAATGCAATCCCCATCGAAATTCCATCAACACTTTTTAAAGAAATAGAACAAAAAAAAATCATCAGATTTGTATGGAAGCTCAAAAGACCCGGAATTTCCAAAGCTATTCTGAGAAAAATCAAGGCTGGAGGAATCACTCCACCCAGCTTCAAATTATACTATAAAGTGACAGTAATCAATACGGCATGGTATTAGCGAAAAACACACACACAGACCAGTGGAACTGAATTGAAGGTCCAGAAGTAAACCTTCATTTATATGGGCAAATAATTTTCAACAAAGGAGCCAAAAACATACAGTGGAGAAAGGAAAACCTCTTCAATAAATGGTGCTGGGAAAACTGGAAAGCCACTTGAAAAAGAATGAAACTAGACTGTTGTCTATCACTACACACCAAAATTAACTCAAAATGAATTAAGAACTTGAATATAAGACCTGAAACAATAAATTACATAGAGGAAAACATAGGAACTAAACTCCTGGACTTAAAGAAGATTTTGTGAATTTGATCTCAAAGGTAAGGGAAGTAAAAGCAAAAGCAAATTAATTGGACTAATATCAAATTTAAAAAGCTTCTGAACAGCCAAAGAAACCATCAACGAGGCAAAGAGACAACCATTCAAATGGAAAAATATAGTTGCAAGACTTCCAAAAAGGGCCTACTACCCAAAATATACAAAGGACTCATACAACTCAATAACAAAAAAATCCAATTAAAACATGGTCAGAGGACCTGAACAGACACTTCTTCCAAGAAGACATACAAATGGCCAACAAACATATGAATAGATGCTCAAAATCACTAGCTGTTAGGGAAATATAAATCAAAACCACAAGGAGATACCATCTCATACCTCTTAGATAGCTGTTATCAACAGGACAGGTAATAACGAGTGTTGGAGAGGATGTGGGAGAAAAGGAACTCTCATGCACAGCTGGTGGGACTGCAAATTGGTACAACCACTATGGAAAC
>NW_006432669.1:10588498-10596310 GCF_000325575.1 Pteropus alecto
GTTTCAGGTACACAATTTAACAGTAAGGTGTACACACACACACACGTACACATATCTATAGCAGTAAGGCATACACACACACACACACATACATATGTGTATATATATGTGTGTATATATATATATATATGATTTACTGTTGAATTGTATACTTGAAACATTGGATTTTGTTAACCAATGTTACCATAATAAACAAACAAACAAACAAAAACTTACAAACCTGTCAATACATCTATAGTCACTTTATCTCCTCTCTTGTCTTTTGAATCCAGTCCAGTGAGGCTTTCGTCTGTATCACTCCATGAAACTTTTTATATTTCCTAATAACCTACATGTTGACTAATCCAGTCACCAACAATCTTTGTTTTACTCAAGTCATCCACAATATTTGATAAAGTTGATAAGTTGCTGACATTTTTTTCATTTAGCTTTGATTTCTCTCCACTTCACTGGCTTCACTTCTCCATTATTCCTATCTTGCCAACCTCTAATTATTGTAATGCTGTAAGTCTTTGGACATTCTGTCTTTTCTGTCTACTTTCACTTCCTGGGAGATCGGGTCTCACATATTTACATACCATAACTATGCCGATAACACTCATCTACTAATTCCTGGCCATAAACTCCTGTTGTTTCCATACCTCTTGTTTTAACTGTATCTACTCCATTCTACCACTAGCTCAATTAAAAACCCTTTTAGTTCTTTTTTTCCAGTATTTTTTTACTGTTTGAAATCAATTTTTTAAATTTATTTATTTTAATTAGTTTTAAGTATACAGTATGTTGGTCAGATATCTATATAGCTCATAAAACAATTCCCCCAATTGTTCTCCACTCTCCTGGCTCTCCACCTAGCCCTTGACTTCCATTTTTCACTCATACTCCATATTCAAACTTTCAAGGAAAAAAAAATTTCAACTACTTTGAAACTATATTCAGTGTTCTGCCATTTCTAACTACCTCCATTACTACCACCTCGAACCAAGACACCTTCATCTCTCAACCTAGAAGTTCCAATAGCCTTCTAAAATTATTTCCTTGCTTCTGTTGTTGTCCCAATACAGGACATACCCTATATAGGAATATGAGAGATCTTTGAAACTATAAATTATATTATGCTACTCCTCAATTCAAAATCTTCCAATGGCTTCTTATATCACTCAGACGAAATTAAGATCCTCAGCAGACCTATATCACCCGAAGAGGTCTGGTGCCCTGTTTGTGCTCCCATGTTTTATTCTGCCATTTTACATCTCCCGACTTATTGCATTCTAGCCACACTGGACTCCTTACTATCTCACAAACATGTCAATCCAAATTCTATAATAAAGTCATTATGTGGATGTTCTCTTTTGGAATTATCTCTGGTTTCTCTGACCCCTACTACCCCACACTATTCATAATACCCGCATGATTTTCTCCTTTCCTTCAGTTGCTTGCTGCAAAAGTCTTATCAGATGAGCTTTCTCTGATGAATCTACCCAAAATGTAACACCCCCATGCCTCATCCCTGCACTCTTTGTCCTTTTACTGTGCTCTATTTTTATGAGAGACCACTTGCTGATGTATAGAAAATAAAATCCATGAGAATAGGAGCTTTGATCTTTTACTTTGCTGCGGCATTTTCTTCACTAGCTGCACCAAGAACAGTGGGTAGATAAATGTTTGTTGAATGATGCTGGGCAGTCAAATAAATATGTGTCCGCTATATCTAATGTATTAATTTTTTTCCTTATGAATTGTTTTCAACTAAACAAATTCTGAAAGACGCTGGGAATTCAAAACTATACTCATGTAATCAAGTAGGGAGATGCTTAATTTGAGCTCTGTAACATTTTTTAAGTTAAACACTCTCAGGACTAAAGATTCTTTGCATATCACATTGAAAACCTAGTTATCTGCTTTAATCTTATGCTGTGAGCATTTATTGAACCAAGAATGCAATTGATTCATGCCACAGAAGCAAATGTCTCATCATTATGTCTCATCATAATCTTCAGGCTATTTATATTTTCAGCAACCCTGAAGCAAATTAAAAAAAAAATATATAGGTTCTAAAACGAGGCAACTTAAGGCATTATGAAGACAGAGAATCCTTAATAGCATTATTGATCACACATACTGAAACCACACAATGCAAATGGCACTATGTTATAGAGTTTAGCTAGCTTCTAGAGGATTGCTTGACGAAATAAACATTTTTGCACACCTAGTAGTTAAATTATTATGCTAAACACTGAAAGGAACTTTAAATGAATATAACAATTCCTGGGAAGCTGCAAGGATTTAGGCACATGTTAAATGCTGAAGTGATTAAAAAACAAAAAAAAACAAAACCACATTTCTTGATCTTATGAAATGTACACATAGAATAAGAAAATTCTTATTCTTAAGCGAGTTTACACGTTAGTGAGAGACAGATGTATACATATGTGTCTATTTATATAGATTGTAATGAGAGCAGTAATAGTTAAAAGACTAAGAGATTCAAAGGAGAGTGAAATCAATTCTAACCACATAACCAGGGACTGCTTCATGAAGAAAGTGTCATTTGTATCTATTTTTGAAAAGAACGTTTTGGAATTTCATAGGTTAAGTTAGAGGAGGTGAGAATTAGGTAGAAAAAAAAAGAAAGTGAAATTTCTGAGTATATGTTTTAGGAGCACTGAAGATGAAAGATGTTAGGGCAAAGGCCATACTGTAATGGAGGAAGACTTTAGCAGTAAAACCCAGTTTACTTAATTTTCATTAAATATATCTATGCATATATTTATTTGTAATATATATATGCACATAGTTATGTAGTTTTCTAAGTTAACTTTTCAATAAATACAACAGATTTTAATTTTATGCTAATATTGAGCTAATATAAATTACTAACTAATGAATCAGTAATTAATCAGTAAGTAATTACTAATATGGCCTTAGTAGTCAGTGAAGAGTGAAACATAATGCAATGCACCTGGAGATTTTATTGTATTGCTGTTAAAGAAGGAAGTACACCCAGCTAAATATTTTAATGAATGCTGACTAAAGTTTATTTTTTAATTATTGTTATTTTAACTTGAAGAAAGTTGGACTCTTGCTCAGAGGGCTATCAGCACAGTTTTCAAATATAAATGAAAATTCTTTAGCTATTCAAGGGAAAATATATATTCTTTTATAACCTGTTACTTTATATATTTATTCAATAACAATTTATTGAGTTCCTGTTAGTGTAGGACACCTGTGTCATGTCCTTTAAAATAAATGTTATGCCTGAAAATTGATTTCCAAAATGTTTCTTGAATAAATTAAGAAATTAATTGATAAGCATCACTAATGAGAAGTTTAAAACATGCATATACAGTAACAATGGCATAGCATTTTTCTCCATTATACTGGAGAAAAAAGTCATATCCAAATCTGGCAAAAGTCTATAGAAATGTACTTTCTTACAAATAACCTATTAGAGTATAAAATTCTGCAGCAGTTTTGGAAAGGAATTTGAGAGTATCTATTCCAATTTATGATGCATATAATATTTGACATATTTTAAGACTATATCCTGAGAGAATAAGAGATTTTTTGGTATAAAGTATTAAGTGACATTATGTAGTTATAAAAATAATGTATTTAATTCTGGATTAAGAATCTATATTTTTAAATTTTTGCTTTTTCAACAAATAAAATAACAAAAATAATTAACAAATAATTTGTTGTTCAACAAATAAAATAATTAAAATATTTGTATCATAAGTCAATCTCACATGACACTCCCTCACTTTATTTTCTTCTATCGGTTTTTCACCTGCTTCAATTATAAGTGTTTTTTACAGAAACAAATATGGTCAAAGAGATTTAAACCTTCAAAAATAAATTTATATATGTTTCCTCACATGTGTTCATAAAGTAAAGGGACAGTAATCATAATAGGTTCTTGGAACCTTGAATTTACACTAAAATCTCTGGCATTTATAAAAGGCTCCTATTTAAAATGCTTGGCTTATTTATTTATTTTTCTCTCAACAAAAAAACTAGTTTTTATCCTTGTCAAATGAGTTCTTGATTCAGTGCCATCTCTTTGTAAGAGACCAGTTTTCTTTGTTGGATTTATTAGGAAGTCCTCATGACTCAAAGCTGAATACTGATAGGTAATAGACTTTAACTTAGTAAAGCTAATGACAGGAATCCTAATTATGATTGCAAACTCTTTGTTAGAACAAATGGCAAAACTACCTATTCTTTTTAGTTAGTTTTTACTTAACAACCTTAAAAGTAAATGTTAAGATTCAAGAGAGTAGGAGACCAAACCAACTGTTGCTATTTACTATTCTGTTACTTTCTGTGACTATTATTTATGGATTTTGGATGCTGTCGAGAGAACAGAGTACCAAAGAGAGCTTCTAGGTATAAGCACATCCATGTTTCCCTTATATATGTGATGTCTTTTGCAGCCCTTAACTACATCATTCTCTAATAAAATTTTGAATTTTCTTTCAAATTGCCTCTAGTTATTTGCTCTTTAAAATTCTTTTCTTCTGTTAAAATATTATTCATACTAACAATAGTACTATTATCGAATTATATATATTTTTGTAATACATGATAACATTTTTAAATCTTGTGAATGACACTGAAAATATTTATGGCATGTGATAAAAGAACAACATTTTTCATTTTAGATCAAAAAGTATAACTAAGTTAATTTAATTGAACACTTAAGTGACTCCTCTAAAGTATGGAAATAAACCTGCTCCCTTTCAGAAAGTTCTCCAAGGCTGTAAAACCATCCTCCTAGTTACGAGGGCTCATGACATTTTTAAGCTTTTCCCCAGTGCAGTGGTATCCATTGCCTTATGTTGGTGTCACAGTTAGTGATGTCCATGAGAAAGGAACCAAGGCACAAGCAAGAACATAGAGCAGTGATGGGGATTCGCTTGAATAGCTACTAGTAGTATTAATTTTTGAAAATTAGAACATGTAATATACTTCTGACTTATCTAGCTGATTATACATTTTTTTTAGAAGAGAGAAGACGATGAGAGAAACATTTAAGGGAGTTTAACCCATTAAGAAAAATCACAATGGAGAAGCAGGAGCAAAAATTTGGAGAAAAACTCTCTAATGAAGAAACAAAAAAAAATTGCAGATGAATCTAATATGATATTCATGATATCAAAGACTATATTAATAAGCCAAAATTAATTTTATAGGAATAAATATAATACCTTATATTTAATATACAAAAGAAAGGTGTATAATACTTGATTTAATAGTACTTCGTGTATTTTTATTAATTATTTTTTTAATTAAGTTTATTGGGGTAACATTGGTTAATACAATTATATAATTTTCAAGTGTACACAATCATTTGATATCTGTATATTCTATTGTGTGTTTACCACCAAAAGTCCAATTTTCTTCAGCTACCATATATTTGATCCCCTTTACTCACTTCACCCTCCCTCTATGCCCCTATGTTTGACCCCTTTTACCACGTCTACCTCCTCCCTCATTCCCCACCTCACTAGTAACCACTAGTAACCATGAGTCTCTGTTTGTTTGTCCTGCTCATTTGTTGCTTTTAGGTTTATATCCTACATATAAGTGATAGCATGTGATTTTCAACTTTTTCTGTCTGGCTTATTTCACTTAGCATAATTGTCCTGAGTTCCATACATGTTGTCGCAAATGTCAGTATTTCATCTCTTCTTATGGCTGAGTAATATTCCATTGTATATATATACCACAGCTTCTTTAGCCAATCATCTATTGTAGGACACTTTGGTTGTTTCCATGTCCTGACCACTGTGAATAATGTTGCTATGAACATCGGTGTGCAAATATCTTTTTGGATATGGGTTTTCAAGTCTTTAGGATAAATACCCAGTAGAGGGATTGCTGGGTCATATAGTAGATCAATTCTCAGTTTTGGAGGAACCTCCATACTATTTTCCATAATGGCGGTACCAATTTGCAGTCCACCAGCAGTAAGTATATGAGAGTTCCTTTTTCTCTGCATCCTCTCCAACACTTATTACTTGTCCTGTTGATTATAGCTATTCTAACAGGTGTGAGATGATATCTCATTGTGGTTTTGATTTCCCTAATAGCTCGTGATGTATAAGCCACTGTTTTGGGATGGAAGGCTCTGTAAATAACAATTATGTCCAGTTGGTCTAATATGTCATTTAAGGATGTTATTTTCTTATTGATTTTTCTGTTTGGATGATCTGTCCATATCCAACAGTGGGGTATTTAAGTCCCCTACTACGATAGTGTTTTGGTCTGTTTCTTCCTTTAGTTCTGTTAGTAATAGCTTTACATAATTTGGGGCTCCGTGATTGGGAGCATAGATATTAATAAGTGTTCTGTCTTCTTGGTGCATGATTCCTTTTATCATTATGAAGTGTCCCTCAGTATATTTCTTTATATTTTTTATTTTGAAGTTTAGTTCGACTGATATTAATACTGCTACTCCTGCTTTTCTCTGAATGCCATTTGCTTGAAATATCATTATCTACCCTTTCACTTTGAGTCTATATTTGTCTTTGGAGTTGAGATGTGTCTCCTGGAGGCAGCATATGGTTGGGGTTTGTTTTTTGATCCATTCTGCAACTCTGGGCCTTTTTATTGGTGAGTTCAGGGCATTTACATTTAGGGTGATTATTGAAATATGAGGTCTTCATTTTATCTTTTGCTTTCTGGTAGCTCCGTGTTTCCATTGTTTCCCTGTCCTTGTGCTTCTGTTTTCTTTATTTTGGTTGGCTTTTGTGGGTTTTGCCTCTGGTTCTTGTTTTATGTTATATACTTCGGTTCTGGTGTGTGGTACCATTATGAATATGTAAAGGATAGTTTTATATATATATCGATATATGTATATGTATATAGTCATCCATTTTCTTCTGCATGTGTCTTATATCCATTCTCCTTTGCGAATTTGGATCTATGAATCCCCCCTTTTCAGTCATTGTTATCTCAGTTTTTCCTGTGTATGCTCAACGTTCATTACTATTTTGTTATAACAATTCTCTTCTTATTATTTAAGCTTACAATGCCCTGTTCTTAGTAAGGGTCGCACTCCTCTGCTTCTATTTGCCTGATAGTCACTTTACTAATAATTATGTTGTTGTTGTTTTTTGTCATTTTGTTTTAGGTGAACTGACGCCTTTCATTATTTCCTGTAGTGCAGGCCTCATGGTGGAGAATTCCTTTAATTTTTGTACGTCCGGAAAAGTCTTAATTTCTCCTTCATATCTAAAGGAGATCTTAGGTGGATACATTATTCTAGGCTGATAGTTCCTTTCACTTAATAGCTTAAATATTTGGTTCCATTCCTTTTTTGCTTTAAGGTTTGCACTGAGAAGTCTGAAGATAATCTAATGGGTTTACCTTTATAAATTACCATTTTTTTCTCCCTGGCTGCTTTGAGAATTTTGTCTTTGTCGTCGATTTTTGATAATTGTAATACAGTGTGGGTTGAGATAATCGGGTGTTCTGTTGACTTCTTAAATTCTAAGTTCCAGCTTATTCCTTAGATTTGGGAAATTCTTGTCTACTATTTGTCTGAAAATGCTTTCTAATCCTTGTTCCTTTTCCTCGCCTTCAATAATGCCCATTATTCTTATGTTTCCTCTCCTGATGGTATCAGCTAGTTCTTGCATTTCTCTTTCATTATTTTTCATTCTTCTGTTTCTCTCTTCTTCCTTTGATTTATTTCTAGATTTCTGTCTTTGATATCACTGATCTTTTCCTCCATTTGGTTGACTCTATTTCCCAAGCTTGCTATTTCATTTTTCAACTCTTGCAGTATGTTTTTTTTATCTCCAG
>NW_006432669.1:10596521-10601826 GCF_000325575.1 Pteropus alecto
TTCTCTGCCTGGGCATTAATAGAAGTGTATTCTGCTGTTTTTCCAGAAAGATTTATTTTATAAAGTTCTCTCTTTAGCCTGTTGCAAAGAAGGTGCTTTTCTTTTGGTTTCCAGTAGGTGGCGTCTAAGCCTCTTGGATCTCTGCTTTATATAAAATTAAAATTTTCTTGTAGATATTTAATCACGCTCACTACCTGCAGTTTCAGACCCTGTCAGTGTCAGCAACAGTCTCGGCAGCGTTTATCCAGATTCCCTGGGGCTCCGCAGTGATCAGTCTTGGAGAGTATGAGGAGATGGGCCCTCTGGGTTGGGGGTTAGGGGCTGAGGCTCAGCCTCAGTTCTGCAACCCGGGCCAGTAAAAATCAGCTGTTGTTTCTCTGCAGTCCTGTCCCACTTCTCTGCTTTCTTCCGTGGTGACTGGGTCCTGTTGCCGGCTGGGTATAAGTCCTGGCACTTCCAGGTAGGGTTGTTCAGGGAAGTCGCCACACCTTCACTCCTCTCCCTCCTCCTACAGGGAGCTCTAGCAGCTGTGAGAGGCAGCTTCTTTATCTCCGAGTCCACTGCCAGACACCTGGGGTTCTGACCTGTGATAGCTCTTATGCGCAGATCCCACACTCAGAAGTGCTGATGTGCAGTTTGGGTATTTTTGTTGAGTTTTAGATGTTCTGCTTATTGTTGTTTCATGGGGAGAGAATTGGGGATGTCTCTCACTCCACCATGTTTTTTTGAAATCTGTATTTTTATTTTTTAATTGAATTTTTTTGTGCGTCAATAGTGAAAAATGACTTAAAAAGTCTAATGTAATCTCAGGATGGATTAATATATTGAGAAGACATGGGTGATGCAGGGGTTGTGGCACATTATAACATCTGGAAGATCATGCGGAAAGGGCGTAGGAGGCAAGGTGACGGGGGAGGTAGGTAACATTAAGTGGAAGGTATTTCCCATATGTCACTAAGTTATCATAGTAACGATTGAGGAAGATCCTGTAGTCTCTTTTTCATAGTGGAGAAACTAAGACACAATGAAGCTCAGTAATATTCAAGGTCCCCCTAGCAGGGTACTCTCAGTGCCACTCCCTTAACACTAGGGCCTAGCAATATGTTCTTTCCCTTTCAGCTGCAAATATCTGCATCTATGTATTATAGACTTTTTACTCCAACCACAGAAGTACAGAGGAATTAACACCCTTGTGGATAATCTTCAACCAGTGGCACTCATCAAATACTTCAGCTTCCTCCTTCCTGTGTAGGAGAATCTGAGACTCATGTTTTGAACCATTACCCAGAGTTTTCCTTAGGGATTAATCTCCAGCTACCCACTATGAGATGAGAGATGGTCTAATAATTCACCTTTTGATCTAGTATGCCCCATTCTTCCTCTACTTTTACTTCCTCACTCCACTACCAGTATCCCCTGTATCTCTCTTGCACTAAAATTCTTATTTTAGAGTCTGCTTCTGAGGGAAATGATACAGCAAGATTCTAACCCATGTCTATCTCCAAAGCCTGTGACTTTTCCATGATGCCGTGTTGTTTTCCTCCAGTTAAATGGCTCCTAATGCTCCATTATTCTTTAATAAAATTGTTTGATTCCATGTCTAACATGATCATATTTATGATTTTAAACTTCTCTGACCAAAAAAGTAAGAGCTATATTGTAATGTTTTGCTTTTATCAGAATAATTTGATGTATTTTATTATTAATATCACCAGTATACCTTACTAATAATACTTTGTGAACTGATTTTGAAACGGAATTTTTGAAAGCTTGGCAGAGCTATTTCTTGTTTTATTCCACTCTACCATATTTAATTTTTTAGAGGAAATTGATAACTCATAAATTGCCTTTATTACCCATCACTTACTGCTGGGATATTATTTAGACACCATTCACATGTTTGTGCAATTGTCTTAATTGCTGTCTGTCTCTAAGGCATTTACGATTTTATATGCTTGAAAACTCAAAAATTTTCTTTCTGTTTTTATCGCTATGTTTATTTAATGTGACTAAGCTTTCTAAACTGGATTTCAAATGGATCTTTTGAGCTATTTTTTATAAATGCAGTTAAATTTGTCTTTTTTGAATTAAATTTATTGGGATGACATTGCTTAATAAAATTATATAGCTTTCAAGTGTACAATTCAATAATACATTATTGCATTGTGCATGTTACATTGTGTATTCACCACCCAAAGTCAAATTTCCTTCTGTCACTACATATTTTACCTCCTTTACCCTTATCTACCTCCCTCCCTCACCCTTTATTCTCTGGTAACCACTAAACTGTTGGTGTCTATGAGTTTCGTTTGCCTTGTTCACTTGTTGCTTTCAGTTTTATATCCCACATATGAGTGAAATCACATGGTTCTCAACTTTTTCTGTCTGACTTCTTTCACATAGCATGATTATCTCAAAATCCATCCATGTTGTCGCAAATGGCAGTATTTCATCTTTTCTTATGGCTGAGTACTAATACATTGTATATATGTACCACATCTCCTTTATCCAATCAACTATCAAAGGGCACTTCAGTTGTTTCCATGTCTTGGCCACTGTGATTAATGCCTCAGTGAACAAAAGGGTGCATATATCTTTACAAATAAATGTTTTAAAATTTTTTGGGTAGCTACCCAGAAGAGAGATTGCTGGGTCATGTGATAATTCTATTCTAAATTTTTTGAGGAGCATCCATACTGTTTTCTATAGTGGCTTTATCAATTTACATTCTCACCAGCAGTGTATGAGGGTTCCTTTTTCCCCACAACCTCTCCAACACTTGTTATTATGTGTCATGTTAATAATAGCCATTTTGACACGTGTGAAGTGATTTGCATTTTTTAATAGCTAGCGAAGTTGATCATGTATTCATATGTCTGTTGGCTGTTTGAAAAAAAAAAAATGGAGCCTAGCCAGATATATAGGCATGATTTATTTTATTCTAGATTATGTCAAGGAAAGCATACAAGTAGAACTAAAACATATCTGTCAGAGGAGTACTTAACAAGACACATCTATTGGAAAATTCTGAGAGAGTTTAAACAAAAATTAGAGTGGATCCTGGAAACAAAAGTTTGAGTTGATCCTACTTTAGCAGTAGTTCACAGATATGGAAAAAGATACTGTTGTCTGTTTTTGTTGTAGTTTACCTTATGGTTCTATTTTCTGAAAGAGTTTTAAAAATTCTATTTTATAGGAAGCAATCCTATATCTCTTTTATAAATCCCTGAAAACTGGGCAACCATCAATGAGGGAAATCTCCTCACCTTATGAAACCAATCTGTTAATTTTGGGACATTTATATTTCTTGAAATTTCTTTCTTTGATCATAGTGTTTATTATCATGAATTAATCCTTTTTTTTCTTCCTGTCATAATGCCTAGAAATTATATCATTCTTAGAATTGATAGCTTTCAATTATGTAAAGAGAGCTCTTATTTCTCACAAAGTGCTCTATCATCCCAGTTAAATTCTGTTATCATAATAGACAAGTCAAGTGTGCCATGAGCAGTCCTTTTCAGGATTGTCGCTTTTACCATTTCCTCTTATCCAGGACTTCAGGGATACTGTCTTTGGGAAAGAGCAAGGAAAAAAATGAGAATAAATGAAATAGAATGAAAATAACTATTTTACCTATTTCAAGGAATAGAGACATTGAGAGAATAATATTGATTGAATAATGCCATATAGGAAAATATTTATCGACAATATATACTAATGTTCTGTTGCCTGGTATTCTGTAACTTAGATGTTCTTTTTAATTTGCACTGCAAATCATATTGTTGTAATTTTTTCTTCTTCAGTTGCCTTTTCCAGGGAAATGTGCTAAAATAATGATTCGGAGCCTCTTTCTCAGAATAACAAATCAGAATAGTGTTCTAAACTTATGTTTTTAATAGATATCATATGCCATTATAATATGAAACGTGATGTTTGAGATGTATAAATGTATACCATATATGTATGGAGTGTATGTTTGAAGCAAATGACAAGATGTTTGTGTGAATGCATAGCTTTAGGTTCTTATATAGAAAAGTAGATTATTGGTGTTCACTAATGTAAGGTTTGCTCCAGAATTCATTAGTTTTACTTCCTCTCACTTCTTAATATTATGTGAGGTCAGGCCTTTACTCAACTAACACCTCTGAATAAATAAAAAGAGAAACAAGTGAAAAAGGGATGTGGCAGAGTCAGTGTTTACCTATTTATGATTGCACTGTTCTTAGCACTCCCTGAATTAAAAGGGAAAAAAATGTTTCCACTTCTAGAACTATAGTTAGGTTTCCTATTTTCCATATTTTTCCAGTTGAATAAGCTGAAGGTTGGTTAAATGAGTGTGATAATTACATGTTGACAATAAACTTCTTATTAGAATGATCTATATAAACTCTTTCCACTGCCTTACTTTCAATTCACTTCTTAATACGAAATAATCAGAGTTTTACTTTTTCAATTACACTCATATTTCTTTTTTGAATGTCACCAATGATTTCCAAATTAATAATCTACTGGATATATTTGGCTCCATTTTACCCATTGCTAGATCCTTCTCGATAATGAAATTTATGCTCAAATTTTATCTTCTCAGAGAGACCTTCACCTAACAGAGATCCCACCCCACGTTGTTCTATCTTAACACATAACATTTTACATATTTGAGATTATATATCTTCCTCCCTCCCCTCCTTTTTTTCTCTCATTTCTTATTTGTTTATATATTATGTATGCACATATGTATATATGTATATATGTGATTTTGTCTGTCCTTTCCCATTAGCAAGTACATTTTAGAGAGGAAGAAGTACTTGTTTATTTTATTCATGGCTGTAAATTCATTGCTTATAACATGAAGTAAACAGAGTAGGTTCTTAGTAAATATATTTTGAATGAATAAACATGGATATGAACATGAATGTCATGAACACATTCATTCTGTGGCATTTCATGTCAGGTAATGTTTTCCTGATTCATTTTATGTAAAAATGCACCTTAAGTAGAAGATTTTTAGTTGACATGATTAGAATTTCTTGTTAAGTGAGGAATTATAGTAATATTTTCTATATAATATCTTAATATGTAATCAATCAGAAGGTTTTGTTTGGAGTTCTATAGACTTTCTTTAAATATGTTTTCTTGTGACTGGATTTTGACATAACTTTTCTGGCATCAGTGATCCTCAGTTTAAATGTATTTTAAAGGAACAAAAACAAAAAAAACACACTTGATGAGCAGTATTTATGCAAAGACATCTGGATTTTTTATTATTTTTCTACACCCAATTCGATATCATTTTTTGTGACTCAAT
>NW_006432669.1:10602025-10672673 GCF_000325575.1 Pteropus alecto
TGTGTGTGTGTGTGTGTGTGTGTGTGTGTATGTATATATATGTGTATATATGTGTATAGTATATATATATACTATACACATATATACACATATATATACATACACACACACACACACACACACACACACATGTTTAATCTAAGGGAAAATTGGAAATTACCAAAACACCCATCAATAAGAAATGTTTAAGTAGTTCTTTATTTTTTTAATAATTTGATAACATAATCAGAAGCCACTAAAAAAATGGAAAGATAAATACATTCACACATTTATCTATGACAAATTTTATAAATGCTAATGTTATCTATTGTATAAGTTGCAAAAATCCCTCTGTTCATGTACATGTGCATAAATAAGTCAATGCATAAAAATACTGAAAACCTATGCAAATCATTTTGAATTTTTGGATTTTATTCTATATATTTCCTTGCTTGTGAACAGCTTATTCTTTTCATGTGTATACAAAATGCTTTAATTTTGAATTTTATGTACAAAATGATTATTAAAAACAAAAGTTTATCGCAATAATTTTTGTAAATGAAGGAAAATAGCTAACTTCTTTGGTAATTCTAGTTATCTAATGTCTATGATAACTAGAGTTATAATCATACCACTTATTGAACATGTGTAATGTTCCAATTGATGTATTTCTTCAATTTTTAATTTTATATGAGAAAACTGTGAGATAAGAAAATTCTTCAAATTACAGAGTTGGTATGTGTGAGAGATACTAAGATAACCACTATTAATAGTTTATATTTTCTTCAAAAAAGAAATATTTAAAATTTTACTGTACTATATTGTAAATAGAGAGTATGATAACGTGGTAGAAAACTAAGAAATATTACAGATATTAAATACCATTCTTTCCTTCCCATGAAGTTTTTAAAATCGTATTATTCAGAATTATCCAAAAAAGGAAAAAAAATATATTGTCATAGTGAACATAGCACGACATAAACTATACAGGTCTAGATGATGCTTTATTCTAGACCGTTCGAGCTCAGGGATGACTATATATATCATGCTCTACCATTATATGTTGAATAAAATGTATGTGTTAAGGAAAGAGGCACCAAGATGGAGTTTGAAGTATAAGAGATTCATTGAGGATATTGCTCATGAAAAATAAGAGGTATGGGAGATCAGGAGTAGGCCAGGAAACCCATTAGACCATGATACTGATCTGACACCTGTGGAAGGAGAGTTAGAAAGAAGAGGATTGAGGAGAAAAGACCTCAGACTGTCCTACAGCTTGGGGAAAGTCTCAGCCTAATGGAACTTTGGCACAGATAGCCTGTAAATGAAGTGACATTGAACAGAAATGGCCAAAGTCTTGGTACCATCCCTGGACTCAACCAGATGTTTTCTGGGAGCTGCAAAGGAGAATATGGCCTTTGGTTGGATGCTAGAGTAGATTCTGAAGACGCTGCAGTTATAGGCTCTCAGCCAACCTTTCTTCTTATGGCAGGCCCACTTTTGAAAAGACATTTGAGTAGCATATTCCCTGCTTGCAGCACCAAATGACACATTACTTTGTGAGAACCTTAAAATGTAACAGTATTGCCTTGTAACTATTTAATGTACTTGTAACATTATCTCTATACAGTATGATATGATTGGGATATGGTTTTATTTTATTTACAGTTTATATCCAAGATAATTTTGAAGAATAAATGAATTAGTAAGTATATTAAGAATTTATAACAGTAGTTATAAATCCCAGTGAACCTCTTTTCTCTTTTAGACCATTAACAGTAGGAAATGGTGTCCTGAAGGAGTTAAATCATTTCCCATGTCTAAGGGTGTCACTTGTCATTAACATGCTCAAAGTATCTGAATCAATGAGCCACAAAGTATTTGAGCAAGTTAGGAGAAATTCACTATATGAATTCAATTATTTTTCTTGTTAAAAAGGATGTATTTGAGAAAAATATGTTAGATTGCTATAGCTGTTACATAGCGAATGGGCACAATTCTTCATATGTGTGAGAATGCTTTTTAATCATCCAATTCTATGACTTACTGGCTTTAGAGATGATTAATCTTTTAGTACCACCAAAAATGTTTTAAAAAATAATTTCAGTCATTATATAAATAAAACTAAAAACTAGAATTCACTTATTTTTAGCCAAAAGTCATTCTAAAAACACACTAAGTAGTTAAAATGGAACAGCTGATTTTTAATTTTGCTGATAATTTTTAGAATTAATTTTTATTTATCCATTAAATATATTTTTCTAAATACTACTACTGCTATGATCTGAATGTTTGTGTCCCCAAAAATTCATATGTTGAATTCCTAACCCCCAAGATGTTGCTGTTAGGAGGTGGTGGGGCCTTTGGGAAGTTATCAGATCCTGGAGGCAGAGCCTTTATGGATACGATTAGTGTCCCTGTGAAAGAGGCCTCCCTTTTGACACTGAATCTGCTGGTGCTGTGATCTTGGACTTTCTACACTCACCAGAATTGTGAGAACTAAATTTCTGTTGTTTTTAAGCCGTTTAGTTTATAGTATTTTGATATAGCAGCCAAGTGAACTAAGACAATCACTTAAATACATTTCAAAATACATTTACTCTTATCTCTATCTCAGTGTCTAGGATATTGCCCGATACAGAGGATAATTAATAAATAATTGTTAAATGAATATTTATTTCAAATATATAACACATTTATAAAAACTGTTATGTGCCACAGATATTTAGGGAATATTATAATTGAACTTGGTTCGAAAGTCTCTGTCAAAATCTAAGAACTGTTATTAATTTCATGGTAAAAAAAATTAAGAGTTTTGATACATGATTTATGTTGCTTTCTTATATTAGTCACTGAGAATAGTACATTTGTCTTCCACATCCTTGTGTATTGGCATCTGGCTACCTCTTGGTGGGGACATAATCAACATTTAAATGGTCTTCAAGGTCTTCTCTAAGAGGATCTGTTAGGAATCCTACAATTGAATTTTTCTTTCACCTTTTCCATAAACGTCTGTTGCTGTTATTGCCACTGATTAATGTTGTGCAGAGATATTAGCATCTTTCTGAAAATTATTTCTCATGTAAAGTTTAGCATAAAGACAATTTAATGGAATGAGTGGTGCCATGGTAAGTTGACCCTGTCTGTCAATGTTTTCTTTGTTTTCAATCTGCTTACAAATAGGTAATTACCTTTCTATCTTGTTCCTTCCAAACCCTATGTTAATAATCTAATAATCAGGCACAACTCGATAATATTTAATTGGAATTTATCAGTTATACTAAATGTCCATTTTGATAAATTGTGACACAATAAATTACTATTAATTTGAAAATAATTAAGAGTTTATTATATGTCAGGAATTGTTTGAGATAATTCTCACAATGGGACTGAGAGCTAAACACTATTATTTTGTTTTATCAGTAAAGAAACTGAAACTCGGGGAGTCAAACATTAATTTTCAAGAAATCTGGAGCAGAATAAAAATCTTCAGTCTATGTTCTTAACTATTAAGTTGTAGCCCCTGAAGCAGAAAAGCAGTTTGGAAATATAGACTATCATATAATTAATAAAATATAAATATGTAAAAAATATATGTATGTATGTGTGTGTGTGTGTGTGTGTGTGTGCGCGCGCGCGTGTGCATTCCAGCCTTTTTTAATCACAGAGCTTTCACTCATCAACCAAAAAAGAAAGTTATAGTAGCTAGTAGGTAATATTCTTGTATGCTTCTCACATTTTCTCCATCCTGCATTTCTTTTGCAGTCTTTATATGACTATAAACTAGCTTTGTACTGGGAATTGAGCTCTTATTCTGTATCTCGCCCTCTGGTGTTTATACTTGGCATCCCGCAGTTTGGTTGATGACCATCGATTTGGATCCAAATCTGGTTGTCTTTTGGAAGTTCCATCTTTTGGAAGCCAGTTCAAGTGTTGTTCAGTTGATGGATTCTCCTGTCAGATAAGTTGCCCACTCATCTCTCAGAAGTACATATGTAGACACAAATTAGGTCTGTTATTATTACCACCATATTGTAAAGAATAAGTCTTCATAAGAAAGTGACTAAGGTAGGTCTCTTTTATATCTATCGTATCTGAATTGGTATAAAAATATGTCTCTGGACTCACTATTCTTAGTCCTCTCCATTAAAATATATTTTCTCAAGATAAAACAAGTTTCATGTTACTTGAACTCGAGGGTTCTGTATTCAAACTTCACTGCAGTTTTACTCCTTGTCATTTTATTTTTGGATGTTGTGTCCCTGGTTACAGACTCTGACAACTACTCTGGTTATCTGCAGGAAGGTAAATATTTTATATTTCAAAACTTGAGTGACTAATTCAAATACTTAAAATATATCAAAAGAAGATCAAGCTCTTCTGTTTGATAGTAAATAGAACTAAGCTCTGCAGAGATGCTCTTCTAAAGATTTTCTCTGGTTCTTTTCCTAAAAGCTGCCTGGGAAAGTTCAACTAGCTAGTGAGCACCAGACTGGGAGAGTATGCTCTGCCATATGCTAGTTGTTTTACCTTAAGCAAGTCACATCACTTTTACATGCCTCACTTTCCTTATTTGTGAAATTGATAGATGATGAGAGGATTTTGATTCTCTTGATCCTGGGACATGGGCTTGGACAGAACGGATTTGTTCTGGGGTACAGGAGCTTACTTGTATCTCTGTGCCCTTTAGAAGTCCAGGATCTCACCTTCACCCTTCTTTAAAGTACTCATTCTCTTTCTCTGGTACCTTGTACCACACTCAGATCGTCCATTCTACATGGAAGCGATAAAATCAAACTATGCTTATATACCAGAAAATGTCCCATGAGCCTAAAGTACTACAAGGCTCTAGACTTGTAGCAGCCTCCTTGCTGGTAAACTATGGGAGAAAGGAATGTGGCTCAAAATTTGCTACAGCCATGTGACAGCGTTTATGGATTAGATTCATATTCAACATTTGCTTTTGCCTCTGTCACTAAAGCTATTATGAATCAAGTATATCCATCTTTGCTATATGGTACCAAAAGAATGAAAAAGCTCATTTATGACATGCTTGCTGTGGATGTGCAGTTGTGATAAAAAGGAAACAAAACAGTCTTGGGTGTTACGTTTTCTCTTTCTTCGTTTTTGCTTTTTTCATTCTTCTTTTTCCAACATTCCCAGTCCAGATGTTTAGTGCTTTTGCATGCTCCTATTGTGTTTAAAGTTCTATCATACCCCAGTGGAGTCTGCACTAATATTACTTCTTTTCCTTCTTCCTCAATTACTATCTCTCTCAGCTAGTTGTCGTTACAGGGGAAGCCACAGATTAAACTCATTTCTATTATATGTAAAGGGCTCAGAGTTTCTTATAAGTTATTTAAATGAATTTTTAAATAAGGTTATGTTTTAAAAAATGCTTCAAGTTCTCTTTTCCTAAATCTTCTTTCTTTTCTTTTCATACTGTCAAAAGAACTTGTTCTTGTTACCAAAGGAATCATTTTAATTGGGAATGCAAATTTGAGTAGAGATGAATCGGTGTGGCTAGGACAAAAGGACGCCAGTAAACTTTATATGAAAAGCACTGTGAGAACTCTGTCCTCTTCGTTGACAATATGATCTTACCTTTAAACCTATCATTGACCAGCAATGGTCAGAATAATGAGAGAAAGGTGAATAGTCTCAAGAACAACCATCTTCAGGTGGTTTTAATACTATCCCATCACCTCTCAACAAGGCTCATCACTGTCTTCTCATATCCCAATCAATTCATTCATTCCCACTGTTCCATTTATATGATTTATTTTTAATTTCCTTCTACTTTTATGATCATTTTAGTTTCCTTATTTTATGTTGAGCCTCCCACTATCCAAGAGGTGTAATCAAGTTTAACAGTATATTTATTTTGATCTTAAGCTTCTAGTCTATAGCATTCTTTTTTTCTTTTTTCTTTTTCTTAGTTTATAGCATTCTTAATTCAGGTAACCTATAGTATCTTCAAAAAAATCCTGAAATCTCTATGAAGTAGTTAATATTATTCCAGTTTTATAATAAAACTTGAGCCTCAGAATGTTAAATAAGCTATTCAAGCTCACAGCAAGGTTTAGAGAGTTTCTGACTGACGTCTGTGATCTTAACAATTATAGTGTTTATTTGTGTGAGGGGGTGTGACAGGTGCTGAGAAGGGAAATGGGATGACTTAATCCTCTTTATCTAGATGGAGATAACTGCAGATCTTTAGGTTGGAGGCCAGACTTTAATCCTCAGCATTTATAAAGCTGCTTTATTTTTTTAAAAATACCATTCACTTTCTCTCCTGCAAAAGATGAGTCTCCTGTCCCTGAGTGAGTAAGGACAGAGAGTTGAGAAGAGCATGATCCAGCCGAGGAACCGAGTCATTTAGATGAGGCTGGAATGGTAGATCCCAGAGGGCAAGCCCAAGACCTCCTTGTCCTCTGTTGAGTCACAAGCATATGACACATAGTAGACAATTAGTGTGTATTAATTGGGGGAAAGAGGGCAAGCTACAGGAGATGACATTGGAAAAAAAGGCTATTATATAAATGTTCAGGATTTTGAAATTTAGGTAGTAAAAATGGCCAGACTTGTGGGTGTATTACTAAATTCTGAATGTTTTTCTGAGCTCTACTTGGATGGTAATTTAAAAAACACAAACACAGATTTTATGGAGCATAATCATTAAAAGAAAATACTAATTACTTGAGTGGCTATTGGAAGAGTCAGAATAATGGAAGGAATGGTCATGCAGACAGTGATAAGCTGCTATATGAATTTCTGATTAACTTACACCCTAAAGCAAAGATAGGATAGCTGAGCCTTTGGAAGAATTAAAAAACTAATTAAGAAGGATTATGTCTTTAATATTCAGGTTTTACCAAATATAAAAGCAGCCTAGGAAAATATAAAAGATTAATGTTAAATATGTTTTCCTTTCTCCTCCTCCAGCTCCCCACCACTTCTGCCATATACTACTATTTGGTATTTGGCTACTTTGCTCTTCTAAAACTTGGGATAAAGTTCTCTTTCGACTCTACCTTTTTCCAAAAATTTAGCCATTTGAGAATCGCAACTGAGAAGTAATTATCACCAGGACACATAGAAACAAAATCCCCAATGATTTTTTAGTTGTCAGGCCACTAGTGATGCCAAATTATTTCAGACTCATGGTTATATAAAAATTGACTTTCCAAATTAATTGAAAAAATTCCAGTTCTGGTTGGAAAAAAAAAAAAAAAACAGTTTAAAAAAGATACTCCCATTTTTTAAAAAAATACTTGATTTTTTAGAGCAGTTTTAGATTCACTGCAAAAATCGAGGGGAAGGTACAGATATTTACAATACCCTCCCTGACACGTATAGCTTCCTCATAATCAATTTCCCACTGGAGCAATACATTTATTAGAATTAATGAGTATACATTGGCATGTCATAATCATCCAAAGTCTATAGTTTACCTTAAGTTTTACTCTTGGTGTTATAAATTCTGTGTGTATAATGACATGTATCCATCATTATACTATCTTACAGAGAAGTTACGCGTGCTTTGCCTGTCCATCTCACTACTCCACCCCTGGCAATCACTGATCTTTTACTATCTCCATAGTTTTGCCTTTTATAGAATGTCAAATTTTTGGAATCAAATAGTTTTTATCCTTTTCATATTGTCTTCTTTTGCTTAATAATAAGCATTTAAGCTTCCTCCATGTCTTTTTATGCTTGATAGCATCTTTCTTTTTGGTGCAGAATAATATTCCATTGTCTGAATGTGCTACAGTTTAGCTACTAACTTCCTGAGGGACATCTAGTTTGTTTCCAAGTTTTGGCAATTATGAATTGCATAAACATCTATATGCAAGTTTTTGTGTTGGCGTAAGTTTTCAATTTTGGGGGGGTAAATACCAGGAAATGTGATTGTTGGAGTGGATGGTAAGAATGCGATTAGTTTTGTAAGAAACCACCAAACTGTCTTCCAAGGTGACTGTACCATTTTGTATTCTCACCACCAATGAATGAAAGCTCCTCTTGCTCCACATCCTCACCAACATTTGTTGTTAGTATTTTAGATTTTGGCCATCTTAATAGGGTGTAGTGACGTCTCATTGTTTTTCTTTTCTGTTTTTTAAAGAAATTATTATGTTTATTCTTTAAAAAACCCCACAAATTTTAAAGGATGCCTACCTTTACAAATAGCTGGTCACTATTTCTTGTCATACTATATGCCTAACATAATAAAGTCCAATCTAGATATAGTTTTTTCAGCAAGTATCGACAATGCTTTTACTTAACAAATGAAAGAAAACAACTTTATTGTGACATCACTACTATATATAGCTGTGTTGTTTAGTTCTTTGAAGAAAGTCTTCTTTTAAATTGAATTTATTGGGATGACATGGGTTAATAAAATTGTATAGGTTTCAAGTTGTATAATTCAATAATACATCATCTGTACGTGAAATATGATATGGAGCATGTTTTCATACACTTATTTACCATCTGTATATCTTCTTTGGTAAGGAATCTGTTAAAGTCTTTGGCCCATTTTTATTGGGTTATTTACAGCAGACTTAGTGGTTGTAGGATATGGTGGAGCCATAATATGGAAAGAGCCATCTTCGGATAAAGAACACTGAAGTTGATTTCTTAAGTGAGCAAGACATTAACATTCATAGGTTAAGCCTGAAATTTGGGGGTTTTCCAGTTAGAGCATTTATAGCACTATAAAAACAGATAAATTTGGATAAATACGGAAGGATAAGAAGAGCTTATTTGCAGTCAAATTTGGCCTCAGCGCAGCCTTCTGTAGAGTCATGATAGAGAGCAGCCCTCTTAAGTCAAGACTGGTGTTGTCCACTTAAATGAGAACAGACCTTTGCATATTTGAATGTCCCTGCTCAATTCAGTTCATGCAGAGCTCTCAAGTCTGTCCTGCTCAAGCTTTCTTTAAAAATTAGCTCGTGTTCAGAACTATTTAAATAAATTAAGGATAGTTCAGTTTGATTTTCTAGGTCAAAAAACTAGACAATAAAAATGTAAGAATAAATAAATAAACACTTTTATCACTTTTATCAAATAGATGTTTGCAGACATCTACTTGAAAAAAATAAATATTTTGTAAATTGTGTGTTTTATATTCTTTCATGTCTTAGGTATTATACCCCTGTGCTTTCTATAGGAATTACATAATGTCTAGACATTTATGAACCATTAGTTACCAAATTAAATACCATCTTGATAATCATATTTTTGTCAATGTCCTTCTGAATAAGGCTGTCTCAAATCTCTTTCACAGAGCACATTAAGCTTGGACTGATATTACAGGTTCTTACTTTGGGGCCTGTCCCTCCTCGTTGGACCAATAGTTCCTTGAGATAAAAGAGACTTATCTTGTGCATCTTTGTATTCTAAAAACCTACAGGAGTGGCATACCTATAGTAGACATTCAACAAATATTAGGTGATTAAGTGAATTAATTACTTAGGAATGGGTATAAATTGGTACAGCTTTATTTGTGATTTGAAGTTTCATTAATAAAAATTTTCTTAAAAGAGATCAATACCAATTGAATTTAAAGTTCAAATGCTGGCATTTATCAATAAAATATTTTGTGATGACATTATGAATAATAGCATTTGATCACTTAACTGAATGTAATCATATGACAATGTGATCTGAAAAGAAAAATAAATAGATGAGCTAGATTAGGATGCTTATGGGACAGGAAGTGATATAACAAAAATGTGAACCCGTCAAATATTACTGACTATGATGATCAGTGCTCCAGACTACAACATGAGATTGCTTGCCTCCATTTATTCTGACCTGGTATTCTTGATCTGGGTTTGCATGAGAAGCATGTCAAGATGTACAGAGGGAAAAGAAGTCTAACAGATCGAAAATTTACCTCTAACAGATCCAAAATTTACATTCAATAGCCTGCCTGATCTGACACTGCCTAACTTTGCAATCCACATCTTCCAGACTTGTCCAACATCACCTAGTACATCCAACACTCCAGGCTTTTAGAATTGTATGCAGTTTCCCAAGGATGCCAACATTTCCAGCCTTCAGCATTTACATAAACTTCTCTGCTTGGAGTGTCCATCATGGACCTGTTGATCTGTTGAACTCCTTTTATTGTATAGGATATGGTATTGCATCTTCTCTGAATCCTTCCAGACTTGTCTCACTTCCAAAGTGGTATAGGTTGCTGCTTATTGACACATGCTATAGTCTTTTCATCTTCTTCGTTATGTTTATTACTCTTTAAAATTGTATGAGTGTTTATATATGAGTGTCTTTTATCTGATATGTTGTCCTTGACTGCTGGTATTGTCTTGTTCTCAGTACATAACCACAGATAAAAAAAGAAGCTCCATGAATGGACAAAGAACAAATGAATTGATTCAAAAACAATCCTGGAGTAAGACAGATTGGGATGTATTACCCTGGTGGTTCATTGCTGTTCTGTTTTCTAAGTAGAGACAACAATAATAAGAGATTAATCAAGAAGTATATGGTGTGAATCTCAAGAGAAAGATTTAATAGTTCATACAGCTCCTCAAATACGTTTATTTTTTTTTAAACCCAAAACAAAACCACTTGACATCTCCCCAGAAGTCTTTGCTCAACTTTGGAATTAGAGTAATTCAGCAATAATTTTATGTATCATATGACTTCTGTGATAAACATTAGTTTTGTTATTTTAAAGATCTTCTTTTGTTTTTCCCCTTTGAGTCCCTGAAAGCATAAACTAGAGTGTAAGGACATGGAAGACTATAAGGGTTGCTGCCCTTAAGAAATGCCAGGTCTCATCCCCTACTTTGTTTTCTGGTATCAACCATTACATCAACAAACTTCAACATTTTCTCCCCGCCTCCCAGGTCGCTTTGAAAGAACAGCCTTACATCCTATCTGTGAGCAACCAACAACTTCCTCATTTTGATACTGACCACATTTTGGTTGTCTGTATCTTCAGAGAAGATACTTTGAAATATGGCTCTTCTAAAATTTGTTATGGAAATGTGATGTACAGAGTAATGGAAATGTATCTTTTAGTAAATTGGGTCCTATAAGCAGGATGGAACTAAAGGGACGAGAGGCTTGTGTGTCAACATGCACTTTTTGCATTTATTCTCTTTGTAGACCTATTATTTTAAAGGTTTATTACATGTGTCTAATGTTCATTAAAATGCCCACATACATGTGGTCACACAAATACACATCCAGAGTTTTATAAAAAATTATAGAGACAGTTCTTTATAAAAGAGAATACAGATAGATCAAAATCATGAAGGCAAGGCAAATGGAAAGTGGAAGACATATTTCTGGGTGAAAGTTAATTTTTTAGTGTTATATTGGGTATGTCTCACTTGCTTCTGCTCTAATTTTCCACTTTAGGATGTTCATAACCATGATTTGTCTACAAAAGGAAGGAGAAGCTTCTGCAGAAGTTGCTAGAGGGGAATCATCTGAAGTGGCTGAGCTGATTCATCAGGCTCAGCCGCCTTTGGTGATTGATACCTGAGTATCACACCAGAATAGAAATAAGTGCAAAGTCTTCCTGCCTGTTTCATCTTCATTCACCTCTATGGCATATTTGTGAGTGTGTGCGTGTGTATGTGTGGTGTCTCTTTATGTACGTATGTATTTATTTAGCAAACATGACCTCTGTAGTCAAAGATAAGATGTTTCCTTGTTTGGGACCTGTGAAAATAATTTGCCCAGTGTATGTTAAAGGCTTGGATGAAGAAGAAATAAATAAATCCACATGTCTCTCACCTGGTTTCCAGGCTTGATGACAAATACAATTTTTTTAAAATTCTTATCTTAATGAGGAAGCTCATATATTTTAGTGGCTCAGTAATTTTTGCAGGCTAATTCAAATTCTAGACACATCAATGAAGCATATCGATTCACTGCTTTGCTATACAGAAAACTTTAATATCTAGATTTATAGACTAGCTGTGCCGTCCCTCCATCTGATGACTGCATTCTGACTTCGTCTTTGAATGCTCAGCATACCATAGATTCATTATCAGTTTTATAAAATAGTCATCTTTGATGTTAATGATTGTATTTTCAGTGTATATACATATATCTATGTATGTATGTATATTTATATGTGTATATATCAGTTTTACTTTTTTTATTTCTGAAACTTAAATAATTGAGTTGCTTCTGCTTTAAAATATTCTGTTATCCTGTGTTAGCAATCAAATTTCTCTTTATAAGAAAACTCTTCCATGATTTTTCATCACTCACAAGGTGAAGCATGGGTTCTTAAAATAGCACAATTACTATCCCCTAACTCCTTCCTAGATTTGTCATCTCATCTCCACTGTGCTACATCACTATTTTCTATGCACCTTTATGATGACAACATGTTTCATTACAATATTTATTTATGTCATGGTGACCACTACTAGACTTTAAGTTACTAGAGAAGCCCGCGTCTTTATCTTTATATTCCCATTTGTATGATGGCTGGCACATGGAAAACACTCAAATGAGGCTCATAGCTGAATTAAAACTCTTTAATACATCTTTTTCGTTGATTAAAACACAAATGTTAAAAAATAATATAAGAATTTTTTTATTTTCTCTTAGGTGCTTATAATGAAGTAAGATAAGTGCCTTGTAAAACTGGCAGACAAAAAAGATCACTGTGAAGTACGATATTCAGGATGCTTTCCCTGGTCCCTGTGAAGTGAGGCTGATGTGCATGCAGCTCACTGACCCCCTCTGAAATATGAGTTCTTGTTCTGGAGCAAGATTCTCGCTCCATCATTTCAAAAGGATATCTAAAGCACTAGCAGCAGAATAGCCTACTTGCAGAACAAAATCAACAAAGGTAGGAAGAAGAGAGGTTAGAGAATAGGATAAGAGGAAAAATAGAGAAAAGCAGCAGAAAATTTTAGCAGTCAGTTTTTGGTGAAATTTGAAATAGTTTATTTCATTTTGATTTAAAGTGTGGCAGGATATTAGCATCTGATGCCAGGAAGGGCTCTTCCAGATACTGGCTTTCATAATTTTGCCCCACAAGAAGATGCTATGGGATGCGCCTCCTTGAGGTTTCTTTCTTAGAATATGTGCACTGAGGTTAACCAGCAGAACAGATGCGAGTCAGATTTAAGCTTCTACGCATTCTGACCTCAATGCAACCAGAAAAGAGGAATATATATCTCTTTTCATAGCTGAGAGACAAAAAAGGGTTTAACATTAAGTTTTTTTTCCCTAGTGATGACTTTTTCATGTGCTTATTTGTTTTTATTATTCTCTTCATCCAGATATCTAATTTTCTGCTGCAACTGCTTTCAGCCGTATCCCTCTGCAGATGGAAGCAGAATGTTAGCAATAATCGCTATTAAATGCGTAGGCGCCTGTTTCGTGTCCAAAGCCCTAGAGTACTGCAGAAGCAGTTTTGGAAGACAGTCCCTTTGCTTATTAATAATGGCTGGTAATAACCAAGTACTTGCTTTGTTCTGGGCAGAGTTATGAATACTCTGCACTTAATATCTTGTTTAATTCTCACAACAATACTATGATGAAAGTCCTGTTTTTATCTGCATTTCACAGGCGAGGAAGCCGAGGCACAGAGTTGTCAGGTAAATTGTCAAACGTAAGAGAATTAAGGATCAGGAATTCAAAGAAGGCGAGTCTAATGTGAGGAGCCAAACTCTTTCACTGTGCTGTGCTGCTTCTCATTAGGGAATACAAAGGCCAAAAGAGTGGTTCCTCTCTCCCTCCATCTCTTCTTCCCCCTTCTCTCCCTCCCTTCCATTTTTCCTTCCTTCCTTGCCCCCTTTCTTCTTCCTTCCTCCCCTTTCCATCTCTCCCTTCCTGGCTTCCTTTCTTTAATTATCTCTTCTCTTTTTTGAATCTCATACATTTTCTTCTACATTTAGAAAAAAAGGAATACATTTAGAAAATGTGAAACATGTGAAAAGAAACATTTTTTGAGTGTTTCAGACACCATATCAGACACTTTGGATATTTTTTCTTTTTCTTTCTCTCTTTCTTCTTATTATTTATGGCTATAGCACTTGGTCTTCCTAGGTGGTTTCTCATCCAAGTACTAACCAGGCCCGATCCTCCTTAGCTTCTGAGATCAGATATCAGGCTTGTTTAGGGTGGCATGGCCATAGACCATGGACCATAGCTCCACTGGTGCCCAAACCCAGGACCTTTTGCATGTAAAACAGATGTGCTAACCACTACACTATGGAACCACATCCATAGATTTTTTTTCTTGTGTATCCTCTTCCATGTTATTAGTAACTGTCCTTAAGTCCAGTTTATAGGCAGTGGCTTGACACACTACTCACCTGCTTGCTTTGTGTTGGGTAGTGGATCCTATTGGTTGTTGTTACGTATTTTTCTTATGCAAGGAAGTGTCTTCATGGATATGTACATGGCAAAAATAATCTTGAGCTTTAGATTTTACAATTGTTATAGCTGAGGCTATAACTTCTGAGTACTGGAGACAGATTGGCGAGAAAATAGCCACAGGAAGAGAAGTACGAAAGAAGAGAGAAATGACTCACAAAGTTTCCCTAACTTAAAAAAAAAAATTATAGACATTATTTTTAATATTTATCTTGTAGTTCCTAAAGTCCTCAGGCACAAACAGTGAACATTTCTTGATCCATTAAAATAGCTCTGTGGTTAGCTCATTATATGCTAAGCAGAAGCACTTTAACTGGATCCATCTCTTTAATTTACAATTAATGCAAATTCCACCGTCTTCATATAAGAAAATAAATTCTAGCATGTAATGGAAGAGGGGATGATTACCAGTGGGATACTTGGCCCCTGTCTACAGAAGATGCTGTGAAATATAACTTAACACAGAAGTCAGGAGCAAGAAAGAGTTTAATGGTAAAAAACTTTTATTATTAGAATATACCGGGAGCCCACTCGCTTGCTGCCAATAGATCTGTTGGGTCTACTCTTAAGATGTGCAGTCATGTCTGTTTGTTTGTTTATTTGTCTTAACTGCATAGCTTAGAATTAATCCAGATATTAATCAGATATCACGAATTCCATTTATCTATGGCTCAGTTATTATTCTGTTCTATCCTTGTAAAGCTGAACTGTACAGTTTTGTAACTACTAGCCATATGTGGCTATTAAGCACATGACATGTGGCATTCTGAATTGAGATGTTTGGTAAATGTAAAATACACACTGGATATTAACAATTATTATGAAATAGAATATAAAACTTTTCATTAATAATTTTATGTTGATTACATGTTGAAATGATACATTTTTGGTATATTGGATTAAATAAAATACATTATTAATACTTGTAAATATTTTGGGTAATATGTAAAATGACATGTGGTGGTGTGGATCAGTGAGTGGCTCAATACAGCACCATTTGACTCATGAAAAAAAATTTCAGAAAATTGTCCCATTGGTAAATGGGGTGTTTGGTATTTGTAGAAAATAAAATTCAGACATTTCAGCAAGAGTCTTTAATTTGACTTTTAATGTGACCGAATCCACATTTAAACAGAGGTTTTATTGCTATACTGCTCTGTTTAAGTAGGATTTGCCACAATCATTATAAGAAAATTCTAGAATATCATTTCAGACCAATAATAGACATTGAAATTTTAAGCAAAATGTTTATTGAAATGTGTTATCAAGGAACATCCTCAAAGAACCAGGCTTTTTTCATGTTTTGTTATGTCATCCTTAGAGTTTCAGCTTAATCCTTAGACTAGTTCCAATGGTATTTTAGGGTGGCTGCAGTGTTCCAGGAAACATCTATACCCAGGAAAGGGAAGAGGCCAATCAAAGAAGAGGAGCCATTGCTTTTTAGGGTTCTTTTAGGAGCAAGTAAACATTTAGCGGAAGCCACATGGTAGACTTATACATTTCATCAGTTGGAATTGGATCAAATGCTCATGACTAAAGCAATCACAGCCAAGGGAAGATGGGATAACTACAGATGGCTGAGAAATGTCAGGACTACTGTCAGAGGATGCAGTCCTCGTACCCAGAGGCACATGGCCCTGTGGAGGAGGGAAGATAACTGAACAAATCAGAGTTTTGAAAATAAGGAAGAAGGGAAAAGAGGTTGGTGGAGATGGATATTGGGTTGGTGGCCATGAGTGACTGCTAAACTGCAACTGCAACTTTTTCTGGTAAACAAACATTATAAGCTTTTTTGAATGTTGTCCCTCAAAGCAAATTAATTTAAGGTATATGTGCCAAAATAGGACTTTTACATTTCATTTTTAAAAATTTGTTTTATTTTCTAATTACAGTTCACATTCAATATTATGTTAGTTTCAAGTGTACAGCATAGTGGTAACATTTATATAACTTATGATGTGATCCCCTGACAAGTCTAGTACCCGCCTGACACCATACATAGTTAGAACAATATTATTGACTGTATCTCTTATGCTATATTTTACATCTTCATAACTATTAGACATTTCTGTTTTTTAAAAAATGAAACATAATATTTCAAGGACTCTTAAATCCTTGTTTTTTTAAATCAAAATTAAATAGCTGTATACTAATATATTTTAATAATTTTAAAATCAGCCATAGATATTATTTTAAAAAATCTTACAAGGTCATATCTTGACATTATAAGAAAAATAATGCAAAAGAAACAAAGTAAGCCCTGAGCCCTTGATTCTCTGCTTTTCTTTGTAATTTTTTTCATGAGAGTTTTCACAGAAAATGAGTGCCCCAGTAAATCAGATACAATCTTATTTTCTTAAAGTTTTTGACTTTGCTTTAGAAGTCTAACCATTTTGCTAAGTGTTTTGCACACTGTATCATATAAATAAACATTTGGCCAATTATAAATGTGATCAGAAATTCAAATAATTTGAAAGGTAGAAAGTAATTCAGACATAATCAAGTCCAAACTCTTTCACTATACAGATGACAAAACTGAGGTACACATACTTAGTAATATTTATTCATATAATCAGTCAGCAAATAACCAATGAGTGCCTACAGTATATGCACTGGTGTCACCATAAAGAAGATTACAAATAGTATGATTACTGTTTACATGTGGGTGGTGAGGAAAGACAGACAACAAGCAGGAAGCCAAAATTAGATAATTACCAAGTAAACAAGATAAAGAAAGCAGGAATAAAGTTAGACAGGGTGTCATGCCAGATGGTCTCTTAGACCTCAAGACTGAGAAATGCCAGACTGTGTGAAGGAAATGAAAGAGAACATTCCTGGCAGAAGGAACAACCAGATTAAAGACCCAGAGGCCAGAAAAGAGCTTGGCCTCTTCAAGATCACAGGAGTCCACATGGCTGAAAGTGGAAGAGTGGTGTCAGGGTGTAGAATCATCTACTCTAATGTCTGGAATGTAGACTAGGGGCAGACCGTGAAAGCCCTCTTTCAAACTTTTTCCTTTAAAGGTAATTTAACAATATTTAGAGGGTTAAAGCGAGAAAAGGAATCATCTGATTTACGTTCTTTAAAGATCACTCTATTTCAACTATTATTGAAAAGAGATTAAAGAATAGTGTCAATGGAAACAAAGACATGGTGACAATATCATGGTGACTTGGACCAGGTCAGTAGCTGTATAACTTGTAAAAAAGAAAAAAATTGCCGCATTCAAGATATTTTTGAAAGATAAAACCTTCTAGATTTACTGATGGATTTTATGAATGGTATGAAAAAAAATGAAGAGGTATTGGATGGATTCTAGTTTTCTGGAATTACTGAAATGAATAAGAAGGTGTAGGAATCAGTTACATAAAACATTCCTAATATTGAAGCCGGTAACAGAACCAAGTGGAGATGACAACTGATAGTTGTATATATGAGTCTCTGATAGAGGAGGAGGGTCCCAGGTCACAACCCTAATATATATCATATTAGAAAGTTGGCAGAAAGGAGGCCAGGAAAGGAGATTAACAAGAAGCCAGTGATGCAGAAGATAATAGGAAGGTGTAGTACATATGGAGCCAAGAGAAGAAATATTTACTTCGATAGGTGGAGATGTTGATCCGATAACATCAGAGTTCACTGTGACATTTTACAAGTCAATTTCAGTGTATTGGAAAGATAGAAGCCAGGTTTCAGCAGACTGAAGAACACATTAGAGATGAGGATTAGAGGACAATATATGAAGATAATTTTCTTGAAGTATGACTGTTAACAAGGAATAGAGAATTGTGGCCATAATTGGAATGAATTCTGAATCAAAAGAATGAGAGAAATATACTTTACACTCAGTTCTGTTGTGACTCCATTACACCATAAGGCATCTGGAATAATCCTCATTTCATACTGTTTGGATAAAGCTAATAGTTTCTTATTCTCAACTTTCTAATAAGTAAATGAAGGAATCATATATTTATTGATTCAATATTTGAGAACCTATTATATACTGGACCATGGGATGAGTTCAGAGCACAACAATGAAGAGGACAGTCCCAATTCTCTGAAAAAGCTGAAGAGTGAGAAAATTAAGCAAGTAAACAGATAATGTGACTAGTGTGCATACAGGAAGGTGCTATAATCTATGAGAAGTCATCACTAGACTTTGCTGGTCAGGATAACTTTCTGATCCTACTGAATATATGAGCAAGCCAAAGCCTAAAGAATTAGGAGATATTAACCAGGGAAAGTGTGTATGTAGGAGAGGATAACATGGTAGAAAAGGTAAATATTCAAAGAGGCAGCAACAGTGTTTTGGAAGGAGTGGTGGGTTTGGATGAATTCTCAACCTATGATCGGAATACAAGCTAGGGTATGAGAAGTGGTGAAAAATGAGGTAGTAAAAGGAAACTGCATGTATGCACGTATGTTTCTGCGTTGGGGCATCTAAGGTAGCTGTGATGGTGGGCTGTTCTGGTGTGACAGGAAGGAAGGAGGAAGGCGAAGGATCAGTATGGAGCAAGGCAGAGACAGGGCCATTATTAAGGGGTTTGGACTTTACACAAAAGAGCTTTTAAAATATTATTAAAATGACATCCGATACACTTTCTTTCATTTGAAATAGCTTTGTAAATGTAAAGCAGTACGTTAATGCTGATGATGGCAGAAGACGGGGAGAGACTGGTGTTAAATGTTGAAATCCGAGGTCCCCTTTATCACTTTTTCCTAACTGGCTCAACATTTGGAAAGTGAAGTAATATTTGCAGGAAATGTAGTTTTACTATTTTAAGAAAATATAGTAAGTTTTTATCATTATTCACTGCTATACTATACCATATAGAAATCTATATCACCAAAAATATATCTTACACCTATAAAACAGTTATCTCAGAACAGTATAGTTTTCTATGTTTCTTCTAGAAAAAACAAAAACAAAAAGCATATATCTTATGGATATTAAATGCTATTAAAACTTCTACTAATACCTAACATGCTCTTTCTTGTATAATTATTTTCTAAAAGAGATGAAATTTCACTTCAACCAGTCTATTGAAACAAATATAATAATAATGTATTAAATATGCAGTACAATATTTCTAAATCATAGGCATCTTCATTTATAGTGACATTTTACATTAATGCCATAATTTTTAAACATACAAAAATCTTACTGATAAATTTCTCTCCCTGTAAAAGAGAAATAAAAATGAAACCATGATTCTATTTCCTACTTTAGTACATGTGATATAAAAATTATTACTTCCACTAACAATTCAACATTGAATTTTCATCTCTTAAAGTAAATGCATCCAAAAGAAGTGAACTATGCAAACTTTAAAATCTTTTCTTTTCCTGTGAAAAATAGAACTTACTATGTCCTGGTTATCCTATAGAGTTGATTAGGAATGCATTAGATTTAAAAAAATCCAAAAAAATTTAGTAAAAACTTTGGTTATTTTGCATAATAAATGCCAAACTTTAGAAAAAAATGTGGAAAAAATTTTATATGCAACTGTTATGAAGTCTATGTTCGTGTTTCTTTTGTTAAAACATTTACATGCTAATGAATTCTCCTTCAATAGAATTCCATAGTTCTAAAACATCTCATTGTATTACTAATGTGTAAGTGGTTCCTGCACCAATTAATATCCACAACTCTACAAGATTTGAAGTATTTCTTTCAGAAGGATAAATTAGAGGCCTAATCATGGATTGAAATAAAAACCTGGAAAGTTTTATGAATAATTAATAATAATATCTTAGACTGATATTTACTGTTTACCAGACTGTCCTATGTTTTATAAATACATATACACACATTATATATATGATGCAAATGTACTTTATATTCTTCACAGCAACTGTGTGCTGTAGATACTACTTTTATCTGTTACAGGTGAAGAAACTGACATGAAAAGATTAGGTAACTTCCTAATATCACACACTGATAAGTGGTTTAGGTAATGGTACAGGACACCCAGGTAAGTTTTAATTTCAGGTTAACATTTTTTTCATATAAATATGTTTCAAATATTCCATTGGATAAAATTAGATTTAAAAACATTCATTGATTATATGAAACTCAAATTTAACTGGGTATCCTGCATTTTTATTTGCTAAATCTGTAAACCCTATGTGGAACAGATATTTCTATCTGGTCTGTCTGGCCTCCAAGGATGTGCTCTTTCCTGTTATCCTGAACTCTATGTATTAGACTAGAAACTTGATATAAAAAATTAGAGGCAAGGATACTTGGAAAGAAATACTGAGATAAGAATAACTTTAAAACAAAAAACATAGCACAAAAATTCTTTCTCATTTACACATTCATTATCATCATTATCTTGGTTATAATCTATTATATATTAAAAGCTGCCAAAGTGCCGGGCACTTTGCTTCTTGCTCTAAATACATTAATTTATTTAAATATTGTAGATATTATTTCCATTTAACAGAAAGGTGAAGATGCTTTTCCAGTGCCACATATAAGGAGTGGTTTGAATCTATAGTAGATATTCTCATTATTTAACTTTTTACCATGTAATGCTAGCAGACAGTGGTTCTCAAATCTTGGCATACATCAGAATCATCCAAAGAAGGGTTAGTTAAAACACACATCGCTGAGCACCACCCTCAGAATTTCTGACTCAATTTTTCTGGGGTGGAACTTGGGAATTTGCATCTCTAACAAGCTCCCAGATGATTCTCAAGCTGTTGGTCTGGAGATTCCACTTAGAGAACCATCTGCTGCCAGCAGTTCTGTCTCAGCGCTTGCCAGTTGGGCTGCTATAATGGTATACCATGGTATAAAGAAGAGAAATTTATTTTTCACAGTTCTGGAGGCTGAGAAGTCCAAGATCAAGGTACCAGCAGCTTTAGTGTCTCCTGAAGTCCTGTTTCCTTGTTCATACTTGGCTGTTCTCTCACTGTATCCTCATATGACAGAAGGATGAGGGAGCTCTCTGGAGTCCCTTCATAAGGGCAATCATTCCATTCATGAGGGCTCTATTTTTATGGCCTAATCACCCACCAAGGGCCCCACCTCCTAATACTATCACACTGGAGATTAGATTTCCACACAGGAATTTGGGAGGGACACAAACATTCAGTTACAACAGGAATTTTTGTATCAACTACTCAAATTTCAGTGAAATGATGAGAAAATAATAGTTGTAAGAAGATGATAAATAGTACCTCTGTGAAGAAGAGACACAGAACAGCAAAGTGAACATGTAAGAAACTACACGTATCTACATGGCATTTTATGAGAATGTTTAAGTGGGACTCAGAATAACTCTATATCAAATTTATGGATGCAGAGGGATCTAATTCAGGGACTGGGAAGAAATGAGTTTATTACTAATTTCATGTTATGCGTATAATGCTGGTTCCTCTTCTAGAAAAAGATGGAGAAGGACTTAAGGACTATTTTTTCTTCCCTTTGGCTTTGGGGGATAAACTTTTCCTCTTCAGCATGAAATAAACCACTAAGAAATCCATCAGGTATTACACAATTCTTCATGGTGAGTTTTAAGACTAACCTTGTTCTCAAGAAACTTAGGAATTTGTGGAAAAAAAAAAAAATCTTGGAGTGACATCAGAACCACGGCAGCGTGAGGGGTCCCCTGAATCTCTCGCCTTGAAATTACAATAAATTGAACAGCTATAATCCAACAGAAGATTCTCAGCCTAATATGCAAACCCTTCTGAAAGATCTGTGCATCAAAGTATCTGAAGGTGAGCAAATGAGGCAAGCGAGGAGGATGAAAGGGAGAGGAGCAGCAGAGACGGGTGCCATGGATACAGCTTGGAGCTGCCTGCAGGACTTGGGGAGAGGGGAGAAATCAGGTCTTGATGTGCACACTCTGTAGCCCCGAGCATTTCTGCCTGAGTGATCAGCACATACTATGGTGGAACCCAATGATTAGAGCAGAGATGGAATACAGAGGTGTGACAACTGTGTTTTAGAAAGCTGAGTCATGGAGCCTGGCCACTTCCCCCCACCCTCCCAGAGCTCGTGTCTGCACACCCTTTCAGAACTAGCCTGGGCCCCAGGGGAAACTACAGCAGGGAGTGTCCGGCTACAGGGCAGGAAGTCTGCAGCCTTGGAGACTGAACATACAGCTTCTGAGTGGCAGACACACACTGTCTGGTCCCAGTAATGAGTGGAGATACAGAGGCAAAGCAGATGAGGCCTGACAGTGGCCATTACTGAGAAGAAAACAAAGCCACAGGAATTCCATTGGCTTCTCCACCCCTACCCCCACCCAAGTTGATCCTAGCAGAGGCACTTAGGGCACCTCAGGCAGCACAACACTGCATGTGGCTGCTGTACCAGGACTTCAGGGACTTTTCAGGGGCTTGGAAACCCATTGCTCACCACATTCTCCTATGGAGGTGGAGTCCTGAGACCTAGACAACCTGTTCACAGAGAAGACACACACCTCCCCAGGGAATAGAGGGAATTTTTTTTTTTTTTTTTTTTGCCACCCAGCAGAAATCCTGGTAGCCTGGGTAGTGCAAGAGGGCTTGTGTGCCACCTACTGGAAAACAAAAGAAAAACCTATTTTTTATCAACCCGCTAAAGAAGGATTACTCTTAATAATAACAAAAATTTTTTTAAAAAGTAGATCTCATTTCCATAAATGCCTAGGCAGAGAAATAATCAATCAAATACCATGAACAACCAAGGTAACAAGGCAGCACAGAAAGAAAATGAAAAATCTCCTTAAAATAAAGATATAAAAATATGTTATTTAAATGAAAGACAATTTAAGATTGCAGTTCTGAAAATAATGAGATGCAAGAAAACAGATAAGTGGTTTAATGAAGTTAGAAACAAAATCAATGAACAACAGGAATACTTTACCAAAGAGATTGAAACTTTAAAAAGAATGAAATAGAAATTCTGGAGCTGAGAACTCAATAAAAGAGATGAAGAATGAAATAGTGAGCTTAGGAAATAGAGCAGACCAGATGGAGGAAAAGATTAGTGATATCAAAGACAGAAATCTGGAAATGACACAGATGGAAGAAAGACTTGAGAGTGAAAAAAAATGAAAGAACTCTACAGGATCTGATACCACAATAAAGATCAATATGAAAATAATGGGTATATTATAAGGAGAAAAGAGGGAGAAAGGAACAGAGATCCTATTTAAACAAATAGTCCATGAGAACTTCCCAAACCTATGGAAATAACTGGATCCTTGAATCCAAAAGCAAACAGAACACTTAATTATCTCAATCCAAAAAGGCCTTCGGCAAGGCATGTTTTATTAAAACTGTCAAAATTAATGATGAAAGAATTCTCAAGGCAGCCAGGAAAAAGACGACAGTAACTTATAAAGGAAAACACATCAGATTATCATCGGATATTTTTTAGGAGAAACTCTACAAGCAAGGAGAGAGTGGAATCAAATATTCAAACTATTGAAAGAGAGAAATTACCGGCCAAGAATAAAAATACAGCCAGCAAAGATCTCCTTTAGATATGTAGGAGCAATAAAGACTTTTTCAAACATACAGAGGCTGAGGGAATTTTCTACCATAGGGCTACATTAGGGGTTCCCCAAACACCAGGCTACAGAATGGTATCTATCCGTAGCCTGTTAGGAACTGGGCCGCACAGCGGGAGGTGAGCACTGGGCTAGCAAAGCTGCATCTGTATTTGCAGCTGCTCCCCAGCACTAGCATCACCGCCTCAGCTCCATCTCAGATCATCAAGCATTAGATTCTCATAGGAGCATCAGTCCCTGGTGCTAAATGGGTTGGCGTCCATTGCACATTACAGGAAATACTGAAGGGATTATTTTACCTGAAACAAAAAGACAAAATTACACACACACACACACACACACACACACACAAAACTATGAGTAAGATGCCTAACAGAGGAAATTGCAATACTTATTCAGAATAGGGTATTATAAATTTAAATATCCCATAATGGATAAAATAGGTAAAAACATTTTTAAAAAGAAGACAATAGCTTCTACAACTCAGAAATGAACTCACAGCGTAATTAGGGATAATTTGAGACAATAAAAACAGAAAAAAAGGATGGAGTAAGTGTGTGAATTTGCAAAGAGGAATGGAGATAAGACACATGCAGAAGAAAGAAGACTACTGTATGTACGAAACTTTCTTTTATATAAACTTAATGGTAACCACGCATGAAAAAAATACAGAACTAAGACACATAACATAAAACAAAAGGGAACAGAAGGAAAACTCATAGAACACCACCAAAGCTAAAATAACAGAAACATAAGGACAAAGAAACAATGGAGATACTCAGCTACCAGAAGATAAAAGTTAAAATGGCTATAGGAAAATCTCATATATCAATAATCACCTTAAAGGTAAATGGACTAAACTCACCAATAAAAAGACATAGAATGAACCAAAAAAAAACACAACCAAATACTGCTTACAAGAGACACATCTCAGCTACAAGGACAAATATAGACTCAAAGTGAAAGAGTGGAAAACGATACTCCAAGCAAATGGCATCCAGAGAAAAGCGGATATAGCAGTACTTATATCTGATAAAATAGACTTCAAGATAAAAAAGGCAATAATAAAGGGGACAATACATCAAGAAGACATAACATTCATCAGTATATATGTTACCAATCAGGGAGCACCAAAATGATAAAGCAACTACTAACAGAACTAAAGAAACTGACAGAAACACAATTTTAACAGGAGACTGAAATGCTCCATTGACAGTTATGGATAGATCATTCAAACAGAAAATCAATAAGGAACTATCAACCTTATATGATACATTAGACCAATTGAACATAATCAACATTTACAGAGCAATAACAATAGCTTATTCATTTTCTAGAAAACCCTAAAAACTCTAGAAGAACATTACTAGAAACAATAAGCAAATTCAGTAAAGTCTTTGGATACAAAATCAACGTTTGAAAATTCATAGCATTCCTATACTCTAATAATGAAGCATCAGAAAAAGAAGTGGAAAAAATAATTCCTTTTGCAATTGCAACAAAAAGAATACAATACATAGGAATAAATTTAACGAAACATGTGAAGAATCTATACAATGATTCTTACAAACTGTAAGACCTTATAAAAAGAAATCGAAGAAGATACAAAGAAATGGAAAGTTGGTCACATGGCAATTCTATCCTTAATGTTTTGAGAAATGTCCATATTGTTTTCCAAAGTGGCTGTAGCAACTTACACATATACAGATTTAATGCAATCTCCATCAAAATCCCATTGGCATTTTTTAAAAGAAATAGAACAAAAAATCATCAGATTTGTGTGGAAGCACAAAAGATCCTGAATTGCCAAAGTCATACTGAGAAAAAAAATGAGGCTGGAGGCATAACTCTGCCTGACTTCCAATTATACTACAAAGCGACAGTAATCAAAACGGCATGGTACTGGCAGCAAAACAGACACACGGACCAGTGGAACAGAATCTAGAGTCCAGAAGTAAGCCCATATTTATATAGACAAATCATTTTCAACAAAAAAGCCATAAACATACAGTGGAGAAAGGAAAGCCTCTTCAATAAATGGTGCTGAGAAATCTGGAAAGCCACCTGGAAAAGAATGAAACTAGACTGTTGTCTATCACCACACACCAAAATTAATTCAAAATGGATTAAGAACCTGAATATAAGACCTGAAGCAAAATGCATAGAAGAAAACTTTGGAACTAAGTTAAGAACTTTGGACTTAAAGAGGCTTTTATGAATCTTAACTCAAAGGCAAGGGAAGTAAAAACAAAAATAAATGAATGGGACTACATCAAACTAAAAAGCTTCTGCTCAGCAAAAGAAATCGTCAACAAGGTAAAGAGACAACCATCTCAATGAGAAGATATATTTGCAAGCAGTGCCTTCGATAAGGGCCTAAGATCCAAAATGTATAAAGAATTCATATGACTCTATAACAACAAAAATACAAATGATCCAATCAAAAAATAGACAGAGGACCTGAACAGACACTTCTCCCTAGAGGACATAGCTCAACATTGCTAGCCATTAGAGAAATGCAAATCAAAACCACAATGAGATACCATCCCACACCTGTTAGAATAGGTATAATCAACAGGACAAGTAGTAACAAATGTTGGAGAGGATGCGGAGAAATAGGAACCCTCATACACTGCTGGTTGGACTGCAAATTGGTACAGCTACTATGGAAAACAATATGGAGGTTCCTCAATAAAGTAACAATGGATCTACCATGTGATCCAGCAATCTCTCTACTGGTTATTTACCCCCAAGACTTGAAAACTCATATCCAAAAAGATATTTGCACACCAATGTTCACAGCATTTTTCACAGTGGCCAGGACATGGAAGCATCCGAAGTGTTCTATAATAGATGATTGGCTAAAGAAGCTGTGGTACATATATACGACAGAATATTACTCTGGGTCATGAGGTGAAGCTGCAGTCCAGGAGCCGACTTTCTTTTTCATGGAAGCCTCAGTTTTCTTAACTAATTGAATCTGGCCCATCCCCATTATGCAGGATAATCTCTCTTAAAATGAATTTATTATGAACATTATCTATGAAATATTTCATAGAAACAGCTAGTTTAGTTTTGATTAACTTGGTACAACAGAGTTAAGTGGATACATAAAACTATCACACTAGTATTCTTATGAGAACCAAAATACTTGTGCTTTGCCTGATAGTGAGAAGTTTTTAACTATAAAAGTGAGATAGCTGAAAAAGATATTCTCCAAATTCCCTTTCAGCTCCACATTATTAAAACCAAGAATTACCCAAATGGAAATACCAAGAATTCTCTCTCACATTACAGGGTTGCTGGCTAGAAAGAAAGATGTGTTTCAGAATGATGGTAAGAGTTTCAAGGACTCTTGGAAAAAAACTTTTTCGACATATTTACACTTTGACATATTTACACTTCATTGGAAAGTGTCAACACCTTGAAAAATAGGAAAACAAAGAATTTATATGAAGTGGATGTTTTCAACTGTATTCTTATGAAAAATGTCTGGTTTTGATCTAAATATGTCAACACCAAATATTCAGTAGTCTTTGAATCCATGAATATTTTTATGAATTTATTTTTGAGCAATTGGAAAACTTGAACTAGAGTAAGAAGAGAAAGAGGACTATGACAAAGAAGGGGAATGAGAAGGAGATGAAGAGGAGGAGGAGGAGGAAGAAGAAAATTTCTTCTAGAAAATGACAAGTTGCTTTAAATATTCTCTCTTTCTGCTTAACTGTTCTACTTTTTACATGTTAGTTTAAGATTTAAGAGATGTTTAGTTTCAAGCAGAATTCAGTGCATCAGATTACATTCAGATTCTGTCTGCACAAAGGAAAGTTGAAAGACATAACCAAATAATTCAGCAATGTAGACAATTGCTTATAATGAGAATTTCTGACTTTTTTAAAATTATAAAATTTGTTTTTTTAAAAAAATCTTTGTTGAAATATAGCTAACATACAATTAGTTTCAAGTGTACACCATAGTTATTCAACATTTATATACCTGAAGAAGTGATTACCATGATAAATCTAGCAACCATCTGACACTGTACAACAGTATTACAATATTGTTGACTATATTTTCTATGCTGTTCATTATACTTTCATAAGTTCTTTATTTAATACCTGGAAATTTAAACCTATTATTCCCCTTCATTTTTTTTTCTTAAAAAATTTTTCAATTACAGTTGACATTCAATATTAGTTTCAGATATATAGCATAGTGGTTAGACATTTATATAATTTACATAGTGATCCCCCAATTAGTACTCACCCGACACTATGTATAATTATTACAATATTATCGACTTATCCCCTATACTGTACTTTACATCCAGGACTATAGTGTAACTACCAATTTTTACTTCTTAATTCCTTCACTTTTTTCACCCAACCCTCAGGCCCCCTCACATCTAGCAACCATCAGTTTGATTCCAAAGCCAGACAAAGATATTACCAAAAAATTACAGGTTTATATCCCTGATGAACATAGATGCAAAAATTCTCAACAAAGTATTAGCAAACCAAATTCAGCAATATATTAAAAAAAAATTATACCACAAGTGAGATTTATTCCTGGGATGCAAGTTTGATTCAGTTTCTTCAAATCGATTAATGTGATATACCATATAAACAAAATGAAGGATAAAAATCATAAGATCATATCACTAGATCCAGAAAAAGCATTTGATAAAATTCAACATCCATTTATGATAAAAAAAAACTCTTAGCAAAATGAGAATAGAGAGAACATATCTCAATATAAAAAAGGCCGTATATGACAAACTCACAGCTAACATCATACTCTATGGCAAAAAGCTAGAAGTGTTTTCCTTAAGATCAGGAACAAGGATATCCACTTTTACCACTTTTATTCAACATAGTATCGGAAGACCTAGCCACAGTAATCATACAAGAAAAAGAAATAACAGGCATCCAAATTTGAAAGGAAGTAGTAAAACTGTCATTATTTACAGATGATATGATACTATATTGAGAGAACCCTAAAGATTCCACACACACATACAAAAAATACTGTTAGAACTTATTAATGAATTCAGTAAGGTAGCAGTAATTCAGTAAATTAGTGAAAAGGTTTTGAGCCAGACAACCCTAAATTCAGACCCCAGTTCTACCCATCTGTAACACTTTACCTTATTCACATTGTATATCATCTTTGTGAGCTTCATTCCTTATTATCTATAACATGAGACAATGATATGATATTGGTAAAGTGCTTGATACACAGTAGGTACTTGGTAAACATTAGTGCTCATAAAAGCAATTTTCATCATTGTTTATCTTAGCCCACAGCCATTACAAATCCTGCTGCTCAGTGTGGTCAGGAATCCTTAGAAGCTAGTTAGAAATGCAGTCTCTAGGCTCACCCCAGACCCACCAAATCAGAATCTAGGTGATTCTCCCATTAAAATCTGAGAACTACTATGTCTAGATATCACTTGTTTCCATTATTTGGCATAATTTGGGGACATACCTAAAGATGTTTTATTTGTCATATGATCTAATTTGATTAAATGGAAAGGAGGCTGAGAATTTTTCCATTATTAATGAGTCTTACTTTGTCTTAGACCTGCCATTCTTTATTAAAAAGTACCTGTGCCTAAAAATGACCTGTTGTGTAGTGGCCAAGTAACTTGCGGTCCCGTAGCTAGCTTCCTGAGGAATGTGAACTTTCTAAGAAATATTTGTACTTAACTTTCTTTGAAAGAAGTGGAAGCCTTTTTCTGTAATGTGTATATAAGAGTAATGTCAAGCAATGCAGCCCAAGCAAATTTCATCACTAGCTAAACTCCTTGTGGGATTATTGCCCAAATCAGTAGTGCAGGTAACACAATTACCGCTTAATAAATTGTATCCAAGTTTCCCTGAGATGATATAACAGAGATTTCATTGTTGTGATAGAAACAGTATTGTGAAAGAATGAGACCCAAGTGTCTGGAGATTAAGGGAGATTGTCAGAGAAATTTAGTAGTGTGTAGGGATGGAGCACATTTTTCTTATTATTCAACTAAGTGTCGTATAGTAATTTGTTGCCAGTTTTTATCTCAAAGGCATTGGCCTGCATCTTGCTTAGCATCCCTGCCGAGCTAAACCAAGAACTAAAGTCCCTTTGAAGCTAATGGGAGCTTTGTGCTCTGATTAGCCCTACAGGATTCTTGCAGTAAAGCAAGAAGCAGGCCCTTTATTTACATTAGTGTTTGTGTAATCATGGGGAAATGACTGTTTCTCAGAAGGATAGCTCTTACAGCAGTGGAGATATTTTGCAGTTTCAAATCTGCTTTAGTTTAATTTTTTTCCCCTTTATTAGTCATTGCTCAGTGCTAGCAATGTATCCTTAGAATTTGAAGGCTTACCTTATTTGAAAGAGCATTAAATAACCAGGAGACTTGCTTTCTAGTTCCAACCCTGGTACTTACTAGCAGTGTATCCTTGGGGAAACCACCTTACCTCTCTGGGCTATAAGGAAACTGGATTAGTTAATCTCTAAAGTCCTTTCCAGAGGAAATTTCTATGAGTCAATATATTAATTAAAAAGGAACTCTTTTAAAAAGTTAGAAAAAGTATCAAGAGAATACTAAGAATATAAAGAGAATGCCAGAGATGGCATTCACAGAGCCTGTGAAAGAACTGTAGTTATGTATAAAACCATCTGTATTTGCTTGCATGAATTCATGGAGAAGATCCATAGCTTTCATCAGATTCTTGAGTGAATCTGTGACCCAAAATTGCAGAAAGATTATGACAGGAGCACAAATTGAGCTAAGAGCTCCTGTTTGAAAGGCTATTTCATATGTTTACCAAAGATAATATTTTTCTTAATTAAAAATTTTAATATATATTTCTAACATTTTAATAAAGATTAGGTTCTGATAATACCACAAACATACATGCTACATACATACATCCGTCCCCCACCACCACACAGAAACCTGGGATAATTTATCCTGTTCTTGGCTAATCTTGTGAATTGCTTTTTATTCAAGCCAATTATAAATCAATTCAAACAGTGTTAAAGATACTACTTTAGAAGTAACTCAGCAGTCAGGGAAAATGAGAGAAATATTTAAAAAATAATCAGCTTGTACAAGGGAACTCCATGTAAGTTTTAAAGGATAGTACCGCTATTCTGGAAAAAAATAATTTTAAAGGTGTAATTTTATATAACCGAAGGATCTTGACACTGCTTTAGATTTCTTTCATGTTCTTCCAAAATTAAATTCTATCAAATGCTATACATATTCTTGAAGAAATTGTGATTTACCACACCAAAATCTCTTTTATTTCCTATCAATAGAGCAAGAATATCTGACTACAAACATGTCTATGCAAGTTAATTTGCTTTTCCTATCTTTCTAGATACTATTATCTGAGATCAGATTCAGCACTATGAATAATTTTTGAGCCACATAATTATTTTGATAGTGTTTGGCACATTTAAAATATTTTTTTTTCAAGTAAAGTGACACTAACGTTGTGTAAAATTCTATCTTTTTGGATTGTTGTTTTTACTCTATATTTTACATAGGTGATAAGTAGAGATATTTTGTTCTTTCAATAAACATTGCCTTGTGGTTTTATTTTTAAAGCTGTATCTTTAAATCAAGATGGAACAAATGGAAGCTTCATTGCTTAAACAAACAACTACACTTTACTTCAGGGCAGAAACTCAAATTAATAGTCTTGGCAAATAACTTAAGAAACTTCTAGAAAATCTAAGTTTTCACAGGTTTGCTTTATAAAATAAAATGGTAGTTATTGCATATCTGCTTTCCACCCTTTTTATTTCCTGTAATGTAAAAGCAAGCCATCACCATCTCTTTGGCGTCAAATGATTATTCTAAGCTATCTGCTGAGAGATAGATTTTAATGGTTGCTGATGGTTAGAATTTTCGTTTCAATTTCCCAAACAGTTTTAGTATATAAGAGATGGTTTTCTAACTCCAAGAAAGCCATGAACAAACATGACTATTCTCCTGGGACAAACAATGCTAGTGACGGATGGGACTCCAGAGCCAAATATTTTAGAATCAGGAAATGCACACTCTTTTTCAAGGACACTTCATTCTTTTAGAGATAAATGTAAATAAGCCTATATAGCCTTTGAGGAACAGAAATAGAACCCCAGCATTATCTACTAATACACATTGAAGTAAATTTTATTCCACCCTTTTACTCACTATCTCAGCTGAATCAGGTTCTAAACCTGTTCATTTCATTGGGGACAAAGAAGACAATTGAAATCTTTTCTTAGCTGGTTCAATTCAGAATTCAGACTTTGGCGAAAGTTTTTCGAGCTGATAATGAATGTCGCTGGCACATTGCCCAGCCTGTGTAGTTATCTATAAATAAATAAAGTTGTATGCTAGTTTGGTCAGAAGGAACATAATATGAGAACCTGCAGCAGACAGTTGATATTCCTACTGGGAGAGATCTATGCTGCTGTAAAAATTTAAGCAGTTAGAGGTACAGCAGTGTAGCTTTGGGTTAGTGATGTGCCCAAATTAAAGTCCATATGTCATATGGACTTTATAATATCCTCTTTCAAGGATACTCCTTCTTCTAAATACTTCTTTAATTAGCTTTGGTTACAGATTTTCATACCTATTTTATCAATTGATAGGTTGTAATGGATTTAACAGGAATTAACTCCTATTTTCTGGATATATGCTTAGTGTTGGGAATAGAACAAGACAGCATTGAGTTTATAGTTTTAAGGATTGTGTGTGTGTGTGTGCGCATGTATGTATGTGTGTGTATGTGTATGTGTGTTTTGGGAAAGGGGTCAGGGCCAGAAAACAGGCATCATGCAAATAATGAAGATACAAACATTATGAGTGTTGTGAGAGACAAAGTATAGAAACTCCTGGGCTACTTCTCTCTTCTGTAACTATTACCTGCTCTCTTTGCTTGACTGAATTTTACTCAACTGTCAGATTTCAGAGTAAATGTCACTTTCTCAGCAAAGCCTTTACCTACATTTGATAGCCCTATCAATGACTTCATGTAGCCTGTATTTTTATTTCATAGCAGTTAACACATTAGTATTTATATCATTATTTATGTGTTTTTTTGTATCTCTTGTATTTCACCAGATTGTAAGTTCTGTAAGATCAGACATCTAGCCTATTTTGTTCTCTGCCACATCTGACTGCCTTGTACTGTGTCTGACAAAGAGTAATAATATTAAAAAGCTAACATTTCATGTACTGTGTGTTGGGCACTTGTTTTATATTCAAAATTATCTAGCAGCACTTCAAATCTCTTTGAGGCAAGTACCTCAAAGATGGAGAAACTGAGGTAAAGGGAATTTAAATACCTTCTATAAGCTTCTACAGGTAATAAGGGGCTATGAGTTTGTGTGTTGCTTGAGTTTGTGCTCTTAACCATTTTGTCATGCTGTCTTTATAGTAACTCTATATTGAATGAATGAATGGATCAATTAATTAATTAGACAGACTGAACCAGAGTACCTAGACTATTTTAGCAGTCATGAATGGCCTTTTGAAGAAATGAGAGCTAAGATGAACCCCAAAAGTAAGAATAGAAGTGAAATTTAACCCAGGAGATATGGGGTACAATTCTGGGCAAGGAGGGTAGAGGTGCAGGAAAGTATGTTCCAGGTAAAATAAACCTAATAGATAAAATTTTGGAAAAGGATGAGTTACAGATACTTCTGAAAATGAATACAGACACCTAGAAATTAGTGGAAGTTTATTTAATCTGGCATGCATACCAAGTGTGAGAGAGAATTTGCTAAAATGTGAGGCTATCGATCCAGGCAAGGCCTAAATCATGGAGTCTTTATAAAAACTTTAAAGGAGACTTTATGGGATTTGACTGAAGGGATTTGAAGAGATTTGCATTTTGAGAAAATTGCTGTCTATAGAAAAGTATTTCAAGGGAACAAGTTTGAAAGCAAGATGGAGAAGCTGTTGCAGTACTTGAAATGAAAAATCTGATGGGCTAAACTAGCATGGTGGAGAGAATTGTTTGGATGTAAACTATATTTAGGATTTAGAGACAAGAGTACTTGGTGATTGGATACAGGAGCCGAAGGAATAAGGAGAGGTTAAACGTCCCCAGTTATTCAAATAGGAAGCTGGAATAGGAGGTGAGGAGGAAAAGATCAGTGCAAAGTTTGAAGCACCAGTGTGGTATTGCAGTGATTGTGATCATTAACAGTTGAGTATGTTTTTCTTGAGCTTAAAAGATAGGTCTAGGCTGGAAATATAAATTTGGAATAGTTTAATGAGCAACTGAAGCCATGGGAGCCCAAGGAAAGAGCAAAGAATGACTAGAACAGATGGTCCAGGACTTGCCCAAGTGAACTATGAGTGTTAATATTTCTTAGCCTCAGGATCCTCTGCTATAAAATGTGAATGCATAGAATGTACTCCACAGTGTTGATGTTAGGGTGTTAGGAAACAACTTTGAAAACCTCTGGCTTGTGGGGAATATTTACTAAAGTTTAGTTTCTACCTTTTGCGTTTATATATTTAATATGATTCTTTAAAGTAATCTCATAAATGAAAGATAACATTTAAGAGGATATGTTAAAGTCTAAGATTCAAATAAAGGATTAGCTGTGTTTAACCAACAGTTTAATGCATCTATTGCATTTTTAATTTAATTGACTTTCTATTTTATTTCTAAAATTCTACCTTTTTTTTTAGAATGGCTTTTACTTCATTATTTTTTCTTATAGTTCTTTTTATTTTTCTTTAAACAGTATAAATGAGTTTATTGTTGACTATCCATCAGAGAGAGTTGATACTAAACTTTCAAGGATTAAGGTAGGAGTTGGCAGGAAAAAGATGGGATTTTTTTTTCTAATTAAATATAGATTGTATTCAAACCCCCCAAAATGAGAGACTAGAATTTGAAAACAAAAACAAAAAAGTACTAAAAATTCATTTAAGGTTGAATTTCTTTTTGACTAATTTTGTTTGTTTTTTCAGGCTTAAAATACATGCATTTTTCTCATTTGGCAATGAGGAAATATAGATTCCAATTCCAATTGGATTGGAACCTATATATTGTATGATTAAATAGCCAAAGTTGGTGTAGTAACAGAATGGGGGGCATCTTTCCTAGTTATAAGGATTAGGATTAAGAGACGATAGAATGAACTCTGGATGAGTTTTTTCTTAAAAAAATAAAATAAAAGAATAGATATTTTTGACTAGAATTTTTAATGATAATATCTTCAAGTCAGCTATTGAATAAAGAGCTTAAAATGAACTGCAGATAATCATAAAGATGCAATTGTCCCAAATACAGGGGCTGGGTTTTAACATGGCCTATGCTTTTATAAGGTTTCAATGAACTCTTTGATTGGATAAACATGTTAAAATCTCTCCTCACAAAATTTGCTGGGAAAAAGACAACACACTTAATGCTTTGATAATTTTTCTAAACACACACACACACACACACACACACACATAAATTGCTGCTTTCTAATTCATTCTAAGGATTCTTTATGCTAGCTCAAACCCAAGGGTTTTATCAGTAGCTAAAAGGAAATTTTTACAGACTTGTGGTTATAATTCATATGCTTCTGGTTTAGTGAAAGTGTTCATCATTCTAAAGTGCTTGACTATAATGAAAAATTATTGCATAATTTTTCTTTAGGAATCCCTCTTTAGTTCATTGGACACATATAGCTTCATCCTTCTCTGCCCATTTTAGAGCAGTTCTGAAAAAGTCACATATAAATTCACACCAAGATAGAAAATGTCAAGTACATTTAAATTTTATGTTTGACAATTGAGAGACAGATTCTTTCACTCAATTTCTTCATTTTATTTCTTTAGATGTGAAGGCCTCTCCTGAGATTAATGTGCAGACATCTATTAAACTGACCAGCTTTTTGAGACTTCTTTGTGAAAAAGGGGTATTCGGGGTTCTAAATTCTCTATTCCCTTAAAGTCATCAGAGGATTATTTCCTGTCCTGTCTTTTTCACAGCCCATCACAGCACTCTTCTAGCTATTCCTGTTTTAGGGATCCTAATGTCATGTCTCAAATGATTCTGAATCTGCCCTATTACCAACTCCCTATTTCAGTTTTTGTCTACTAGATTGTTCTAGAGATTAGCACTTTTGATGCTCAAGCAGCTCACAATCTGGCCATGTAAGACTTAAATACAACCAGCTATTACAGAATATAGCTATGTGAGTGACTATAAAAATGTCCTTTGGTATCACAGAGGATAGTTTGACTTGACCAAGGATGTGGTGATATCTGTATTTTTGGATATCATTTGGGCTGGGCATTGAGTAAAGAGAAAGAGACGAGTACAGATAATCAAAGAAGCAGTTCAAGTGGAATTTGTGAAACAAGCAAAGGCACATACTGTGGGAAGGGGAACAAGTAGTTTGGTGTATTTAAACTTTAGAACACAACGTAGAGAGAGGAGCAGCAGCAAGTAATTATGATGCTAAGAAGTGAGGCAGAGGAGGCAGTCTGGAGCAGTTGAAATAAATGCTAAAGAGCTTGAGAGAAACTAAGAATGTTTTTCATAAGTAATAAAAGGAAGGTTTACTTTTTCAATTGTATAGAAAATTAGAGTTGGTAGCAGAAATTGTATTGCAAGTGTTTAAGCGAGATGGTCTCAAACTTCAGGGCATCTAAGGGTCATTTGGTAAATATATTAAAATGAAGCTGCTAGATTCTCAATCACTCTGTGGAGTGAGGCCTAGAGATTTGTATTTTCAATAAGCACCCAAGATGATGCAGTAAGTGCATCAGGAGATTCTGTTGGAGGCAGCTTATAAACCATACTTTGAGAAAAAGTGGAGCAAGGCATTGTGTAGAGCATAAGTGAAAGCAGTAAGAGTAGAAAAAAATTTTTTCCAAGAATTTAAGGATGAAGGAAAGAAGTGAGAATGGTTAAGAATATGAACTCGGATTCATACCTTGTAGTTTTGCATCCTGGTTCTGCCACTCATTTCTGTGGTGTCTTGGGCAAATCATTCTGCACTTCAGTGTCTCCACATGTAGAATTGGAGCAATCATAGTATCTAACTCAGAGGATTTTATGAGGCTTACATAATGGTTAGATATAAAGTGCTTTGACTAATTCCTGGAACATAATAAATGTTCAGTATATTTTAGCAATTATTATTATTGCTGACATTATTATTCAAGGAAACAGTAGGATAAAGGAAATGTTATTTTTAAATATGCAGAGTTTCCGTCTGAAGGATAAAGAAAAAATACACAATGCAAAATATCCATTCCTGACTCTGGATCTCAGAGTTTGAGGGATAAATGGAATAGAAGGCACAGTGGGTTATACCTTGCTGAGAAAGAGGGATAGATATATTTTAGAAGCAAAAGCAAGAGAGAAAGAATTTGAATTCAAAATGTATTCCTACTGTCCAAATCTCTTGTACTAAGGTCTTGGAAAAAAACGAAAAAGTTTTCTGTAGAATTACCCTCGGCTTTCTTTGTAATCGTAAAAGAAAAAAGAAAAAAAAAGATAATTTCCAAGTTTGTCCTCTTTTATTACATAAATTCTTTAATTTCAGCAGTTGTCTTTTCATATTTCACTGAGAAGACCAAAGAATTCTATGTGTACTATGTATCAGAATTCTATGTGCACTTCAACTTTTATGCCTTCTTTTACAATACCTCTGGGTTTGCATGGATTCTCTCTACTCTTACTCTGTCATGATAGAAGTTGTCTCCCTTCTCAACTAAGCTCAATTCCTTTGTCTTAGGTTTAATCCTCTCCGTTTCCATCTCCTTCAAGACCCCTTGCTCTATCAGTTTCTCCTACTTTCTTGCATCTTTAATTTATCTATTTTATCTCTTCCTCTTCTTCTCATACATTTATGTACATATAGGCAAACAATTTAACTCAAAACATTTTTTTCAATAATTTTTACAAGTTTCTATATTTTTTTTCCTTATTTTGACCACAAATATTTTGTCAATAACTCTGCCTCTGATGATAACTAATGATTTCTCAATCATATAATCCAAATACTTTTATTTAATCTTCTCCTTTCTTGATCTTTTTATATAGTTTGACATTCTTGGCCCCATTTGTCCTAGTGAATCTCTCTCATCCTTTGATTTCTGTGTTCTTTGACCTATCCCTTTGTTTTATTTTCTTTGTCTTTATAGTTTTTTAAAGGCTTGAACATAAACATTACATAATTTTTTTTTTTGCTTTTGTTGTTTTACTACGTTTCTCTCTTCTGTAAACTCACTTATTTTTTTGTGTGCGGCTACACATATGACCTTCACTCAGGTGATTTTTAAATCTGCAATTTCTATTAGATATTTCCGCTCTCATTCCTGACTAAGTAAGCTCTTCTGTTTTTAGAGGACTGTTGCTGTCATTCTCCAAGTTACTTGAATTTAAAATTTAGATGTGGCTATGTCCCTTCTCAATATGCCAATATCAACTTCCAAATGCTTTTATTACCTTTAAATCTTATCTTAGTAAAATCTTTCATATCTTTTCTCTCTTTTAAATATCTTGGCTACCACTCTACTTCATACTCTATGAAATGTCACATATAGTTGAGGAAGTTGTGTATTGTATAATTTTAAGGGTTTCATTCACATAGCATATGATATGAATAGTGTTCTCTAGTGTTTTGCACTGCAAAATCTGCAGAAATGCATGCAACTTTCCTATAAACCTTCACTACATGAACCATTGACATAGACTCATAGCTAGTCTTACAATTTGTAGTTTCCTATTTGAACTAAACCATACTACCAAGTACCTTTCCTTAAATTTAGTTCTAATCATACCATTCTCTTACTTTAAAGTCTTCAGTGGCTTTGTCACATTTTACTAAAGGAAGTATCAAATCCTTAATGTTATAATGAAGATCTTTGTCAAAAAGCCCCCAAATTTCATTTGAGCCACAAAAATCCATCTTATGCCCTTTTGAAATGCAACTATTTTTTAAAAATATTCTCATTAATTAATTAAGATCTGTTTCCTATTTCAGATATAAATTGGTTGCTGTTTCAAACTCAAATTGGAATTAATTTGAACACAAAAGACTATCCCAGGTATCTAAGAAAGTATAAAATTAACACAACATGAAACAACAATTAAGAAAAAATAAAACATCATAAAGTTTGGGAACCAATCCAGTTTTTAAGACTCTCAATACCAAGAATTCATGATGTTTCACTTGTTAAAGTAAAAAATATTCATGTTAAAAAATTATTCATGACCCTTGTTAAAATGGGAAGGCAGAATTTATTCCAGGGAACTACTACAGTGAGATTTTGCAGTAAGGAAGAGAGACAGATTCAATAAGGACAAATGGAGATTTATAGCCAAGAAGTTGGGTGGGGGTCAGTGGATGGAAAATTACTGAGAGGAAACAAGGCCAGAAGGATTCTTGCTAGACCTACTCAAGAAATTTCTTATTGAAGGCAGACCAGAGGAGGAAGACAGCCAAGATGGTAGATGAGGAATCTGATCAGATATCAAGATTGGGGTGGGGGAGTTGTAAAGTGCTCCAGCAGAATTCTTGTTAAAACTAGACCAAAGTGTCTAAAGATAGAGCCCAAGGTCAGGACTTTTATGGTTTAGAGGACCCTGGCTAGAGTTAGGTGAAGGTGAGAGCTTTTATCACCCTCTACGTTGTTAATTCTGGACTCAGCTACAAACAGCTCCATGAGTCTGTGCAACTGAGTTAAAAATACTATAATCTGAGAAGAAAGAATCTGTTATAATCTCTCTAGTATTTTAGAACCACTTCACAGTCATTTCCTTCACTGAATTTTCCTCAATCCCCTTAAGTGATTGTGCCCCTCTTTTCTCAGAATCTCCTGGAATATGAATATATTTTGTCAAAAATTATATTTACTTATTTTTATATACTTATCTATATCAACAGTACACATCCCTACAAACTCATTAACTTTTTCAGGGACTGTCCTATTGCCTTACTTGTCTTTGTCATATCCCTTCCAGATAGCAGATATGGCAATATCTGCCTTAGAATTAGTTCTCAGTAAATATTACAGTAAAATTAATTGAAAGCATTATAACTTGAGTTATTGTATTAAAAGCCCCTTCAAATTACAGAAGAAGAAATTCATCCTGATCTTAAGATTATTCCCTCCTACTCCACATTGCCATTCTTCTTTCTTCCCTTGACTGCCTCACACTCAGAACACCTTTTATAAAGTCCTGCCTCAGAAGATATTTTAGAGACAAAAGGCAGCTCGATCAGGCATCCTTTTATTTGTCAATCTGAATTTTCTCCTTAAATATATTCCTCCACATTTTCAATGCAATCTGATTCTAACAGTACACTCCATATGCATGATTGATGCCTAGAGTCTGAGGTATAACATTTTGAGTTAAAATCAGCCACTTAATTACACTGTTTGACTCCTGGTTATCCAAGGCAGTGATTTTTGTTTCTATTGGATTGATCATTTTTTGAAGCCTGAGGTGCAATATTTCTACCTGCTGTCTCTGTCTCATGGGAAATTTATATATTTGACTAAATGTTATTCACATTTTAATGGAATTTAAGTTAATTATACCTACTAAAATCTTATTTCAACATGTCCAGTTGCCTGGTTCTTTGGAAGAATTACCACTAGAGTTCAATTTAGGTAAGAAAAAGGAAAAAGAAAGAATGAAACCTGAGTGTCTTTACAAAACAAATTTATTATTTTACCCAATAAAATTTGCCACAGAATTAGACAGACATAGATAATAAAATGCATTACTGAGAGTGGGCTGCATGGTAATTGCATAAAAAAGGTAAGAAATTCATGTTAGTTATTTTAATTAATAATTTTCCTACACCAACCTAAAGGTATCTGAGGTTGTCGTAGGGAAAAGAGAAATTAAGTCATGCCAAGATTGCTTGTGGCTACGATCACATTGTCATACTCCCAATTTAAACATAAGAAGTAAATTTAAAGGAAAAGAAGGGCTGGTGTGTTCCACAGAGCTAGCTTGTAATGTGCCAGAAGTCTGTTCTCATGTTCAAGAACTTTGGGAACTGACCTGGCAGCAGCACCAAGCTGCTAAACCAACTTTTAACTGTTTCATTTTGCGGCAAGAAATGCCCAGTAAATTATTGCTATGTATTAGTGCTTACGTTGTTAAAATGCACAAGTAAATGTTAAGGAAGTATAAAATACTGTGATAAGTAGTTCGTTCTACTTGCATAATAAATTTTTTCATTAAATATTTTGATGTTAAGTGAATGCCATCTGTAAAGCTCTTGGAAACTTGGAGTTACTATGGAAACAGATGATGAGGGAGACCTCATGGGAGAACCCCCATAACAAACTGTGAGATTTTTTCCCCGTAATTCTCTCTTGCTTTACCCAGCTTCTCGGGTTTAGTCTGTCATTAATGTTCTATGAGTGAAATTTCCAAAGTGCTTTGCAGGGCTTATTTTTCTATCACTACCCCAAGAATTTTAAATGGAGTAAACACCATCAGGCCCCATTCACTTATGCAAGGACTCATGATTCTAATTGCTGTTCCTTAAGTATAATATATTGTTTGTACAAAATAGCAATGCTTTGCTTTCAGATAATCAGTTCAATAACAGCTGCAATGAGTCTTCCTCCTACTATTCAGTGTCAGGTGCATCCTCACAGCTTTCCTGTATCCCTTTTGTGAGTTCTAATTATCTCAGTCTTCTAGCTTAATATTTATGCTGAATCATCTGTATTCTGTAAGACTAGGATTCAGGAAGGAATCTGAATTTCTTCTGTTAGGGTTGGGCCCTGATTTTCTCCTGTATTACCACCTTTTCCTCTCCAATATCATGGCTAAAGGAAGTAAGGCCACTTTCCGTGTACATTTTAGAGCAATATTAGTGAGTTAACAAATGAACTCCAGAATTCCAGTGGCTTGACATAACAGGCATTTATTTCTCATCCATGAATTCATGTATTCATTTATTCATCCATTCATTCTCTTATTTGCTTAATCAGAATTATTGTTTGCATTACTACCATGTCAGCTACTGGGGGTGGGGGGAGGAGGAGATTCAGTCAAGTGTGCTTCCTTCACAATTTAGTGGGAAAAAATAAGTACAAATAGGTAGTACTTAAAGTTCTTTACAAATCCAGCAGAAACATCTGTAATGTGCCAAGTACAGTGCTATATCATTCTAGATATTATCTCAAGTAATTTAATTAGAGATGATGAATTTATTCACATTCTCTTTCTTTAAAAAATAAAAGCACATATAGTAATTATGAGTTCTGAGTGGTATTTCCTTGATTTCCCACTTTCAAGACAAAGTAGTCCTTTAACGCAGCTAAAAGACCTACACATCCCCATACTACTAATACTTAAAATAGAAGGGGCACTGTTTTCTAAGGTCATATTTATGCCCAAGGCAAGTACCTGCAGGTGTTTTTGAAGGAACGTTACTGAAAATTACTGTCCATCATGGCAGTGTGCCCAGTCCTGCACATTAACCTTCTATAACCTTGCAGATACATTTTAGCTTTTTGGCTTTTGAAGCCTTGCTGTTTATATGACATTGCATCCATTTTTCAGATATTGGATTGTATCTTTGAGATCTTTTTTTTTGCCCCTGCTCATGCATTTAGCTCAACACATACTGTTTTTTATTGCTCTTTCTGCATTCTATACGAAATCATATATATACACATATATATACACACATATGTGTATATATATACATATATACACATATATACATAAATACACATGCATATATACATACATATACATACATATACATACATACATACATATGTATATATACATATATACATGCATATATATGTGTATATATACATATATACATACATGCATGTATATATATGTATGTATATGAAAGCTTAAGTCTATAGGCATTCTATTAAACCAATGGCAGCTGAATATTCTCAACAATATTAATATATGTTTATTTATTGGACTGGACTTTGTACTATTTGGAATAATCAGTATATTTTATAATGAATCTGGAGATTACTAGTTCTAAACCATTTCAAAATACATCTAACTGAATTTATTCACTCTATTGGGATAGATAAATTGCTGAGGTGAAATGTTAATGGGATATATGTTCCACATACAGAGTACAGGGGAATTAGTAATAAATATAAATAATAAGCCTTTTTACCTAAACTCAGTTGACTTAAAAACAATTTTATCTAAATTTGATTATTGAAAAACATTTTACTAAAATGTTCACATGAAAATATTTCCAATGATTAATTCACTTAAAATTTAATTTGAGGGGGTTAGTATTTTGTAACATTTTATATACTAGTGATTATATGAATTTAATGATTTGAAAAAAATTTTTTTTTCAAGGGCCTGCCAACTTATGTATTTCATATATTCACAGTGCTATATGAGTACCAGGGCTTATAGGTATCCTTGCCAGTGTCTCTATAAAAATGGACTCCCTATCATAATGTCTTGAGAACTTTTGATAGGCGTATGACTTTGAAGAAGAGCCTGTATCAATCAGGATAGTCTAGGTTGTGCTGTTGAGATGATCCAATATCTCAGTGTCTTAAAATACCAAAGGTGTGTTTTTAAATCATGCTGTGTATATGTCACACATCCTTGGTGTTCCATGTTGTCCTCATCTGGAAACCTAGAATGAGGGAAGCCCCATTATCTGGAATTGTTGGTTGTCACCGCTACACGGAAAGATGGGGAATTGTGTACCAACTCATAAAGGCATCTGCCTGAAAGATGCACTCACTTTTTGCACATGTTTTATTGGGCAACACAGGTCATATGGCCATGCTTAACTTCCAGGGATAGAGAAGTAATTGTAGTTCTACTATGTGCCCAGAATGAAGAGAACTAGAAATATCAGTGATAAGTATCAACATCTGTTGCAAGATGATTAAAGAAGAGAAGAAAGACAGAGGAAAGAGGAAAGGAGAAAGAATAGAAAAAGAAGGAAGGAAGGAAGGAAGGAAAGAAGGAAGGGAGGAAGGAAGGAAGGAAGGAAGGGAGGAAGGAAGGAAGGAAGGAAGGGAGGAAGGAAGGAAGGAAGGAAGGGAGGAAGGAAGGAAGGAAGGAAGGGAGGAAGGAAGGAAGGAAGGAAGGAAAGAAGGAAGGGAGGAAGGAAGGAAAGAAAAAACCTGCTTTAAATCCTTAAAATGTGTACTCGTGTGTGTGTATGTGTGTGTGTGTGTGTGTGTGTGAACACATATGTCCTTTAATAACAATACATATAAATGTCATTTTATACACAAAATTTACAAGGTGGGTTAGAAAAGGATTTGCAGATGAGGCAATATTTGACCATGATATTGCAGAAGAGATAGGAATTTTATCAGGCAGAAAGAACAGTTAAAAGGATTCCAGGCATAAGATAAGCATGGGAACAATATGGAGTCAGCAAAGAATACAATGATTCGTAAACTAGAGATGACTTTTATTTATTTAGTTTTTTGTAATGAGTGGATGTGATACCTTGGATTATTGGTCTTCAAATATTTACTCCCTTTTTCTTCAGCTGAGGAACAAATATACATTTCTGCCTTATTGATATATTTTAGGCTTGACCATGTGACTTTTCTGGCCAATGAAATGTAGATGGAATTGATAAGGTGCCAATTCTGAACTTTGCTATTCAGAGGTGTCAGATGTTTCTGTTTGCCCCCTGATAACATCTGATCCCTTACATAAAATAAATAAATAAATAAAAATGCCCAGACAGCTGATATCCCCAGACTGGGCATGTGAATGAGCCATGTGAAGCAAAGCCATCCTAGCCAAACAGTAGACACACAGCAAACCTCCAGATCTGTAAAGGGAGTAATAGATGCTTATTATTATTTCACCGAATTTTATGATGGTCTCTTTGTTACATTATTTTGTCAACAGCTGACTAATGCAATAGAAAACTTACAATATTTTAAGTTTTTTAAGATAGTTGAGTGAAAAATGTGATTTTTTTAAGTCAAATATGTTAAATAAGAAAACGAGATCTGGTTTTATTCTTTTGCATGTGGCTTCCCAATTTTCCCAGCACCATTAATTGAAAAGGCTTCTTTTCTCCATCATATGTTTTCTGTTCCTTTGTTTAAAATTAGTTGTCCGTATACATATGAGTTTATTTCTGGGCTCTCGATTCAATTTCGTTGGTCTGTAGGTCTGTTTTTCCACCAAAACCATACTGTTTTTGATTATTGTAGCTTTATGGCATAATTTGAAGTCAGGGAGTGCGATACCTCCAGCTTTGTTCTTTTTTACCTCAGGATTGCTTTGGCTATTAGGATCTTTTGTGTTTTCATACAAACTTGATGACTTTTTGTTCTATTTCTTTGAAAAATGCCATTGAGATTTTGATAGAGATTGCATTAAATCTGTATATTGCTTTGGGTAATATAGTCATTTTAATCATGTTCATTCTTCCAGTCCATGAATAAGGAATATCTTTTTATTTCTTTATGTCTTCTTCAATTTCTTTCAATCGTGTTGTACAGTTTTCAATGTATAAGTCCTTTACATCTTTTGTTTAGTTTATTCCTGGATATTTTATACTTCTTGTTGCAATTGCAAATGGAATTTATTTTCTTTTTCTGAAATTTCATTGTTAGTATACAGGAATGCAGTGGACTTTTGTACATTGATTTTTGATCCTGCGACTTTACTCTACATACATGATATATTTTTATTCTTTCTAATAGATTTTTGTGTGTGTATGTAGAGTCCCTAAAATTTCCTAAATAGAGAATCATAGTATCTGAAAGAAATGACAGTTTTACTTCTTTGTTCCTCATTCGATTGCCTTTATTTCTTCTTTCTCTTGTCCGATTGCTCTGGCTAGGACTTCCAACGCTATATTGAATAGAGTGGTGAGAGTAGGCAACTTTGTCTTCTTTCAGAATTTACAGAAAAAGCTTTCAGTTTTTCACCATTAACTGAAGGTTTGTCATATGTGGCTTTTATTATGTTGAGGTACTTCTCTTATATATCCATTTTATTGAGTGTTTTCATCATAAATAGATGTCATATCTTGTCAAATGCTTAGTCTGTATCTATATTATGATCATGTGATTTTTATCCTTTGTTTTATTAATGTGTATCACATTTGAGTATGTTGAACCATCCTCGTGTCCCTGGAATGAACCCCACTTGTTTGTGATGTTATTTTTAATATAATATTGTATTCAATTTTGTTTAGGACTTTTGCATCTATAATTATCAGAGATATTGGTGTGTAATTTCCTTTTGTGTGTGTGTTGTCTTTGCCAGTTTTGATATCAGAGTAATGTTGGTCTCATATAATGAGTTAGGCAATATTGCCTCTTCTTCAATAATTGGGGAAAAGTTTGAGAAGGATAGGTATTAAGTCTTCTTTAGATGTTTGGTAGAATTCACTGATGAAGCCATCTGGTTCTGGACATTCACTTTTGGTGGGACGGGGGAGGGGGGTTGAAGGTTGTTTCGATTTCTTTGCTGTTTATTTGTCTATTTAGATTTTCCAGTTCCTCATGATTTAGTCTAGGAAGGTTATATTTTTCTAAGACCTTGTCCATTTCTCTTAGGTTATCAAATTTAGCGTGTATAGCTTTTTGTGGCATTCTTGATTAGTCCTTTATATTTCTGTGTAACTTCGTAGTAACTTCTCCGCTTTATGAATTTCACCCTGAAGGCAAGGGAAGTAAAAGCAAAAATAAATGAATGGGACTACATCAAACTAAAAAACTTCTGCATAGCAAAAGAAACAATCAGCAAAACAAAAAGACCATCAACCAAATGGGAAAAGATATTTGCAAACAACACCTCTGATAAGGGGCTAATATCCAAAAAATATAAAGAACTCATATAACTCAACAATAAAAAATAATCCAGTTAAAAACATGGGCAGAAGATCTGAGCAGACATGTTTCCCAAGAAAACATACAAATGGCCAATTGATGAATGAAAAGATGCTCAACTTCACTAGCTATAAGGGACATACAAATCAAAACCACAATCGGATCCACCTCATACCATTAGAATGGCTGTTATATGACAAGTAATAATAAGTGTTGGAGAGGATATGAAGGAAAAGGAACTCTCATATACTGCTGGTGAGAGTGTCAGTTGGCACAGCCACCATGGAAAACAGTTTGGAGGTTCCTTAGAAAATTAGGAATAGAGCTACCATATGACTCAGCAATCCCTCTTTTGGGTATCTACCTGAAAAATTTGAAAACATTTGTTTGTAATGATATTTGTATCCATATGTTCATTGCAGCCTTATTCACAATAGCCAAGGCATGGAAACAACCTAAGTGTACTTCATGGATGATTGGATAAAGAAGATGTGGTACGTATATACAATGGGATACTACTCAACTATTTTTTAAAAAGTATGAAATACTGCCATTGGTGACAACATGGATGAATCTTTAGAGTATCATGCTAAGTAAAATACATCAGACAGAAAAGGACAAGAACTGTATGATTTCACTCATATGTGGGGCATAAAACAGAAAGCAACAAACGAGCAAACAAAACAAAACAAAAAAACTCATAAAGTCAATAGTGTGGTGGTTACCAGAGGGGAAGGAGGTTCAGGATAGGTTGATGAAAGTAAAAGGGGTTAAATATAAGGTGACAAATAGAGACTAGACTTTGGGTGGTGAGCACACACAATGCAATATACAGATGATGTATTATAGAATTGTATACCTGAAACTTATATAATCTTATTAACAAATGTCACCTCAATAAATTGAATAAAAAAAGAGAACTGGATATGTAATTGTTTTTACTTATATATAAGATATGTGCCGGTGAGGATGGAGAAGACGTATGTTTGACTTCTTGAAAAAAATCCAGAAATGGTAGCTTTTTGTTTGTTGTTACGCTCAGTTTCTGCTGCGTATAGTAACTAGGACAAAGAGGAACTTCCCTATGCTTAGCTCTTGCTTCTTGCTTCTCTAATCTCTCTGAATATGGAGTATTAACAGGTTAGTGAAAGTTGATTGTCCTTCATGCTTTAAATCAAAATGTATCTGAGTTACATCTAGAAGAAACTTCATATATGTAGATGCCATGTTCCTTGTTTTTAATACAGATTTAAAACTGTAATGTGATCATTAAAACCTTGGTTCTGGAGGAAAAAATAGAATTAAGCTTAGAACTTGACTACCACTTACTAGCTGTGTTGCCTTAGATAAGTTATTGAACCTATTTAAGCTGGAGTTTTGTCAAAAAATGAGAATAATAATATTACCTATCATACTTGGTTGTTTTAAGCTAATGTGTGTAAGGGTATTTAGCACAATGTCTGGCACAAAAGAACGATCTCAGTATTTGCTGATGATGATGACAAGGCTGACTGGTCATTTTGTGATAATTTGAAGGCAGGAAAGCAAATACTTGTTTATGTTGTCACCTTACCCTCAAATTCTAAACTTTTCATTTGTTGATTTTTATTTAACCTAGAGGGAAAAATGCCATATGAATAGTTCTTTCAGGTGCTTGTTATTCTAAAACATCACATGAAAAGAGAATTCCAAGCTGTCAATATTATCTAATTTTCCAAATTTCAATACTATATAATGTCCAAATTTAAATCAACTGGATAGAATATTTTCCATTGATTCATTTAAGAACTCAAAGCTTAATTGTACTCTGTTCTTCATCCACAAAAATATATCATCACATTTCACTGGACAGTTTATTGAAACTCTAATCACATTTTTGCTCAAACCGTTATAGCAGCAAACTTACATGTTGCCAGATAGACCATTTGGAAAATTACACAAGAAATGCATCAGAGAACAAAATATCTAAAAAAAATAGCTTTAGAAATGAGGACTTTCTGAGTATAAATGGTCACACTTTGGCAGATTTTTATTTTTAAATCTCTTCATCAGATACATTACCTACATGAACAGGTTAGATACTCATAGAAATTTTCCACTGCCATTTCTCTTTGATTTCTTCTTTCTTCCCCTTTTCTTTATGTTCTTTTCAGTTCAGTTTTAAGCATAGCTGCTCTGTCCAATTCTTATAATTAATGCAGGTCTTCGGGGGTGTGTGTGTGTGTGTGTACATTATGAGGTACATGGGCCAGGTGCTGTTCTGGGTGTCATGAAGTCTCGCATAAGAATAGACACAGATTTCTAAAAGTGTTTTAAATCAATTGCTAGAGGGAAAATAACTTTTATTAGGCAATGTTCTTGATTGTAAGTGTAACTCGCCTCTCACTAGCTTAAGTGAAAAAGGGAATTAATAGACCCTGGAAGTGAAGAATCTCAAAAGTTGCTGGATTTGGGCACAGCTGGTTAGAGGGTCAACAGTAGGTCTGTCAGATATTGTTCTCTTTCTGCACTCAGCTCTGCTCTTCTTTGTGTGTGCTACATTTCCATGGATACTCACTGGGCACTATGGCTCCTGACAGCTCTATGTCATTATCTGCCTTTCTGTTAGCAATCTCACATGTATTTATATCTGTACAAGCTGTTCATATTTTTCATCCTCCTTTATGACTTTATATGCTATTTCTCCCTAACATATCCTCTCTCTTTCCTTCAACTGATCAATTACTAATATTTATTAAAATTAGTTTAGCTTTTTTCTCCTACAGGGAGTTTTCCCTGATCATCTGCTACTTGTATTTCTTACTTATGTTCTAATTATACCATCTGTTTCAGCATCTTCTTGCATTTATTACATGATCGAAAATGTATGGCTTTTACTTCTATGTCCTCAACAGGAAATATAACACCTGTAACAGTGCATCTCTGATTTTTCCTAGGCATTTCTCTCCTGATTAAATATGAAATAAAATATTTATATTTTAATAATTTGGAAATGCCTTTTCTATCCTTCCCCTCTTTTGGAGCGCCCTACCTCATATCTATTTGTATTATTAGCATGCAAATTTTTTGTTCCCACCAAAAGGTCAGTCTATATGGGAACATTAATCCATTTAAGCAGTTTACATCTGGAAAAAAATAGTGGCACTCCTCTAAAATTGTATATCAGATGAGATTTCTTAGAAAAGACCAATAGAATATTTAATAATGAAAGACTATACCCTAATAGGCATTTTATTCATATTATTGTTATAAACTATAACTTATTCTCCACCTTTACTTCCCCTTTTTATTCCTCTTCTTTTATATCCTTTTCTCCTCTCTACCTCTTCCACTTCCTCCTCCTATTTCACCTCCTCCTACATCATCATCATCACCATCATCATCATCACCATCATCATCATCATCATCATCTACACATGGATAACCTTGAATTGCAAACTTGAGTGCCTAAACAGGTTAGGCTGGGAACATAAATGCATGAAGTCAGTTTATATATGGTATAAGGTTATAGGTGCTAAATTTCTTGGTAAGGTGCTAAACATAATGGCTGTTGAATTATATTACATTATAAAGCTCTGGGCAGACTAAAATAAGCCAATTTTTAATAAATAGAAAAAAATTAAAATGAAAAATTCAATCAAACATGTCAAGGTATGTTCTGTTCCCTGGTTGCTAGTTTGCTTTTTCTGCTTTGCTGCCTACCATGGGCTCCAGGTATAGGTTAAATAAACTGAACAACAGAAAGTTGAAGACACTAATCTTCCATTAACTGCTATCTCACCAGAAGCAATATCTTACAGTGGCTGAAACAGTACATAGTCACTGGAGTATATCATCAGTGCTGTCTCCTTGACTCAACTGTGTGAATTTGGTTAAGTCACATGACCTCTCTTTGTTTATTTTCTTAAAATGTTATAGTAAGAATTACATGAGGTAGTAATATAAATTGCTAGTACTGGGTCAGGTATACACTAATATCTGAGTGCATATTAGGCTTCAATTCTTTAGCTATACAGTAAAGACATAGACCTAGAAAATTGCTAACATATATTTTAGCTCTGATCCTTTATGCCCCAAATAATTTTCACTCATATTTTTTTCCTATAAAATGACTTTAAGAAAGCCTGAAGGGTATTAATAGTCTCAGTCACAGTAAATAAAATTGAATCTCTTAAAGGTTAAAATGATTTACCTGAGAACACTTGGTCAGGTCAATATGTGTGAAGTCGAATTCATATCTTTCTGTAGTGAATGCTGTGGTTTGTCAGTGTGATGTCTCACCTTCAAGACCAAGGTACTCATTCCTCTAGTTTCTGGAAATGTTGGCAGATGACAGGTCTCAGCTGAGTCATTCTTCAGAATTTCCATCTGGTAAAGAGAGTCACCTCACCCAAAATCCCGCTTTCTTCCACTGGTAGCATACATACAATGTCTGGACAGTGTACAGTTAGAAGGCCCAGCCCTATTTCCACGGTTTCGAAGAACTCTGCAACGTCTTCTTGGCTTCAGAGCTTTCCATGGATTCAACTAAGGTGACTGTTGTGACTACATCTCAGTTCTGCTGCTGCCATTGCTTCATACTCCTTTCTCTCTTGCCCCACAATGTTAATATAATAAACTTCTTGCACACAATTTCCATGTTGAAAATTTTTTTCTGAGGAAATCCATCCCATAACACTTTGAAATCTTTATTCTTTCTTTGAAGAATAAAAATGAGAAGGCAGATATATAAACAGAGAAAAGTAGAGATAAGCTTACATTTAATATTTTTATATTCTTATCAAAGTAGAGTTTAATTTTAAGACCATATTTTTAAGCACACTTATAATCATAGAAATAAATAAAATGTATAATATTAAAAACTAAAAACTAACTTTTATAGAAATAAGATGACTTGAAATCCATGGATTTTAAGATATTGCTTATAGTAAGAAATGGTCAACATGGATGTCAGCTCCAATAGTAGGTATATTTTGCTTCTGCTTAAATTAGTCTTGATATTTTGAGTGTTTATACAAATCCTCAAAGCAGTAGTTGTAGCCTTGGGAAGAAAAAAATATCTCTGCACATTTCTAATATACATAATGACTCTTTATTTCAGGAAGAAAGTGGACAATCAGTCAAACAATTTCTACTCTGTCTAGTCTAGATTTTGAATAAGCCCAGGAAAGGAGTATTAAATTTTTGCTAAGCATCTGTGGCAGTTTAGGGGCATTTAAATTCAAAGGAATACAAAAGACTGAAGTAACTTAATTGTTGCTTCTAAAGAAAAAGGAATTAACTATAATAGTAAGCAAAATTTAATGATGTGAATTTAAAGTACTGAATACATTTCTATTTCACTTTATATGCTGATTTTCAGAGTGGCATTTGGATATACAGTTTAGCTGTTTAGGATCATGTAGATATTTTTTAAAACACATGGTTTATGCCCACTAAATTAGATGTTATTTACTCATCTTCAACATTTGTTGAAGTATGTTGTCATATCGACACTTATTTATGTTAACATTTGAATTTCATAGGACCTCATAAATAAATATTATATATAAATAATTATGAAAGGTGTATTAGTGTGCTAGGGCTGCCATAACAGATACCATAGACTGGGTGGCATTAACAACCAAAATTTATTTCTTTACAGTTCAGGAATCTAGAAGTCTAAGATTAAGGTATAGACAGGATTGGTTTGATTCTCAGGTGTTTCTCCTTATCTTACAGATGGTCACCTCACTATGTTTTCACATGGTTGCTCCTCAGTCTTTGTGTTATTTGTGTCCTAATTTTTCTTATAAAGATACCAGTCAGATTAGATTTGGGCCTAACCATAAGATCTTATTTTTCCTTAATTATCTTTTTAAAGGCCCTATTTCCAAATACAGTCACAATCTAAGATACTGGGGGTTACAACTTTATCATAGGAGTATTGGAAGACACAATTCAACCCATAACACAAAGTAACATACATTTCAGCACCAAATTAATTCATTGAATATATTACATAAGTTGGTCTATGGAATAATGAAAATAGAATGTGCTTGGTTTGAATCACAGCTCTGATATTCAGTAATAGATGCTCAACAGAAATGAGAGCTGTTCAACCTCTCTGCTCTATAGGATATAAGACACATGTAATATTTACATGGTCACACCATAAATAATAAATTATTTAAAGAAAATAAAGTTTAGTGAAATCTTACACGACTATGGAAAGCCTTCCAGAGAAAATGGACCTCAGCTGAGAACAAAAGATAAGTAATGTGCAAATAGATGAAGAGAAAAGGAAAGGGCAGTTCAAGAGAGTGAAATATTGTGACCGATAGCATACATACTGACAAAGTGTGTAGCATGATTAAGATACAATGAATGAATCAGTCTGGGTAGAGTAGAAGGTCACTGAAGAGTTCCATAGTGAAAAACTATATTAAGAAGAATAAATGCAACAGAGTGCCAAACGAATTGCAGAGGGAGAGAACAGAGACCAATCAGAATGTTAATGAAACAAGTCAGACAAAGTGATATTAATCTCAGATGATGGTATTGCAACTTAGGGTTAGTACAGATGCAGTTATTATGAATAGATTGCTTTTGAGTATGAAAAATGCACAAGAACTCTCAGAATATTCTAAGATGACCGGTGCAGAGATAAAACACTTAATAGAGAATTTCGAAATAAAGGTCCTGTTTTGGACGGGGTTTGAGTTAAATCTTGGCTATATAAAAGAACCACAGATTATCTAAGTGGAAATATTCAATATGTTTTTAGAATATGGAAATGAAGCATGGGAGGAAATGCACAATGGAGATATACATGTATAAGTGAAGTAGTACCTATTTTAAGGTTAAGTGAATAAGAGGTTGTGCAAGAGGTAGATATTGAGGGTATTGTGGTGTGAGACATTGAAAACAAATTTGAAACCTTAGAAATAGCATAATATAATTGGATGGGGAGGTCTACTGATATAGGGATTATAAAGAGATTAAGACACATGGATAGTCAGTGGGATCATGGAAGTTAATAATGATCATTGACAAAAATATTAAAGTTATCGAGAACAATGGTCAAAAGTAAGAATTAAAGCCAAACTCTAAATTCAATTCAGAAAATAAAGGTGGGTCCTGATAATGAGTGAGGTAATAGCAGCAACGTTTGAAAAAGGAAATCCCAGTTAGTATAGATTTCTATTGACAAGATACACATATGTCATGAATCAGTGGTGATTCTTGCTCTGCATTTCCACATGGCTCTAACAGTAGTGATACTAGTGAGATTATGACAACATACTTACATTTTTAAATGTTACTTATGGGAGTACATATTTTTTCGTTGTCTGCCTATATAGTAATCCTTTGAGAAAGCTCCTCATTATATTTCTCTTTAGAAATCAGCACGATTTTTTTTTTGCACATAGTAGTTCTAAGCATGAACTTTTTAAAATTTTAAATACTTAAACACTGTAACTAAACCAATAATTAATTGAACCTGATGTGCAAGCATGAACACATGCATGCATATAAGCATATGTGTACACAAGTGAATAAAAATATGTTTAGAACAATAAAATATTAAGTTTAGGAGGCAAATAGAGATTATGTAATAAGCAGACCCTTATTTTGCATGTAATTTAACATTCATAGAAATTTTAAATTAAATATATATTATAATTAAATGGATAAATATGTTAAATAAAGCCATTAGAATAGTGCAGAGGACAAAAGAAGTGCTCAATAAACATTGACAATAGTTTATAATTTAATTATTATTACATTCATATTCCCTTATATATAAAGATACGTGGGGAATATGTGTAGAAAAAGCCCTTAAGTACCGAATACCCATACAAATATTTCTATATAATTGAATATCCCCAGAAACATTTTATTTATTTATTTATATTGTTCAATTAGAGTTGACATTCAATATTATTTTAGTTTCAGGTATACAGCATAGTGGTTAGATGTTTATATGATTTATGAAGTGATCCCCCTAATTAGTCTAGTACCCACCTGGTCTATTAAAATATTATTGACAATAATTAAAATATTATTGACTATATTCCCTATGCTATACTTCACATCCCCATGACTATTTTGTAACTACCAATTTGTACTCCTTAGTCTTTTTACCCCCTCCCCCAACCCTCTTCCCATCTGACAATCACCAGTTCATTCTCTGTATCTGTGAGTTGCAGGAACATTTTTGAGTAGTACTAAGAAATTGAAACTTTCAAAAACTCAGGTTTATGAAAATAACAGTCTCTATTTTCTTAGTTAGCATTTGCTTTATTTCACATATAAAACAAAGATTGTGAGTATATTATACACTATAAAGTTGAGTAAATATCGAAAAATATTATCACCATTATTGTTATAGTCTTTGCAAATACTATTATTTAGATGGAAGCTTGGGATTAATGCATCTTTGAATAACTTCTATTTTATTTATGATAGCAAGTTCTCAATGCTTTGCCCATACTCAGAAGCAATGCCTTAAAATCCTACAGTATGTCAGGACCTAAATATGGTTCCCAGGAAAAGGAGGGTTTTGAGGAAGTTTACATAACCTAGGAGATTCTTCTTAAATAAATAACTGATGATAATGTGTTTGGGAGTGAGGCCTGGAATATTTTCCTCAGCTTTGTCTGTGAAGGGTAGCTGACTCCAGGTAGCTACATGTGTTTTTCACCAGCTGGACAAGCAGCCAAATCATTCGATTCAACTTTCTTCAGTGTGCTCAGAGGCATCCAAATTTTGTTGAAAAATTTTAAGAATGTTCCATAATGTGGTAGTTATAGTACCCTCACAAGGTGGGCATGCCACTTTACATAGGGCCATAGATTTTATAGGCTCAAATTAGCAAATTTGCATAAGGAAAATATTGCAAATTTTAAGCAATAGCACTAATATTAATTTTATGAAATATTAATTTTAAAAGCCAAGTTGGCTTATACATATTAGACTGCTTGGGAACTTGTCATGTGCCTTGTCTTACCTGTTGTCAACCTCTGATGTAATGAGTCAGGTTATATAAGAGATTTTGTTCTGTTCAACCTATTTTATGCTGCACTGCTTAAGGATAGAACACTTAATGTATGATAGCTTGGCTATACTTTCTAAATTCAGTCAATAAACATTAGCACATTTAAGAAGTCATGTGTCATATGCTGCTGACCTTGATTCTGATGCATATATAGACACATTTGGCAGAGTACCAGGTTGGGTACCAGCTGGTATCAGGGAGACCTTGCATAGTCAGACACAATTGACACTAACTATGACATTTGGTCTTTCTGTTTAATGCATTGTAGAAAAGAAACAGGAAATAAAGGGTACACATATTTTTTTATAGCACCTTGATACACACTGAGGATGTCTACTTCAAAGTATGCGTGCATGGAGATGAAACAGATGTATCCTACAGCTCAACATGTACCAGGTGTGCCCTACTGACCATTAGAGTATAAGATCTTTGGATCACAAGGAACTGTATCATTGACTGCATGTGTGTTTGTGTAGATATTGCTCTATATTATTCCTGAACAGGAATGTACTTTCATTCCTTTTAGGAGGAATCATCTAGAAGGGGGAAAAAAAATACAATTTTATCTAGTATACAATTAGAAGTAGGCATTAAGCTATAATAATTTCTAAACTTTTAACATGAGACTCATACCTACATTTTATGAAGTGTCTTTCTTAAACCTATTTAATAATAATTAACTTTCAATATTAAGACAAGATCACCAAAAAATGAGGTCAGACAGTGACACTTAACTGGCATCGACATGAAAGGCTTTAAGAATATCTCACCTGTCACTTTCAGAGAATTTCAGAATACACTTTCGAAGTGCAATGTCTTTTAGCCTTCATGATGAATCTGTGAAGTGTTAGTACAATGAATTGCACAAAAGACAACTGAGACTAAGAAAAAGGTCATACAGAGGTAGCAGGTGGCAAAGCCAAGCCAGGAAATAAACATCCACCAGATCATAGAAGCCTCTTACCTCTTTTTACATCTGTCTCCTGGATAGGATTTGAGCAGAGAAAGTATGGTTGCAAAACATAGAATCAGTTGCTAAATGCTATGATGGGATAATATGAAGATAGGGAAGTGGATGAATTATATAAGATGTACAGGAAGAATGTAAATCATTAATAGTAAGAGAACTGAAGATCTGCATTTATTTGAATGAAAGCACCAGAGTAACACTACATGTAGGGTCTGCATAAATGAGAAAATTAAAATTATTTCAGTGGCATTAATCTCTGAGACTGGTTATGTATGTATATATGTATGTAAGTATGTATGATGTATGTATGTATGATGTATGTATGTATAAAATTGGACTTCTGAGAAATTCCTCAGGTCACATCCATGCAATCAAATGTTTTTCTCACCACTGATTTGGTGTGATTACCTTATGAAAAATATTTTAAACAAAAAATAACTTATTTAAAGGGAAAATAATATTTTTTGTGAGTAGATCTCTACACAAAATACATATTCAGAGGCAAATGAATATTTTTATGAATAGAACATCTAATGCTTAAATTATTTGCTCTGGACCTGAATCCTTGAGCTCTCAAATGCTTATAAATACAGATTGAATGGAACAGGCAAACAAAGCACAGCATCCTAATAAGTAATCCTATTTCCCTCCTCATCACATCATTAACTACGTGCCACTTGGTGGAGTTTTTCATACTTAGCTACAATGAATCTGCCAGGGTATTCCAGCTTCTGTCGATTCAGGAGCCACAGACATTGAAGCCTGTGGTAGGAAAAAAATAAAATATAGTTAAACCAGATTATCTACCTCAGAGTGATTCCATTTAACACAAATTCATTTTTATTTAACAGACATCCCTATTCTTGTCATTCTTGGTGAGAACATGCGTTCCTTCTTTACTCATATTGTCCATTTAAAAAATATTACTCTCAGATATTTTGTGGTTAGAGTGTATGTACCACGCAACTTCAGCTGTTCTCTCTATGACTCTGAGGGTAGGAATTGGACTATATATTTGACTCCTGTTATGGCCTGAATTGTGCACGCCCCACAATTTATGTTGAAGCCCTAACCCCTATGGTACTTCAGAAGGTGACTAAATTGCAAATAGGGCCTTTAAAAAAGTGATTAAGTTAAAGTCAGGCCATCACAGTGGGCACTAATCCAATCTGACTGGTATCTTTATAAGAAGACGAAATTCAGTCATATAAAGAGACACTAGGGGTATGAATATACAGAGGGACAGTCATGTGAAGACCCAGCAAAAGAGCAGCCATCTGTAAACCAAGGAGAGAGGCCTAAAACAGATCCTTCCGTGATGGCTCTCAGAGCATCTTGATCTTGGACTTCCAGCCTCCAAAACTGTGAGAAAATTAATTTCTGTTGTTTAAGCTACCCAATTTTTGGTACTTTGTTATGGCAGGCCTAGAAAATTAATACAATTCCTGAGCACCCAGCATAGGGCCTTGCACATTGTTGATATTCCATGGCTTGAAGAATAAAGGTTTTTATGGAGGAATGCCCTCCTCTTCACCCAATTCGAAGCATCTGAAGACAGTCCTGTACAGCTTCCCTTTCCTCGCTCTTGACCCAGAACAACCTGATTGAATTTAAGGAGTAGTTGGGAGTAAGACATAAACCTTTGGCTACTGGTATGTAGATTTCTTAACTTTTATTTGCCATTTACATTATCAAATTCTCAGAAAGGTTCCATCTCAAGATATTATTTTCCTCTTGAAATGTTTTTGGTGTGATGTCCACACCAGAAAAACTACAGAGATTGTACAAACTAATGGAAACATGACAAGCGTTATAAATTATTTTTCTATGGTTATGTTTTTCTCCTTTGGAAGGGAGAACTTGGAAAGGACTTGGAGGGAAAACGAGCTTTGGCTCTCAAACATGTTCCTTAGGGAAAATAGTTTCAGCCTTCACCTTTAGGTTTTGTGGTGTGCTCCCAGGGAAGAGAATTTTTTATCCCACAAAGTAAGCTTTTTCGTGTCTGGAGAGTAAAAATTTCTATCTGGCATTCACTATAACTAATCATTCACCTCACTTGAGAAAACTAACAGCTTAACATTTAAAATGATGACTTGAAACTCATATTTTGCAGACCATATTGATCTTTAAGACAAACTGGTGAGGATTTCTGTAAATCTGCAAAACATAATTATCTAATTATATTTTATTGTGGGTATGACTATTCCTGGCAGTTGTAACAGAAAGAACAAATTCAGGGCATGAACAAGCAATTGCACTCCTTTTTAAGAGTTTGGCTACAAATACTACTTTCAGTTTATTAAAATCTTAATTTTTTTCCTGCAGTATTTACCGTAGAAAAGAGAAGAGGGTTTACTCTATTTTATATTGAATAAAGCCAAAGCTCAAGTTCAGATAAAAATTTTGCAGATTAAGCTTTGATTATGAACTATTGTTAATTCTGTTTTTGCAATGACTTCCACATCTGCCCATCACATTGGTTTAGATATCTATCTTCTTTCTGTACTGACACAAAAACTTCATCATCCTGATTGTTCTATCCGAATGATATGTCCTTCCTTGAGCTGCCAGATTGATCTTACAAAAATATTACCATCATCAAAAAATAAGAATGCACTCCCTACTGGTAAAAGTTTAACAACTAAAGTGCATGGCAAAATGAATTATATCTTCTTCATCACAGTCTATTCATTAATCTGTTTCATGAAATATTACTCTCATAATTGCTTTTTATGGCTACAAACTATAAAAATGTTTAAGTAAAAGAACTAATTACTTTTAATATAACTTGATGGTAATTGAGAAGAAAGCACTCCTACTGGCAAACAATTTGCATTTAAAATTCTCCCCTAAGTTACTCCTAACTCTGCAATTCTACGATGTTTCTACAGATTGCTAGTTGAGTATGTGCTGCCACCACTGCACTTAATTATACCATCTACATTTGAACAAATACCTTCTCCTGAGGTTAACTAGAGCAAGTAGGATGACTTAAAAAATTACTAGAAAGATTAAGAAAAAAGAAAAAGTATAAAATAAATTACATATGGAAATAGAATACTTATTCAAATTAAAATTAAGATAGGAGTTCTCTGGGCTAAAAGACTCTTTTGGTTAACAATGCTTCATCTATTTTGAACTCCAGACCCAGATCCTCAGATAATAGTAGGCAGCTACAGGCTGGCACTCTTGAGATCAATGAGAGTCTCAATCCCACTAGATCGCCCCTCTCTGGTCTCCTCTGCATATGTGGACTCGAAGTTATTCTCTTAGTAATCATGAGTTGTATTACCCTTCAGCTTTTCTGGTCTTGTCAGTCTACCCAGATATAGAGTTTCCTGAGTGAGAAAGGGAATTTTTATGATATGCCCTTAACACGTATTCCTAGTGGTAAATAGCAGAAAACTGCTATGGCCGTTGGTATTTTAGTAAACATGATGCAAGCAGAATACAGAAAAGTGCATGTGAAATTGAGCTTGGTCTCCCTCTCTCTTTTGCACCTCTTTTATTCCCATGGGAACTTGTCTAGGCTGTCCCGCTAGAGGATGAGAGATAAATGGAGCAGATCTCAGTTATTCCATTTGTCTTCAGCTATTTGAGTGAGCTCATCCAAGATCAATAGAACTGCTTCTCTGACCAATCTAGACATGTGTTATCTATAAATGCTGATGTTGCTTGCTACTGAAGTTTTGGATCATTACAAAGCATTACTGTAGCAAAAGAGCTCAAATGGCCATCTTCGAATTTCTCTAGGCTTCAAATCAGCCAGGACTTTAGACTTACATGTTAAAGCTTATGCAATAATGAAATGTATAGATTAGGTAAATCTGGGAATTTTTGTGGAATATGATATCCAGAATGTAACTTTTTTTTTTTTCATGCATTCCCCCACCTCCTTCCCCTTTGGCAATCATCAGCTTATTCTCTGTGTCTGTGGATCACTTTCTCTTTTCTTTTGTTTATTCATTTGTTTTCCTCTTTTAGATTCCACATATACATGAAATCACGCAATATTTGTCTTTCTTTGTCTTATTTCACTGAGCATAATACTCTCTTGGTCCATCTATATTGTTGCAAATGGCAGAATTTTGTTCATTTTTATTGCTGCGTAATATTCCATTGTGTGTGTGTAAATATATAAAACATCTTTATCCATTCATCTATCCCAAAAGTGGTATTGCTGAGTCATATGGCAGCTCTATTTTTAATTTTTTGAGGAATCTTTCTATTGTTTCTATAATGGTTGCACCAGTTTACAATCTCACCAACAGTGTATGGGGGTTCCCTTTTCTGTTATTTATTGATTCTTTTATGCTAGCCATTCTAACTGTGTGGTGATATCTCATTGTAATTTTGATTCACATTTCTCTGATGCTTAGTGATGGTGAACATATTTTCATATGTCAGGATGTAACTCATATCTAGAAAATAAAGTAAAGTAAAATTTACTCTGTATAGCAGTTAACAATTTTAATGACTAATTTTGCTCTAAGAATTGGGAGATACTAAAAGGAGATTCCACACAAAGTAAGAATTTTTCATAGTGGTCAATATACAAAATACTTGATATTATGGTGGAAGAAGGCTATATAGTAAATTAGAATCAGCCCTCACTCATTAAGAACTAATATTCAGGTAGGTAGTATCAAATGTATACAGAATTTTTCATTCTCAAGATCTTTAACTCATTATGCTTCTTTAAATCCTCACTGCCATTACCTTGGTTCAAGACACCATTAGCTCATATTTTGAAAGTGCAAACAGCCTCCTCTAATCCATTCTTCACTGTGACAGAGTGATCTTTATAAACTATAAATCTGACTAGGAAAGTTGTTGGCACTAATTGGAAGTGGACAGCTGTAGTGTTGCAGCCCCAATCAGGAGTATTTATAAAGGACAGTGCTGAAGGGAAATCTCTCAGGGCAAGAATGTTTAACATTGTATTTGATTGTCTTTGTCTGGACTGAGAGGTGTGCGGAGACTGGTTTAACGATAGTGGCTAAGTTTGGTCAGATGGTCAGGAACTTGTAAAACACAGAATTATAGGATTGATAGCCAGAAGGTCTAGGGAAAAGGTATGCAAATAACCTCTTTGTGTAGAATGCACACAAAGCATAAAAGTATTTTTGACCTATATAAAGCTTCTTCATACAGAAATAATTGCAGGCAGAGGAGATTCTCAGTAATCAGACGGACAAGATGACAGGTATACAAATATCAGTTTCTTTCACAGACTTCCTGGTTATAGAACTGGAAAAATAATGGAATTTCTCTCACTGAGGCTGACCAGGCTACTACTACTGCCCAGTGCCTGATCAAAACCAAAGAGGCAGGGCCCTAAATGGTACCAGTTCCTGATCAGGCCTGTTGAGTATATTAGACCTCTTCCTTTATGGAGAGGTAGCAATTTATGCTCCTTGGAACAAATATATATTCTGAGTTTGGATTATTCCTGCTTGAAATGCTTCTACCAGCTCTGACCTCTGTGAACTTACACTATACTTTACTTGCTATTATGCTACCACTTGGAATATAGCTTCTGACCAAAAATTGCATGTTCAGTAGTAAAAAATAAATGAAGAACCATAAACAATCAAAAGACAGGGCGACAGAGGATCCAAACCTCTCAGAAGTATGTATTTGAGTCACCAAATTAGGTAATAAACACTGACAAGTTAAGAAGCTGGTCGAGGCCAAACAGTACATGAAATGGGTAATGGAAGAAGTTTATAAACTGTGGACTGTGACCATTCTGCAGAAATCAGTACAGTAACAATTGAATAGTTTTACTACTTGTCAGAAATTACACACACACACACACACACACACAGATCTCATTATTTCATATAAATATTGCTGTTGATAACTACGTAACATAAATTAACACTTAGGTTAAATTAACCTTTAGGTTAGCGACTCCAGACGGGATTGTGATAGTAAAGGAGAAATTAACATCATCCAGAGATGGATACTATAATGATTGGGACTTAGGTCTTCTTATATAACATAATATTAGATGGCTGAGTGGGCTGTGCCAGTTATTAAGTTGTCTCTCAGCACCAAATCCATCCTTCTGTATTCATCTTTATAATGCAGGATTTGGGGAATCTGCAAACTGTATATCTATCTCCTTTGTTAGCTGACTCCCTGTTATTAAGTTCTGTCAACAGAGAAAAGGTAGAAGAAGATGGGAATGTAGGAATTCACTGCTAGTCTTGACAGAATTGTCCCAGCAACAGTATTTTATTCTATTAGCGGATGTCTGCTTCTTCTAGCCTTCATCTTCTTTCCACATCTTAGTATCTTGCTCATTGTGCCTGCTTAAAAGTATAGCAGCATCCGGCAAATTCTCTGTTCCAGAGTTCTGTACGCCAGATTAAATACCCCAACCAGCTTTGAATTTCTGCAGTCTAACTTCTTCTATTTATTCTGAAAGCTATACTGATAGTAGCTTCTTCCTGTAGTTATTATCCTTGGAGTGTACTCGTTTTTATCTTTGAATTACTTTAGTGTTCACAGTTAATTATTTACCTCTCTGACATCTGTGAAACCAATTCCCTATGTTAAATTCTCCATGTTGAAACACCTAGTGTAGCTTCTGTTTTAATATATATTCACTAGGATATTTTTCCTATTTATCACTATCTCTCACTTAAAACACTCTTTTAGGACTCGTGTCTTATCTCTAATGACTCTTCAAGGATCACATTTTTGGCACAAAGATATACACACCAAATGTATAAACACATCCCACATATCACTTTCCACAAGTCTACATTAGATGCCTCATGCTTATTGCTTATTTAGCACTTAACCAAGAAATGAATTCACAATTTGTCTCTCCCAGTATCACAGTGTTAATTCTTAGTAGAAGTCCAATAAATAGTTGTTAGATAACTTAGATAAATAAATACACTATATGAGATAGATGAGGGAAATACCAAATAGAAAGTTGGGAGATGTTCTCTTGAATGCGGGGGCGGGGGGGGAGGGGGGACAAAAAACAAAAAAACAAGAAAGTGGAAAACTTCATGTTTAATATAAATCTGTTGTGAATTCATTGGGTCCACCTGGATAATCAAGGATGCTCTCCTATCTTAAAGTCATCTGATTAGCTGTCTTAATTCCAACTACAATCTTAAAACCCTTCGCCAGATAATGTAACATATTAACAGGTTCTGAAAATGAAGACATGAATATCTTTGGGGGACTATTAATATACTACTTCAATCACTACTGGACCACTAGGAAAAGAGCTTGTAAGTTAGGTTATTATAAAATACCACCCAGGTTTTATGCCAGTCTATTTTTTGTCGCAATTTTCATTACAGTCTGATAAATTAAAGTGAATTTTCTTTATTTACCACTAGCTTTGCCTAATGTGAATGGATGTGCTAGTGGATTCTCCCTTATGTTATAGCTTATATTCATTTCTTATTTTATAACTTATGTGTAATAATTAATGAAAATGGAGTTTAAAAACAATTAGAGATCAGGTGAATGTACAACATGATTGTCAGCCGAAAGCTGGGAGGTTACCTGCCTCCCAATTACTTCCTCTGTGTTTACCGCCCCCCACCCCCCGGCCCTGCAATTCCCAAGATTGAAAGAGAAGAATGTTTAATGAAACAGGGAGGCTGTAGTAACAAAATTTAACTGCCCACATTTATGACCTCTGAGATTTCAGAAAATGAAGAGGGGACTAGGCAACAAATAATATTAATCTTATGGTTCATTCAGTGTTTGTCTTGACTTTTGTAAATAGCCATCTTAAGTATAGGAAAATATTTCAGATTAAACATAGTAAACTTAATATCAATTTTAAGCTATCAACTTTTAAATGGCATATATAAAAGCAGAGGTTTTTAATTTAGAGTACTATTATTAATTAGCTGTTTCTCAGTTATTTTTATTTGTGTTTGATTAAGTTCTATAGATATACGATTGTAATTTTGGCAACAATTCAGGAGAGTAATTAGTTAATTATACTTTATTTTGTTATGGAGTTTAATTTTATGTCATCTAGAAAAATAGCAAGATATCTATTTTTACACATGTAAATCAGTGAAAAAACTATATGCCTATTGTTACTTAACATGCGTTTCATAACATGTGAGGCTTCTTTCTTTCCCAACTCAAAGTATTTCTCTTTTGAAAGTATTTAATTTGGTGCTGTCCACACTTAGATTTTCTTTTCTTTTCATGAAACAAAGTCACCTGATTAGCAGTCTTAATCCCAACAGAATATGTTAGTAAAAATTGACGTATATTTTTCTGAAATTCTAAAAACTTTAATGAAACCTCTGGATATTTAGCAGCAAACAGTTTTGAAAGAGCAGCATTTTCAGGTTATCTTGTAAACTACTTCCCTTGCTTGTTGTCCCTCTATCAACATTCCTCTCCTCATCAGGGTGGGCTGAGTCATGGCATCTTCAAGCAGCCTTTCCCACCTTATTCACAGGCCAACGCTTGATTGATGTCCATTTATTCACATCTAGATTACTTGAACCTCTCCATTTCCTCCATAAAACACGAACACAGATGTACTGAACCCAAATATACTGAAAGCTCAGAGCTGTTAGTTGACTCTCTGGTGTGCCTTCTGCTCACTTGACTCTGTTCAGCTGAGTTGTTTTTAACCAGGTAACATCTGTTGATTTGTATTTGTGAGTAAACAATAAAGCACTAAGGCAAAAAGGAAGAGAGTTATTATTTTTATGATTACCTAAGAGGTTGCTTTGGAATGGTTCAATAAAGGTACGATGCTAAAAAACTTGTTGCCAAATTATATCTCGGTGAGACAATTAAAATTTGAGAAAAAAATAACATATTGTGGTATTCTTCTCTAATATTACTTTACAGAGGTATGGACACTGTACAATATATATTATAATTGAGATTTATATAAGACAGATAATGATAATTACTAACTAAATAATATATACCTTATGAAAAGGCCGCATCTCTACACTAAAAGATTAATAAATTTATTTCTTAAATTTTTATTCAGTTTTTTTAAACTGAAAAAAACTAGTTTACCTATTAGCAAGTTATTAGCAAATTTATATACATATAAATATTTTAAAGTAATTAGTTTTTAGCTATATATAAAATATTTTGTGGTCTTTTTAACAACTTTTTAGATTAACGGGCTAATCCTAGCTTCAGTTGTTCTTAATAAAATTTTTGCAGTAGTGAGGATTTAGTCATCCTGAAGATTATGCTTTTTTTGAGCTTAGGTTTGTGCCACTCAGTTACACTCTTTTGCAAATGAATCAAGAAGTAGATTGCCCTTCAAGCTTGCAATGGACATTCTAAAATAATAATTTCTAGAGTTTAAATAGACTGTTTGGATCTTCATTACAAGTGAAGATGCTAAGTTTAATGAGGCTGCATATTGTAGTGAATAAAGGCATGGATTTGACGCATTACTGCCTTTCCTTGAGTTTTGACATAGCCTGGTTATATAAACTTGGGCAAGTTACTTAGCTTACATTGGCCTCAGTTTCCACATTGAGACAATGAAATATATTTAAAAAATAGGACTTAATATGAGGTTAAATAAATTAATATACTTAGACTAAATAGAATGATGGCTTGCATATACTATATTCATGCTATCTTTTATTAACAATAAGATGACTTTTCTGAGGTCTTTTGCATTATTAGTAGATAAGTATAAAATAGAACACATGTCTCAACTATGCAATATTAAGAAAATAAGAACTATATGTAGCATCATCTCATAATTGGTATTGAGTAAATATAATAACTATTAACATAAACTGTCTTATATTTTTAAAGTTGTTATAGAAAATTTTGTTATTTTAAGAAGTACAGGTTATGGAATGGAGAATGAAGTGGGGACTGGTGAGAAGCATACAAAATATTTACATGAGAATCAAAACTTAAGTTTTTCTACTTTTGTGCAATAGTTCGAGAATTCTTGTTTTACAAATGCATAGTGCCAAGCTCAGTACTCTTAAAATCAAAGAGGGTTTGTGTCTTCAAGAAGCATATAGGTAGTAAAAGTGAAAGTAAATATACATATAGACACAAACATATCCATACACATAAATAGATAGGGAGGATATAATTGAGAATTTCAAACGGATCTAGTATTTGCGAAAGACCTTTCTGTTTATGATTTTTTAAATCTAAATAGGTAGCTTTGAAACTGAGAAATTTCAAAGATGTGCAATTTCAGCATGATCTGTAACTGGTAAAGTATGATAGTGAATATTGTAACATAAAGAGACACAAAAATTTGTTTCTCACTCAGCAATCTATACATGACAGAAAATATGTTTTGATTGTGTAATCAGATAATTGATGTATCGAGGATTAGGTGACTCATTCATAAATAAAAATCTATTCTATATTACTTTCCCCAACTAGTTTAAACTTATCCTTTTCTTCAACAGCTGTAAAAATACTTGTAACAAAAGATTTATCTCAGTTTTATGCTCTATGACCATTCCAGTATAAATTTTATAGAATATCTTCTATCGAGTAAATAAAATGTGACTGATAGAGAGCTATAGTCAATCTGTAATTCTCCTAACAAAATGAAATGTAGAATTTTGCTCAATTAGTGTTTGTCAGAAAATTCTGCTTTGGAGAGTACTTAAGGACTTTGTGTCATTATGAACCAGACATTCCTATTCTATTTAACACAAGGGCATCTAGTAAAACTTCCCATTCAGTGATTAAAACAATGGCAAACAGAGGCTACTTAGGGTAAATTGCTGAATATTATGGGCCATATTTGCCAAAGCATGTGCAATAACTGGATCCTTAGTTAGCTTTGTTGGAATCTTAGGAATATAGGCTATCCTGGATTTCTTCCAATTGATTTAGACCTTTTTTTTGGAATGCTTTTCCTCAGACCAAGGGTAATAAATTCAACTGTTGGGATGATTGCACTAAATCCCCTTGACTATACTTCCTAAATTTTCCAATATTTTCCACAATTTTCTCATCAAAGAATGAATTATTTTTCAATAAATAATGAATGAATCAATCAATCAATAAATCTCCTCTCAAAGGTGACAAATTTAAAAAAATGTAATTGTCAAAAATGTGCAATTTCATAGTAGCTATTGCTGATTTCACAACAGTGCTGTCTGCCAGCCACACGGACTAAGAAATCTCGTGCTGCTTCTGGGTGAATTATTATAACAAAGTTCTGTCAAATAACATGTGGTCATATTATAAGAATATTTTGTAGGTAAATGGAAGAGAATAACAATGAAACATTGTTATAAGTAGTGAGCATCCATTTCTGTTCCAGGAAATTAATATTCATCATATTTAATCCGCAACATTCCTCAATGTTGGCATTTTTAGTTTTTTCACAAATTACAAATTGCATTCAGGAAAAAAAAGATGTTAAATTATATATATAAGTTCAACTAATAGATATTTGTGGTATATTTTTTAATTTTAATCCATATTCAGTGTTTCTTCTTGAGGTGCTCCTCTGTGCTGGAGAATTATACATCTCATCTGTAAAACTCAGGCACAACCATACGTCTTTGCTTTGTCTAGTGAAATGTAAACAGAAGTAATGTATGTCACTTCTATGCAGAAGCTTTAATAGTGAGCATGTGGTTCACTATTTTGCTCTGTCATGAGAACTAGCAATGTTGAAGATAGAGCCTCCATCAGTCAGGGTTTAATAGTAAAATGATATGAAGCAGAGTTGCACTCAACTCACTATAAATGTATAATATATGCTAGAAATAAACCTTCATTGTCAGCCACTGACGTATTGGGGCCATTTGTTACTATAGCATAGTAATCGACTGACACAGAATCAAAGGCAGACATGCACTCAAGTTATTCTCAAGGGCAAAGCTTGTACTGATGTTTTTTCTTAAACAAATAAATAAATAAACTTCAGCATTATACTTATTCATCAATGTTTTCTTCTTGATCATCTATCTGATATTTGTACATTTAGATTTCTCTTATTTACTTAGTAATCTTTCTTCCATTCTTGGATTTTTATGATTTCTTGTTTTTGTGCCTTTATTTATTTATTCCCATAAACCAACAAACAACAAATAGAGGACTATTTAATTCTCCTTCCCGTCTATCTAAGTCTTTACGATTCTCAAGACCTGGATTATAATTCCCTCACTTTAGAAAACATTTCCTGGTTAACTGCATACCTTGCAATGAATCGATACAGTGAAAACAATTAAACCTGTTTTGTATCTAAATTTAGTTATCATGGTCTCACCAATTCATAGGGCTCTTGTGTCACTAATGTGCTCTAACTGCATTTTGGCTCTTTATCCATGATCAAGAAAAGCTCATATTCAGTGGGACCAATGTGTTGTTCTTACCACAAACAGGATGTAATTTAATACAAGCTCTTAAAGGTGTCCCAAAGGAAGTCACATTCCAAAAATTATTGTTCAGCAAACCTCCCCATTATTGTCTAAAGAGTCCAGAATTGCTAACTTCCTCATGTGCTGATGGTCTCGTCATTTTGTTATTTGGTGAAGCTGGGTGACATTTTAGGTAGAAAGCAACTCAGGAACTTTATTCAAGGACTGGACAACCTGGTCCTCATCAATGGTCTAAATGTGCAGGTGTTTCCCTGATGGGAAATATTTTCACTCAGAAATAAATAGAACAGTCCTAAGAATGAAAACAGCAGCAAAAAAAGATGTTGGCTCAGATTTTGGTCTAGCTTGTTATATAGCCCCAAAGGCCAAATGAAAATCATAATAGTTTTTAAAATTATTTTGTCTTGCTATCAGTTTAATTAATGTTTTGCTTTGTGTGTGTGTGTGTGTGTGTGTGTGTGTGTGTGTGTGTGTGTGTGTCATTGGGATGTGATTTTTTAAAATAGCAGTATTGTGTTAGGGAAGATACTAACAATGACATATCTTGACTGGGTAAATATATATGCCTTTTTAAAACAAAATTCTTAAAATGTTCTAGCTTTCTTTTTAAAGAGTAAGTCATAAGATTTGATTAAATATTAAGTTAAAGAAAAGTTTACCTTAATTATAGGGCAAAAGGTAGAGAAGAGGCTATTTCAAATATAAATGACTCAGAATTTTTATAATCACTGACTATATAGCTATGATTTTGTTCTTATCTCAGAATAAGTGGTGGTGCCCTTTTCTTTCTAGTATTTGACTGAACCTAGTATACGTGCATGTAGAGTCAAAAGGAAGAAGGCAACTTATTAATAGTGCCAATCTTTGCTAATAATTTTATCATTAGAATTACTGTATAACAAGGTCTCAAATCAAATTCTTGTTTTATGTTTATAATAATATAATACCAGATAACCTTAAAACCGTCAAGTAATTCTTGCTGAGAAACTTCAGAAAGGACCTCAACTAAGATACTTCGTCTTTAAAATTTACTTAATTTCAATTCTACCCAATTTAATTTTTCGTATGCTCTAACTCTGTTCTTACTGATTCATTACCACAATCACACACATACACACATGCACACACACACACACACACAACTATCTAAAGCCATAGACAAGTATATAAATGTAGGCAGAAACTAAAGTTGACATTTGAAAGAAAGAAAGGGAATAAATGAGTTTACCCCTTTTACATCTTTTAGTTAGAGAACATTAGTCTGTATTATGAGGACTAGCTAAAAATCTTGTAGAAACCTTTAGTATTTCTGGACTGAAGAACCAGGGAATAAGTTGTGGGACAACCACAGTCACTGAAATGATGAGTAAATACTAGATAGGATAGCATTAAAGGGGGACACCCCAAGTTTGATGTAGAAACCTCTCCTTGAGCTTTGAACTATACATGTACAGTATAGACTAAGCAGACCAACTAAGCAAAAGAGCAAATAAAATATTTAAACTTCCATCCACCACAGTAATTCCAGAGTTTGTAGTTTTGGTTCAGCCATGTTAACTGCCTGCTTTAATAATAATAATAATAATAATAATAATAATA
>NW_006432669.1:10672688-10705160 GCF_000325575.1 Pteropus alecto
GGAGAAACATAAAAGAATCAGGAATTTTCTACAACATACAATTCACTATGTCCACAATATCAATTAAAATTACTCAATAGATAAATGAATAAGAAGATATTTTCTCAAAAGAAAAGACAATCGATAGACACAAACTTTGAGATAGCCTAGGTATTAGAATTAGCACACAAGGATTTTAAAGCAGTTGTTATATTTTGCTCAAGGGAATGAAGGAAAATATGCTTGTAATGAATAAAAGAGAAAACTCAGCAAAGAAATAGAAACAATAAAAGGAACCAAATCCTAGATTTGATAAATCAATATCTGAAATTAAAAATGTATATACAGGATGTACTTAATAATAAAATAGAGATGATAGAAAAATTTTTAGTGAACTTGAGGATAAATCAAACAAAATTATCCTATTTCAGTACCAAAGAAAAAAAAAATGAAAAGAAAATTAACAGATACTTGAGGACATGTGGGATCTTACCAAAAAGTAGAGCATACATGTAATTGGGTGTCCAAAGTAGATTGGAGAGTAAATAGGTCAGGAATTTTTTTTGAAGAAATAAAGTCTAAAAATTTCCAAAATGTAGTGAAAACATCAGCTTACAGACCCAAGAAGCTCAACAAAAACAGGGCAGGATTAATACAGATAAAAGTACATCACAATTAAAATACTGATATCTAACAGTAAAGATCAAATCTTGAAAGCAGCCAGAAAAAAATGTTGCCTTGCCTACAGTACAACAATTTGCATTACTATGGAATTGTCATTAAAAAGAATGAAGGCCGTAGACAGTGGAATGTCTTTAAAGTGAAGAAAGAAAAAACAAAATATTGTCAATCCAGAATTCTATGTTCAGCAAAAATATCTCTCAATAATAAAGAGAAAATAAGACATTTTTAGATAAATAAAATAAAGACCTTTGCTACAAGAAATGCTCAAGGAAGTTTTCAGGGTAAAGGGAAATAAATTCAGATGGAAAATGAGTCTTCAGAAAGGACCAAAGACCTTCGAAAACAGTAAATATATGTGTAAATATAAAAGATTAATTTTCTTATAATGCATATAATGTCCAAAGAAAAGCATCATAACATTTCATTTTATTTTGAGTTTTAAGACAGCTGTAAATATTTTATATATATGTGTGTGTGTGTGATATATATATGTCATATATATATGACAACTGTAAAAGAATAATTGGGTGATGTAATGGTAGCAAAGTTTCTATATTTTACTTGAAGTGACTCTAAGTTACCATATTTTTTTTAGCAATCACTAACGTATTGTGCAAAGAAATATAGCTAAAAGGCCAATATATAAAATGAAATCATCTCTATCCCTCCCATAAACAAATAATACAACAACAAAACAAAAAAACAGTTAATCTGGTAGAATATTAGGAAATAAAGGAAAAGGGAAAAACAGATAGAAAAAAAATAGATAGAAACAGAAAACAAATAATAAAATGGTAAAACTAAATTTAAACATATCAATAATTATATCAAATGTTAGCAGAGGTTAATGGACCAATACCTATAATTCAAAGGCAGAAATTATAAAAATAGATAAAAAAGCAATCTCCAACTACATGACATTAATAAGAGAGGTACATTAAATATAAAGGCACAGATAAGTAAATGAAAAAAGACATGTAAATGGTAAGTATAGAAAGGCTGAAATGACTATATTAATATCAAATGAATTAGATTCTCAGCAGAAGTATTATTGAAGATGAAAATGGACATTACCTAATACAAATAGGGTCGATGTCCCATGAAAGCATATCACTCTCCCTCTAACATCCACATGCATACAAATAGCCTCTAGTTCAGGTTATGTATGAACATTCTCAAGGTTTATTTCCCAATGGGTAAGAAATATCTTACAATATAAATTCATATAAATATGCTGATATGCAAAGTTCCACAGGATTCATGCTCTTATGTTCTACAAGAGAAAATTCTTAAAGTAAATTAGAAGTTCTTTGCCTTCTTCAAATATCTCTCAATTGTGAGCAGATTTCTTCATCATTCCATCAGCCCAGAGATACAAAATATCTGTGAGATTTTCATAGCTTTTTTTTGTTATAAGAAAGATCATTTTAATGAACAGTCTTTGCAAGGTTTGTACAAAGAAATCTTAAGAAATGAAGATGGACCTCCTGAAATTGGTGTGATCTTCCACGCAATGTATTTACATGCTGAGATTATGCATCTGAGAAAAGTATGGTGTTTTGCAACTAATGTTATTACTTATAATTGCAAGTTTCGCATTCTGTACCTGGGTTCAGATTTTGCAGAAAATAATGAGAAAAATCTATTTGCTTTCTTTCAAAGATGACTATTCAGATACATAAATAAATATATAATTATCACGAGAGAATATCAAAATCATTGAAAATTCCACATACTATTTTTAGGAATTCATTTTCAGAGCAAAGAGTAATAAGAGGAAGAAATACAGAATACTAGTTGAGGATATTCAGGTACACTGAATATTCTGTAAGGCCTAGAACTTTATTCATTCTATGTAATGCCCACGTAAGCCGAGTCAAAGCCCTTTTCTATAGGGAACTTTCAAAATTAACAGCTGCTTGGGGCCGGTCTCCCACATGGGAGAAAGGCGTGGGTCATTGATAGTTTAGATAAGTATTCCAAATGATCTTAACATGGTGCGATGGTCTAGAACCATTGCTCTAGTAATTCTATGAGATTCTACTCAATTTTATTTGGCTATGGATGTATGAATTTAAGTAACTTTGGATTCTGTTTTGTGCTCCTTCTGCAACATTAACATTACTGGTTTTTAGAGCCATCACAAGTAGCAGGCACTCCCATATTTTTGGTGGGATTTCAAATACCATTAAATGAGCACTGTACATAAAGTAGGTGAAGATTGGGAAGGGAACTGGCAACATAGCTTAGGCTTCTTGCATTTTTTCCTGAGTAGTAAGCCCTAGTGAGAGTTCACAGCTGTCTCCTTTCCTCAAAGGAAATACCAGAGGCCAAGCCAGGAATCATTCCATACTATCGCCCCCCAAATCTTACCCTATATTAAAGCTTTAGATTAATCCATGGGGGGAGGGGACACTCAGGTTAAGTTTCCTGCCACCTACTTGCTCTAGCCAAATTCTCCTTTCATATTTAAGTTGGTCATTTTCAACAGTCCACAAAAAGGCAACTCTTGACTAGCTCATTGCTCAGTCTTATCATTTCCCAAAATAAATAAATGCGAATGTTGCAAACCTCTAAATGAATGATGCTAAATATTTGCAGCCTTAAACAAAATACTTTTAGGGAACGTTTTCATCTTCAGTCTCCCTTTTTCTTGCTGCCAGGCATTTTGCCTATACAGATCTTCATAATCTGCAGTCTGTTGCTAATAACCTCTAATAAAGTTTCTAATGCTATAGAATCAACTCTGAGATCATGTAATGTGTTTCAGCTTGTGTGGAAAGAGCTGTTCAATCTAAATCCTATCAAAACTAAACCTTTTTAATTCACTCTCATAAATGCGAGACTCTATAGCTGTTGAGTTTCCATACTGTGCCATGGTAGAGTTTAGAGGTGTTAACAACTGATGTCTTCCTGGATTTATTATGATTTGTGGAACATAGAACTGAAAATGCTGACTAAAACTTAGCTGCATGACAATTACCCATTAGGCATTTTGACTTTTCAATAATTTATGCAGATGTACAATCAGGCTGAATGAGATCTCATAAACACCATTTTGATAAAAATGTTTTCATTTTATGCATCTCTGAATAAAGCTTCCCACAGTGATCCATTATGCTGCTTAAAGGTTTAGACTCTTATAGAACATAAGAAAATGTTTTGCTTTAAAAATAAGGTGCACTTCTTTTGTGTGTGCTGTGGTAACTGAGCAGATTTCTGGATTAATTATTTACAAGCCATTTACAAGTTGGGATTTTCAAATTTCAGAGAAAAGACTTAGAAAATATAATTGTATCAATTACTTGGTGTGATTTTGATGTTTTTACAAGAGGAACATTATCATGCAAGTCATGCTGTTTTTCTATTCATGATACTCTTCAGTATTGTGACAGAAGATGTAAACTTACTATAAAGAAGTAATTGCAACTTCATTTTTATTCAATGTGAGCACCTAAGGTTCTTTTAACGTAAACATATCCCAGATAATTAACAATAGTTCGACTCGGTAGAGTGTTCCATTGAGAAAGGAATATGGTGCTTGAAATGTTATTGCTCAGTATTTCCTGAGTTAAGAAATATGTTTCTAATTTGGTAAAAGCCAAATGATTCCGCTTTATTTAGTGGTTATTTACATTCCAAATGTAAAGTCTTTAACAGGATTATTTTTTTCCAGTTCCTAAAAGTTGATTTTGAGATGATTTATTTTCATGCTTTTCTGATTTGAACAGAGCTTTTAAACAATTTGCAAATATATAAATAGATAATTTCAGTCAGTTGTGTTCATTAAAAACAATTGCTTTGGACTCCTAGGATTCTGACATCCTTTCTTTAACAGAGAGAAAGTCTGTTTATAGACATAATCACCTGTATTTAATGAAAAGAAATAATTATAAGCCATTTGTATGGGCTTAATACTCTCTATAGGAAGGAAGATGACAATTAAGTGCCCTCTTCAGTGTGAATGAGTGTTGAGTATATTGCATTTTCTAGTCAATTTTCCCCTTTGGTTAAATGTGCATCGTACATAGTGTACATAGTGGCAGATAAAGAAATCATTATAAGACTTATGCTTTCAAAGGAAATGCATATGGAAAAAGGAAAAATGTGTATCTTGGCTTAATTGTATCTTTCTCTTACTTTGTGGATACATTTCTTCCTTAATCACACACTTATAAAGTTCCTGGCCCAATGTTGTTTGTATATGAAGACATGATAGAGATGAGGTCCTAGGGAATAACTTTAGGAGGCCTACTCTTGAATCTTTAGAATTATGACCATATCTGGTTGGAATAGAACCATATAAATAATTTATGCACAAGTGGATAGATTTTGGAGTAGGTACCCTACTGGTATTTTTTGTTCACTAGAAACAGTCTACTCGACCGAATGCCTTACCCACTTCATATTGGCAAAGGACAGGAAAGCCTGTAGAATTCTTTCTAAGGAATATTTTTATGCATTATGTCATATTTATAAAATTATGCAAGTTTTAGATTTACATGCAAATTTACATCTGCATTCAAATAGACCAACATGAATATACCAGTAGTACGTGGGGTATTTTCTTATATGTATAATATATTTAACTATTAATAAAATGAACAACTCTCTTTTAAACCTCAAGCTTAATACTAGGAACTAGAATTTTAAATATTACTACTGTAATATAATTATTAAAATGTAGAATACTACTGAATAAACAAGTTATGCTCATTCATTAGAGTACATTCCCTCTCATTTCCTGGTAATTTTTCAACATTTATTTTAAATTCATATTACAAAATCTAAAAATTATATAGCTTTTTAGAAAGGCAGAGACTCTAAAGATATGTGGCCAAAGTAACAAAGGAATTATAGTCATTGAAAATAAATACATTAGTCTTCCAGTGGTCATCTACCTATATTCTATGGAGCCCTCAATTTGCTTTCTATTTACCTTCTCCAACACTGTTAACCCATATAGTTTGTCTTTTTTTTTTTTTTTATCTCCTTAGTTAAAGTATACTCTAATATGCCTATGTTTCTGACTCTGGGATAGCAACCTGATATAGATTCCTAATAATGCCCTTTTTAGGTAGCTCAATTTTGGTATCCTCCATCTTTAGCTGATTTCTGACTATGGATAATCTATAAGAAAAAATGTATAAAAAATGCTGATAATGGTGATGGTAATGATGATGATGATGATGTTGATAGAAGAGACCCATTTTGACCCAGAGACTATAATGAGTTATATACAGTATTTAATTTTTACAATAACTCAATGAGGCTGGCATTATTTGTACCATTAAAACATTAGATAGATCAAATAAATTTCTCAGTTATTCAATTAATAAATGTTGAAACTGAGATTTGACCCTAGTCTCACTCATAATCCTGTACTTCTATCTGCTATGAAATCCTCCATAAATAGAATTTATTGGGTGACAACTGCATGTCAGTCATGTGTAATATGTTTCATATGTTAACATTTGTATATAAAGAGATTATCATGAATTAACCAATGTAAGCGGATCATCCTCATTTCTTTCTTTTTTCAAACTTCTTGTGTCTCCTGTATACAGCTTTGCCCATTTGTGACACAGGCTCAGATAGTAGGACCTTTTCAGATATTGCTGTAATTGTACTCCACTGATATTCAATGCCATCTAACTCCTGACGGCTAAGTTGGGTTCCTGAATACCTTCTTACTTATTTATATTTTACTGATGTTGAGATTTTAAACTTAGAGGTACAACAATGCATAACAAACTTAGTAAATTAAAGATATAACAGATAATTATAGTTTAAGGGCTTTAGATGAACACACTTATGTATATGTATATGTATGTGCATATGATTATGTGTACATATACATGAAGAAACATAGTCTTCATCCAAGTATTACATAACCTACTAAAAGCGTTACTGATGGTAAGGATTTTCTGTCACTTAAAAAAATGTCTTGTTTGTCTGGCATGTATTATATATGAATGTTTTTCGACATGTTATTCATCATGACGATTAGTAACACACATAAATCAGTACAATACACAAGCATTCCTTTAAAAAAGCACATAAGAGAATTTATTGAAATTTTTAAAATAAAACATTAATCAACATCTGACTCAAATGAACACAGTTCAAAGGAAAGGTAATGTCAAAATTTTGTAGGCAGTTACAGATAGGAAAAAATAGTGTAAGAAATTCTCTTCAAGAATAAAATGTGAAACCTTTCACTAAGGTTATAAATAGACTCCACTGTAACCATCTACCCAATTTCCTGGAACAATTTTCCTCTATAAATAAGAGCTCACCCCACTGACCCTATTATGGGGAAAGGAAAAGAGAATAGCCAAATATATTTCTTCCAAGCAGCTAGGCTGGAGACTTCCTGCAAACCCGCCTAACAGAGGTCTTTCCCCAGAGGACGCAGCCCTAGTTGCTCTAGTGTCTCTAGCTGTCTGTATTTGTATTTCTCTCTTTCTCTCTCTCTCTCTCTCTCTCTCTCTCTCTCTCTCTCTCTCTCTCTCTCTCACTCATTTTCCCTCTCTCCTTCTCTTACTCTGTCTCTTTCTGTTTCCATTCCAACCATGAGTGTGTGTGTGTCCAAACATATTGCCTGCATTGCATTTATCTAGCAATGATTCTTTATCAGTCATTGCTGTAAAGAAACTCTAGGGACAAATAATCTCAACAATCATTCACATACAGATTCCTAAGTTTCTATGTGTGCACATTCACAAACTGACTAACTGAAGAATGAAAGAGAAGAGATAAAATAGAGAAAGGGGAGAGAAAGTAAGAGAGGTAAGGAGGAAAGGAGGGAGGAAGGAAGGTATGGAGGCAGAAAGGGAGAATTAACCCAAATCATAATCAACCTGTGTGTAATTGATGTACTGTATGTTCTATGTATCTGGTAAATCCTTTTCAAACTCATTTAAGATCTAAACTCCTGTCTGAGAGATTATTTCACATGCTTTTAAAATCCTAAATAACAAATACCATTTCAATGGAAATTCCTGTTTAATAAAACTAATTAGAAGTCCTAGTAGGAGGCCAACTTATTTCAATAAATATTAGATACAACACTGGCCCAGTGCAATGAGAGAATTTAACCACATTCTTGAATAATTTTAGCTCACTTCTCTACTTAAAAAACTGAGATGCTTTTCAACACATAACATAAGTTTAAAATTGGAATAAGTAATTTTCAATTAAGATGTAAGTAGAATATAATGTTCTTCTTGTTGGTGCCGGAGATATTTTCTCCTGATTTTAAAATTATTTTCCCAGTAGCTATGTATTGATAAGGTTAAGAATATCGGCTTTGGGGTCAGAATGATCTGAGGTTATAATTGGCCATGTGATCTTCATCGAATTTCTTAATTACACTATACTTTATATTCCTGATTTGCAAAATAGGGATAATAATTGTACATAGCTCATTAGGTTGTTATAAGGATTACTATTAAGTTAGCATCATTTAACTGAGAAATTAAGATAGGCTTGCAAGGTTTTATCCTTGTAAAAGTTTTATTAGTTATGCCATGTTTTTATCATCCCTATATTATAAATTAACAACTAAAACTTAAAATGATTCCTAACTTGAGTTTACAAAGCTAATAACTATACACTTGTGATTTAGACCCAGGGAGTCTCACCATGATGAAGATTTTATCTTACCCACTATGATACACTCCATATTGAGATCTACATGTATGTACGATAAATGCTAGCTGTAATTCTTTGAAGCCATCTGTCCACCATTTTCAGACATCTATTATTACTAATAAGAGGTTCTCTTTCTATCTTATGTTTATTTATTTAATAAATATGTATTGAGTGCCTACTATATGTCAAGAATTTTTCTTGGTTTTGAGAATTCAGAATCAAATGAAACCAAGAAAACTTCTTACCCAGTGTAGCTTATGTTACATTCTAAAGAGTATGTGTGTGCGTGTGTTGCGGGGGTGGGGAGATATACAAAAATAAGATATAGTTTAGTAAATGATGACAAATAATAAAAGGAAACAATAAAGAAAATATAAGGAATATAAATAATAAGAAAATAATTCAGGATAAGGGAACAGAAAATATCAGGTGTGCAAATTTAGTTGAACTGTGGAATGCTTTTAATCATTGACATGAGTCTTTATGAGCCTCATTTTCTTCATTCAGAACAAAAATAGTACCATATTCTCTGACAGTCTTAAGAAATTATGTGAGAATCAAAAAAAATAGATATGAACATGCTTTGAAAATTATATGCTGCTGCTAAAACTATTAATACTATTAAAACTATTAAATACCTCAACAGTTCATAACCTTCAGGTTAACTATATGTTTTTTAATAAAAATATATGACATATCAAATGTTAAATGTTGAATCTGGCATTTAATTTGGAACAAAATTTAGGAAGAAAGACACAAGGAAAGCCAGACACTTTTAAGAAAAACTAAAATTGATGGACATAGAAAGAAGTTAAGAGTGATGTTTCAGTTAGAAGTTAATATCCTGCATTGTACATATGTTCAGTAAAGTTTTATAATTTAACTAGTAATACAGTATAATATATACCCACGGATGACTCTGGTGATGTTACTATATCAAATCAAACTTCTGGCTTTCATGACATTCTACATTTTATATTTGCAGTTTTATCAATGTAACTTGAACTTTCTCAACTCATACCATAACTTCTGCTGATAATTTCTTTTAAATGCAGTGGATTTCTTTTTTTTTTTAATTATATGTTCAAAAAAATGAAGTGGAACTGAATACTTACTTTCATGGTGAAAAGTGAAATTGAAAGTTAGTCACCCAAAGGAAATTGTGGCTCCAGTAACTAACTTTTTTTATCTATATTTCCATTCTTCACTACCATCTAGTTTCATCTTCTGTTAGAGTTTGTATCATAGTCAGCAGTGAAGAGTGGGGCTTGAGTGGAAAACTGACTTAGTGAGTGCTTGTCTGTTCAGGCAATACCTGAGTGTTAAGGTGGAGGTCAGGTATAGGTGAGCATTTGAACAGATATTCGTTAGGTCAGATCAAAGAAGGATGGCATGAATATAGAGCACACACACCCAGAGAAACAAAGCAGAAAGAAAAACATCTGGATATTCATAGAAACTGAAAGAGCAGGAAATAGCAAGAGGAGCAAGGACCTAGATTTGCAGCAAGGGGTTGCTGGCTGGCAACTTAGGTCACAACAACTAGCGACTGGCTTGGAAAAAGATGTTTTAATCAAGACGACCATCTACCCAAAACTGGAAATTGCTTATCTGCTTTCTACTTGGGAGAGGACCAAATCCTATAGTAGTCTAGCTTACAGAGCAGCAGTGTACCTGCTGAAACTTGATATGGAGCTATCATAGCATCATGTCTTATGCTTAATAAATCATGATACCCCTGCTCAGAGCTTCAGCAGATACTGGTAGATGAAATTAGAAGAAATGGATGAATAGAATGTCTAGTGATGTTTTCCCTTCTCCAACTGTGAAAAAAAGTGCTTTGAAAATCACTTTTCAATGTGCTGTTATGTTTTCTTGCTTTGGCCATTCAATAGCATTGGAACTGAAGCCATATAACAAGGTTCAACTCTACATAGGTATGCTAAACTGAACTAAGGAGGAGAATATGAGCATATCAGAGAGGAGACTGAAATAGATATCTTCTGTAAGTGTTTAAGGATACACGTTTAATCCATATTTTGCATCTGTTCTTCAGAATCATATAGAGCTTGGCATATAGTAGGTTCTTGGTGATTATAAGGAATGTTGAAAGGTACAACTCTAGATTTCTTTGATTCTATTATTAAAGAGAAATTATATCACTGAACATATATGATTTTATTGACTATAATATGTGTTCTACCAATCGTACTACGAATGATTTTGTTTCAAATGAATAAAATTATTTCTTCTCATATTCAAATATCCAAACTAATTTTAAAAGTTGAGAGTACTCACTTCATGACATGTATATGTGTATGTGTGTGTGTGTGTGTGTGTGTGTGTGTGTATTCTGAAATAAAAGTTTTTTTATTTCCTATAGAAATGGAAAAAGGCCATTTTTTTCTTGAAATTTCAGGGTCATCAAAAACAAACAAACAAACAAAAATGAAAACCGTCACAGCTAAGAGGAGCCTAAGGAGGTATGACAACTAAATGCAAGGTAGTGTCCTGGAATGAATCTTGAAATCAACTTTTGCCAATATAGGCTTGAACAAGACACTAATATACTTTCTAACAGACTCAAGGCTTCATCCCTAGGATGACCCTAGACCCTTCAGAACACCTGCCTAAGAAAACTCAAGGTTACCAAAAGAATTTACAATTTAGTCTAACCAACACCTGAAGATTAGGCCCCTGTCTCCCAGCCTTCGTGAGTGGGTAAGAACCTAACTTCCATAAGTGCCAGTTAGCAAACCCAGATGGGTTTCAGGTGGACCAACCCTTCCTACCTGCTTTTTGTGATTTTTTTCATTTCTTTGACTCTACTGAGGCCCTGTTCACTGACCCTCTTTCCTTTATTCTCGCTCTAAAACCCAGTCACCTCCATACAAATCAGAATTGAGTGCAGTTCACGCTGGACTCCTTTCTCTATTGCAGTAGTATATTACCTATTTAAATCTGTCCTTGTCACTTTGTGTCTGGTTTCATTTATCTTTGATGCTGGTCCAGCCTGACATTGGGCAGAGATCTGAAGGAAGTAAGTAGAGCATGTTATCTGGGGAAAGCATTCCAGGCAGAGGGGAGAGAGCAAATGTACAGGCACTACGGTGGGAGTGAGCATGTTGTGAGACTGGAGAAGAGTGAAGCTGAGGGAGATGGGGAGAGGTTGAGATCATTGTATCAGTTTTGGCTTTAACTTGATGAACACTGGAGCCATTTGAGGTTTTTAAGTAAATCAGCATCATCTGGCTAAATCTTAAAAGAATAAATAGTAATTCTTGTAACTGATTTGAAAGTAGACTATAATAGGGAATGGAGTTAGAAGCAGAATGAAACAAATTGCAAAAGCCCTAGAGAGAAATGTTTTTGTTTTGGACCAGATATGTAGAAGTAGAGGAAATAAGAATGGTTCATATTTTGTATATATTTTTAAAGGCAGGTATTGCTCATAGATTAGATGTAAAATTTGAGAGAAATTTTGAGGTCAAGGATATTTCCATGGAATTCACCTGTACAAAATGAAGGATCAAGTTGTTATTTACTAAGTGGGCTTCCTTGAGGGGAGTGGTAGAGGAAACAGCAAAAACTTATAAATATGGTAAGTTCGAAACTTCTATTAAATATAAAAGTGCAGATGTTAAATATGCAGTTTATGTACAAGTCAGGAGTTCAAGAGTAGAGATATAAATTTGAGAGTCATCAACATGTATATGTATATATATATATGTATATGTATATGTATTTGTATATGTATAGGTATATGTATTAGCACATAAACTATAAGAGCAAGTAAAATAACCAATATAGAAAGAGAAGCAAAAAGAAGCTCTGAGACCTGCATCATCTTAAAATTTAGTTGTCAGAGAGGTGGAGAAGACTCAGCTAGAGGACTGCTGAAAAGAATATGAAGGCCTGGAATCTAAGTGAAATGAAGAAAGTATTTAAAAGAAGGTGGAATCAACTGTGTCATATGCTGTTTCTAGGTCAGGGAAGATGAGGCTTGGCAATTCAACAACGGATTCAGTAAGGTGGAGGTCACTGTTAAAATAGACAAGAGCATTTTGGTTGGTAGGAAAGAGAGCTTGATGTAAGGGAGTTTATAAGAAAATAGATAAGAGATTATGTGTAATAAATATAATTTATTATTTCATTTGTAAAAGGAAGGAGAGAAGTAAAGCATTTAACATAGAGCTTGTCTCATAAGTGATCAATATGCTATAGTGATTATGTAATTTTCAACCAGAATAAAATATTTTACTATATGATAAGCTTATCAAATTCATGGAATGCTAATGTGTTTTAATACTCAATTCCTTATATAAGTCCTTACATTTAATAGATAATCAATTGGCATTTGATAATTTAATAATTATAAAAATATTTGAAGGAATAAGATAAATCAAACAGTATAGTTCAAACTTTTACAAGTAAAAGGAAGACACATGTAGAGAATGAGCATTTATTTATATTCACATACGTAACATGAATTGGAGGGAATTAAAGCACTAATGGATAATTCAGGTATACTCTGCTGGCATATTTAGTTTAAGTCACATTGGCTGTCTAATAAGTCATATTTCAATCTAAAGAGATGTTAGGTTTTAGGTTTTAGACAAAATTATGCTAAGAATAACATAATGAAGTTAACCACTCGCATTTTTATTGTACAAGTTATGGTTTGTAGTAGTTAAAATGTGTTGCACTAGGCATTTTCTGAGTGTTAATAATTAATGTTCAAATGGGAGTAATTTTAAAGTGTCTTTGACAACGACTCCAAATTCCCCTGCATTAATTCTCATGTTTTTCAAATTAATGACTTACGCAAATTTTGCAAACTCATTGGGGATAATTGAATCCTATTTGCATGGATACCAAAACAGAGTGTCCTTGACTTGTTTTTGACAAGCTACCTACACTGATCAACAGGAAGTAGATAATTAAACAGAAAATAAAACACCTCTTTTCATAAGAAGCACAATGCATGCTATGCAAAATAAAGCAATTAATTTAGGGAATAATGTTTAACTTTTAAAATGTTGACTATTAGTTTTAAATTCAGCTAAAATTTAAGATTTTTAGATTATATTAATATTAAACATTATAAATCAAAGTGAAAATATTTTGCTTATATATTTATATCCATTGGTGTCTGGGAAAGTGAAAGCCCTTTTGTCAAAGGTAGGAAACTTTGCTACCCTTTATAATATCATTAAAAAATCATATTGACAGAAGACCTTTATTTTAACCTGTCTACTGAATCTGCCTCTATGTAGAGAGAATGAAATGAAGACTTCTCTTTAGAGAATATATTGCCCGAATTCATCATAATGTGTTAGAAATTGTGTATTTTATTTGGCAAACACACCACTTCACACCCCTGAAAGATCGATATTCTTAAGGAATACTTTTGTTCATCCAGCTAGAGCTAGATAAAAGGAGACACTTCAAACAAAGCAGTGATTTTAGGAAGAGGAACACAACGATTGACAGGGCTATATAATTATCCCCTTGTCATCTTGCTGGATAGTTCAGAATATCCCTTAAGAAGAACTCCTTTAATCTGTGCTGTTTACTTCATCTACACAGAGGTGAGCTGATAATATATATGATTGTTTGGGTTTCCCTATCCATCTACTTATACCTACAACACAGCAAGGGACATATCTTATTTATCTGCTCATCTCGAGCCCTCTGCACTTAGTAGGAATTTAGTAAATATTGGATATAAAAACCTTTCACTATAAGAAAGACAAAAATAGAGACTGTGTTTTATTCTTCACTGTATCCTGTTTCTAGAATTACCTTACACTTAGTAAGTAATAAACTTTCCTGTTTAAAATCAATTGTGCACCTTTTTTTTTAATGAAACATCCTTAGAGCAGGCAAAGTTATCAATATCTAGATCTAACCTATTTTCACGGTCTTTTCTACCACCTTATTATTATTATTATTTATTATTATACTTATGTCCCAGAAAAACTAAGCCAAATCCCTCATCCATTTCTATCTAAACCCTACTCATCCAATAAGACTCATCTCAAATGTTACTCCCTATGCCCATACCAAAGGAGGAACACAGGTACAAAATATCCTGTTACTCATTAGCTCCCAGTGTACTATCATATGAGGACTTTTTTTATCTAGTTACGTATTCCCTTTACTCCCCCACCCCACCACCATCACCATTTCTATTCTGCCTTTCAAAAGCAGCCATTTTAAGGGGTTTAATACATATCTTTTTATTTATATATGTTCTGGTCAGGTCTTCATTGTATAAGTGGCATTACGCTATGGAATTCTGTCATTTCTTTTTTCATTCAGGTTTATGGTTTTTAGAGATCTAGCTACATTTCAGTATGTACATCTAGTCTGTTGCTTCTAACTGCTGCATCTTATTCTACTTATCCACTACACTGATCATGACATTCAGTTGCTTAATATTCTTCAGTGATTTTTCTGTTCACTTGGATAAGTTACAAAATTTTTATGTCTATATGGCCTTAGACGATCTGGGCTATATCTAGTTCTTAAGTTTTATCCTTTTTCTCTTCTTTCTTTTGATCTTTGAGGAACTGACCTCAAGTTCCTCAAACTTGTTACGCTTCCCTTTTTGCTCTTTGCACATAGTGTTTTCCTTTGAGTATCAGCTTAAATTTTGCTTCCTAATATAAGCTTCCTAGGACTAGCGTAATGAATCAGAGGCCCAAAATTTAAAATATTTTTTCACATCAGATGCTTTTTTTTTTACACTTTACATGGTATTTATTTCTGGGTTCAATTTTTTGAGACCACAGTCCACCAAATGTAACATACCGCTGAATGAATCAGAGGCCCAAAATTTAAAATATTTTTTCACATCAGATGCTTTTTTTTTTACACTTTACGTGGTGTTTATTTCTGGGTTCAATTTTTTTAATTCTGTCTTATCCCCTATAATACCAACCCCACAAAGGCTGAGGCCAGGTCTGTTTCTTCTTTGGTCCATCTTGTTTCCAGCCTATGTCTCATGGAAAGCCCTCATCAAAAAAAGAAAGTGTTGAATGATGGATGACATAGGAAAAGTAACATACCCAAGATCAGAAAACTAATTAAAGTCAAGTTCAGGACAGGAAAGTTTTACCTTTTCCCTTCTTGGACTTGGTATTCTTTGAATGGAGTACCATGGTGTATTCTTATGTTTATATTTATTCCCAGATAAATGCCTTGCACACAATAGATACTAAATAACTATTGTAGGACTATGTAGAAATAGCAAGGAATAGAACCATTGAATATGTGACTGCTGACTATTATGCTAAGTCTTCAAATCTTAGAATTTATGGTAAAAAAATAGTTACCATTGCCACTCTCTTGAATTCACAAGCAGACATTATATTTTCTTTTTACCAGGTTGAAATTGTTTCCTTTGATGTCAAAAGGTCAGATCCACATTCTGAAGGTGTTGCCAAGAGATTCTGACTCAGAAAATAAATGTCTGTTAAAATGTGTAGAAAGCTCAGTTTCAAACTACAACTAAATAGAATCAATTTGTGAATATTCAATCTGTGCTCATTTTAATAAAGGATAAAAGACTAATGACCTATCGGCTTAGAAGAGGATGGATGGATTCAAGTTTCTAAGGATATTTCCTCTACTTCAGGAGAACTAGAATAATAAACTGTCGTTCTCCCGAACATGGTTTCTGCCTGAGCAGGTTTTATCAATGGGCCTGTCACAATGCTGAAATTGGGAGCTCTTGCTATGTTGTTTCATCAGTCTAATTATCTTGAATCCTTGCCATATCAGAAAAAAGAAAAAAAAAATGCTTAAAGAAGGCTCAGAGTAGCATTTTTTCTTATTTAATTTTTATCAGTATCAGTGCAATTGCCATGTCTTCACCAAATGGTATATTTATATTACTTATTGAATCTAAGCCTTGAAAACCAGGAATAATACTTTTTTAATTAGTATTGCTTTAATACCTATTTTGCTAATACCTATTGGTATTAGCGAATTGCTAATTAGCAAATTAGCAAATTGCTAATACCTATTAGGGAGGGAGGTAAAAGAGTCTCTAGTTTCCCTAGTCTGTCTCAGCATCTGATGTTCCACCATCTGAGACTTACTCTTTTGGTTTAAAGTATTATGTTTAGAGGATTTTCTTATTTACAAAGTTTTATACAATTTTCAGAGTTTACCCATTAATTAATTATTTTATCTTCATACCATAACTATGATATAGCCAGGTAAGTTATTAATACCTGATAATAGAAAAGAAAACTTAAACTCAACAAGGTTAAATTATCTGTCCAAGGACTCAGTGCAGACACCCAGGCCTTCTGACTGGATTATTTTACCAATATCACAATGTGCTAATGATTATTTACTGTAAATTCTTTGGGGGCTATTATGAGTCAATTGCCATAGGCTGATTTCTTCTTCTTTCTCTATAATCTTTTGTTGGACAACTTCTTGCTTATCTGGTTTCAGAAGTGTTTGTCCCACCAGAGACTGGCTTTGTCCAACAAGATTTCTTTATATCTGGTGCCATTATGATCTCTCAGGGCTCTTGGAAGTCCCAGTTGTTGAACTCTAAAGCTCTTGAAAGTCTACCTGTTGAGATTCAAAAACAAACAAACATACAAACAAGCAAGGCAAAACTTACATAAGACAAAAATGAAATAAAGGAAGGAAAAAGAGTATGCTGAGCCGTTTACTCTGACTTCAGGATGGTTTCAAAGAATAGTCCAGGAATAAAGTTGCAGTTATAGATATGAAGCAGGTCTTCAAAGAGGTGACAAGAAAGGACTAAAGCCAGGGAGAGAAATGGCAGTTTGCATTAGTTAAAACTCTTCAGTCACAAGTGACAGTACCACCAATACAGTGGTTTAAGCTGAAACAGGAAATTCATTAGATTATGTTATGAGATGGAAATGTAGAGAATGGTAGAGTAGATGGAAACATTAGAGACTGCTGTATCCAGGGACTTGAACTATCAGGATGGTATAAACTTTTCATTTTTACTCTTCTCAGTGTAATTTCTTCTTTCTCTGCTACTTCATAAGACTGATATGGAGGACTGGGTCTTTGAAAGTGGATATCAGTTCCATTCTCAAGTTCTTTAACTACATGATCAAAGATAACAATGTTATCTTCCTAGTTGGAGTTAGAAATTTTTAGGAGAGAACTCTTATAGACTCACTTTGGGTCATATGCCAACTTCTTTACCAATTAACATGGATGGGCACAATGAGTTTTATTATAGCCCAGTGTGGGTCATATACCTACAGTTGTAGCCAGGGAAGCCAGGTTGGTTGCCAGAAGAAAGAAAAGTGGTATATTTATTGCCTATTAGACCAGAAATAAATCATAGAGAGCTTGGTATGCCCTGACAAACAGTATGAAGTTCATCCTATATTCATGTCTTATCCATTGGAGGACTTAAAGTAGGAAAAACATAGTAACTTTTACATTTTAAAAAGACAGTCATACTGCAATGTAAAGGATGAAATAGAGCTTCCCCCTTCAGCTATATTGGGGCACATTTTTTTCACCTTTATTGAGATATAATTGACATATAACATTAGTAAGTTTAAGGTATATAGTATATTGATTCAGTATAGATATATGTTGTGAAATGATTACAACGATAACGTTAGTTAACACATCCATCACCTTACATAGTTACCTTTCTTTTTTTGTGTGTGGTGAGAACATTTAAGATTTATTCTCAGCAACTTTAAAGTGTACAATACAGTATTGTTAGCCATAGTCACCATGCTGTCTAACTGGAAGTTTCTACCCTTTGACCAACATCTCATTTCCCCTACTTCCCAGCCTCTGGCAACTACCAATCTATTCTTTGTTTCCATGAGTTTGGTATTTTTAGATTCCCACATATCATACAGTATTTGTCTTTCTCTGCCTGATTTATTTAGCACAATGTCTTCAAGTTTCATCTATGTTATTGCAAATGGCAGAATTTCCCTCTTTTTGATAGCTGAGTACTCTTGTATACAATCACTACATTTTCTTTATCCATTGATCTATCAGTGAACACTTAGGTTGTTTCCATGTCTTAGCTATTGTGAATAATGCTGCAGTGAACATGGGGGTGAAGATATCACTCTGAGACAGTGATTTCATTTCCTTCAGATATATACTCAGAAGTGGGATTGCTGGATCATATGGTAGATTTTTTTTTAAATTTTTTGAGAAAACTCTGTATTGTTTTCCATAATGACTGTACCAATTTACATTCCTACCAACAGGGCAAAAAGATTCTCTTTTCTCCACATCCTCACCAATGCTTATTTTATATATATATATATTTTTAATAATAGCCATTCTAACAGATATGAGGTGATATCTCATTGTGGTTTTTGTCATCATGAAATAGAGATTTTAAATGCAAAAGAGAGGTGTCTTAGAAGACTATTATAAAAGTCTAGCTACGATGCAGTGATGACAGTGAAGAAAGCAGTAGCAATAGGTATACAGAGGTGGGGTCAGCTTTGAGAAGTGGTATGAAAATAGAATCTACAGAATTGTCAGGGCTTGGAAATGGAGAGTCGGAGATTATGAGGAAGAAATTTAACTCTGATATTTCTAGCTTGCATGATTTCATAAATGACACGATAGCTCACAATGTATGGAAAATGGGGAAAAGCAGACTTGGCAGCATATTTTTATAAATTCATTGTAAGATCTGCCTGATTTTCATCTCTGGGTTACTGGGCAGTGACTACAGCCTTTCCTATGCTCAGAGAAAGAATGGCTATTACTCTTACTTTCTTTGCTTTGATATAATTGAGCTCGTTCAGAAGATGACATATGGTCAAGGAATAGGTAAAGACCTTTCAGAAGTGTTTGTGATCAGAGTCAACACAGAGAATACTTCGACGCATGGCTTTTTCTCTTTCTACTCAGTGAACATCAAATCAGTACCCTCCATGGTCCCTTTGTGCATAGAGGTGCTAGTTCTTCAAATAGTACATTTTTTTTAATGTACGTGTATGTATAGATGTGTATATTGCAAATGACTACATATTACTTTTCAAATCTTCCACCAATGTTGGAGCAAAGGAATAGCAAAGGTGGGCATGGGGCATGTGTCCATAAGGACCTCAGTAAAGAGCTTAGAGATTGTCCATGATCACACATTTGAGATTCTGAAATGTTCTCAAATCTAATTAATATATCTCTATGTGAATACGTTTTCTTATGAAGATCTTCTGCTCATGCTGTCATAGAATCTTTAATAATCACTCAAGCTCACCAGCTATATGATGACATTGTCTTGACTTTGTTAAAAACTTCTCATTTTAATTGGATCTCACTGCCTCAAGCTGTAGAATACATTTTTTTCTGTGTTTATGTCTATAAATAAAGTTGAAGTATGTTAACTCATACTTCCTTAGTAATCATTTTGACAAGCTATCTGGTGTGATCCTTTAAGATTCCATCATTAGATGCAGGGTTTTTTGTTTGTTTGTTTGTTTGTTTTTATTTTTGTTTTTATTAGGAGGATGGAGGATTTGCGTTTCTGAATCTCTGGCTTCTAGACCAGGGATTGTCAAACTATGGCCTTCAAACTGGTTGCCAGTTTTTGTTTTTGTTTTCATTTAATCCAGTTTAATGAAACACAGCTATTCTAATTTGTTTATGTATGCCTTTTGTGCTTCAGTGGCAGAGTTGAATAGTTGTAAGAGAGATCAACTAGCCTGCAAAGCCTAAAATATTTAGTATTTCACTCTGTAGAAAAGGATTACCAACCTTTGTTGTAAACTATGATTTCTTGATAATGGGAGATCTTGATTATAGCTAACATTCTCATTAAAAGCATATAAGAATGAAATGGTGAAATGTTCTTTAAAAACTCTCCCTCTTTTTCTCTGTCAGCTTCTTTTTCTTCATGCAACTCATATTTTTCTTTTACAAATATATAATATTCAATTGAATATTCAGCATAATTTGTTTGAATTTGCTGCATTCTCCCCACAAACAGTGGTATATGTCAACTAGCACCACCATTGTACAATTGTTTAAGAGTTTTTTTTTTTTTTTTAACTACTATTCTGCTATTCTAACCACATTGGAGAATTACTTTCTTTCATATTATTTTTTTAGAGAAGCTAACAAATTTATGTCCAAATTTACTAAATTTATGTCCAAAAGGTAACTCCTATTGCTATTCTCTGTGCTTTCTAATATCAATTTATTTCCAAGGGAACAGAGATGTCACAGTTATTTCACCCTAAAAAGCTGAATCTTTAGCATTTTTTCTGTGTCTGGCTACATATGATTCATAAGATCTCTAGACAGAAAGCACATTTAGTGATATGATTTATGAAACCTCTTATAAGTTGCTTACCTTTCTGTAGTCCTGGTCCTCCTTTAGGCAAAATGAGGTATCTTTCTGAAAGAAATACAAGTTAAAACAGAAATGCAAAGATAAAATAAAACAAAAAATCAAACTAACTAACTAAAAACATATTCCTTCGCTAAAACAGAAAAGACAGGCAGTTAGAATCCCAATATATAGGAGGCACTTTTACATAGTCTTCCAGAATTACTTTGAGTCTCAATTCAGTGACTTATAGCTGTGTGACCCGAGAGTTATTCCTTCCTTATCTGTAATGTGGGGATAATAATAGATTCTATTTTATAGTGTTTTAATGTGTATTTAAAAGTAATCGCACATAAAGCATTTAGCATAGAGCCTGACATTTAACGACTGTTCAATAAATGTTAGCCCTGTTAATAGTAGTAATAATATTTCCTTGTAAGACTTTCGTCCTGTCTTAGTCAGCTCAGGCTACTATAACAAAATATATTCTGGATGTTAACTTTGGTTTGTTATAAATGTTTTCAAATTATCATATTTCTTTTAATTTTGACTATGGCACTTTTCTTCCTACAGAAGTTTATGTGTCTTTCGTCCTTGTGGCTTTTTGTATTTATATCTAGTTCAGTAAGTCCTTCTCCATTCTAAAATATAAGAATATTTTCCTATACTGGCTATGAATGTTTGACTTTTAAATGCCTTTAAAATTGTTTTTATTTATAGTATGAAAGAGTAATATAACTTCATAAATATTTTCCCACCTGCTTGGTCACTTACTTGTTTCAATATTTGTTTTCTCTCCACTGATTTGAAAATTATTCTTTGTTTAAAAGGATTTGATTATAGACTCCTTATTTAGTTCCATTGACTTATTTGTGTTTTCCTGTAACAATAGCATAAGTTTTATAGCTTTGTCATTGCCCTTCATTTTCATTGTTTTGTGTGTTCTTAAGCATTTTATTTTCTAGATGAACTTTAAAATCAGCTGAAGTTCTATAAGTACTCTTTTAGAAATTTTCATTGGTACTGTAGTGAATTTATAGGTACATATTTGGACATTTCACTTGTAATTTATTATCACTGGACCATCTTTACCTTCTTCAGTAAAGCTTTTTCATGTTATTATACACATCATAACCATTTCTTGTTATAGTTATCCCTAGATGTTCATATTAGTTAGCATGCTAGGTTGCAAGCAGCAAAACTCTCTGGACAAAATAGGCAATAAAGACTTTTTCTAAGGATATTAGAGGCTCACAAAAACAATAGGAGCCTGGAAGCATCAATGGACAATATCTAAAGTATTTTTGGAGTGCTAAGAGAAAGCAAATACAGTGACACTGACTCAGCCAAGCAAAATCTAATGTGTACTCTGCTGCTACAGTTATTCTCTCTGAACTTAAGCCATGAATTCAACAGTCAAAATTTTAGAGAGTTCAGTAGGCTGAGCTAAGATGGAATACCCAACCCCTCTATATTCCAAGGGGTTAAAGAAAGTTTTAGGTCCTTTGGATTTCCACAGGTGAAGTTGGACTTCTAGGACTATTTCCCCACAAAAACTACATTGTATAAGAAGTATTTCTCTCACATGAAATGAGGGTGCCAGTAGGAAGTGGGAGTGGGTTATAGAGGAAAAGTAGCCAGTTTATCACGATATTTTCTGGTATATAGGAAAGTTACTAAATTTTATGTGATCATCTTATATTTGCTTACTTCACTTACTGCTTTTATGAATTCTAAGAATTTTTTACTTAACTCTATGGATTTTTTAGATAAGCTATCATATAATTTATAAATATAAATACAAATACAAATATAAATGTCTCCATGTCTAATATTGCATCTTATTTTTTTTATTTTATTACAGTTTTTGACCTTTTCTGAGGTCATTTTGTGTTTCCTTTTATAATTATTATTTTCCAGGTAATAATGCTATATTGTTTGTAAAAATCAAATCGTTCTATAAGCCACATATTCAAAAACAGATTTTTCCCAAGCACACCCTTCTTTGTCTTCCAATCTCTCTCTAATGTCAGCCACCTTTGATTTTTTTAGTCTACGTTTTTTCCAATATTTACATCCATATTTATGGGCAATATAGCTTTAGAACTTCTGGATTTTCAATTTTAGGAAGAGATTATTGATTCCCCATTTTAGTAGCTGAGGCTTTAACTCCCTTATGTAATTTATTCCTTATTTCCCTATTCTTATCCTCCCAACATATTTAAAGTCTAATTAGGTAAATCAGTAGCAGGCTCTTACACTATTCTGCCTAAGTGAATACATTTTTCTTTTCATTGATGAGGCCAAAACTATAGATTATAAATATTTTTACTCATATTCTTCCTCAGATTTAATTATTGCCTCATTGCTTTTATTTACAGAATTACCTATTTATCTACCATTACTTTTCCTAAAAGCAATAATTTTCCATACAAGCCATAAATTTTCTAATGCTACAATACACCAAATAATATATCTCTTTTGTTTGTTTGTTTATTTGTTTGTTTAATTCTTGGTTCTCTTTCTCTCTCAGCAATTTTCCCTTCTGTTCATGTCTGGACTGGCCGCTCCTTAGGTCTGCGGCAGAATAGTTATCCTGGGACTTTTTAAAATCATCCTTCTACACTTGAGGCCTTCCTTTCTGGATCCCATATCTTCCTCTTGTTTTACTTTCCACAAGCATATTTCCTAAAACTTCCTAGAAAAGGGTATTTGGAACATTAAATGTTAAAATCTTTGATTATTAAAAAAATTCTCTATTTTCCATTTGTAAATGGCAGAGGAAGCTAAATTAAAAAATAATTTTCCTCAGAATTTAGAAGACATAGCTTCATTTTACTATAGGACCTAGAATTGCTACTGAGCAGTTCAGTGTCATTTGATTCCCACTGCTATAATATGCCCCGTTCCTGACCCCATCCCCACAGGCTTTTAAGATTTTTCTCTTTATCCACAAGATTTTATAAGTACATGTTACAAGGTGCATGGATGAAAATTTTATGTTTTACTGGTTATTCAATAAACCCTTTCAATATTAAGATTTAATATGTGCTTTTTCACTTCTAGGAAATTTTCTTGCTTTAAAAAATAAATTATATATGTTAATTTTATATATATTAATGTACATTTTTATCTCTTCTTTCATACTTGTTTTCCTTTGGTTGGATTTCTTAGCCATGCCTAATGGGTATTACCAGCTCCCCTACCTCCCAACTTTACTCTACAACTTTTACTAGATTTCATTTGTTAGTTTTGTCACTTTCTTTACTTCTGTAACCCAGACCTGGTGTGTTCCTGAGGCTTGACTTTATTATTTCTGTCAAAATTCCTTCTTAAAAAAATAACTTTCTTATCTAGGAATGTATACTCAATAATTAGAAGCATGTGTTATTACAACAATCTTATTAAACTTTGGATTTTACAAGCAAATATGGATAAAGGGAAAAGAAGTTGTGGTCTTTGTCTTTTCTGCGTTTATGATATCTTATGTCTTTCATAACATGGAGGGTGTTGTTATTGATTCTGAGATGAATCTTACTCTAAGAAATAATGAAAGTCCATTATCACATAGCAATTTGTTATTTTTTTATTCTTTTTTTAAGAAAATGAACATATACTGTGGTAGATATTAGTAGGCACTGGCTTAGAGGAAACAAAAATTGAGACATGTTCTCTGCGTTTGAGGAGCTCTCAGTATGTTAAAGGATAAGATATGTAAACAAAGGAGAATAATATATGTTAAATATAATGGCACAATTGTTTAATGGTTCCTGAATTAGAAGATTAAGTTTTAAGATTTTAAAAGTAACTATGACTTTACAGTTTGTTTTGTACTGAAAGGAAAAAAATAAAACAATGAACACTCACTATGTAAGAATTTCTTTAGATAGTTTCATTAAATCTTCACGTGAAATGGATACAATGTTCAACTTGCAGGTGAGAAAATGTATGCAATGTTCCATTTAATCATTCATTCATTCATTCATCCATTATTTATTCAACAAATAATTACTATCTCTGCACAATCAGAAGTAAAAATCATTGTCCCTCATTCCGTGGAGCTTAGTCCAGGAGTGGTGAAATATACCAGTAAAATAATTGCAAAACCAAATAAAATGTGTAACTGTTTAAGAGGCATGTTACATGCTGCTGTCAGTATATGTAATAGTGGGTTTTAGCCCTGCCATTTATTTAAGACCTATTTTAGAGCTTTGGCTCACTGCCAGGCATTGTTCTAGCTGCTGGAAATACCACACAAACAAGTCAGACTCAATTCTTACCCTCATGAAAATTACAAACTAGCAGATGCTCTGAAAGGATAGGAAATATGTTGGAGGTTATATATTTAGGAAGCTGAGAAGTCAGAATTCACACGTAGCTCAATCTGATGACAAAGTCCATCATCCACTGTAGCATGTTGCCTTCGCCAGTTTTAACTATAAGCAGTTTAGTGAGCATTTGTCTCTTTTCTTGTTTGATTTTCTGCCCAGCGAATGGTCATCCTTCCCATGTTGGAACATTCCCCACACACTATATGAGTCTTAATGGTAGACAAAAGCTGCCTGTCACTGTGGACACTGTAAAGCCAGAAATTTGTTTTCTGGGTCACTCAGGAAAACGATGGGCACCAATTCAGTATGCTTTCCCTGCATTTTAATTAGATTCAGGTGTCTCAAAAAAGGAGGGGATATCTATTAAAGAAGCAGCAGAGAGAATGGCTGGTGTTCAGGGTTCACAGCCTTGAGAGTGCAGTCCGTGCAGTCAATATTTAGCAGTGGCAATAGCGATGGTCTCAAGATGATGGGATTTTGACTCCAGCCTTCTCTTTTTTCTTACTATTTTCTGATTCTGGTTCTCTCATCTTTCTGGTGACTGATTAAATCACTTTAATTTTTTTTTTTAAATAGATTGCTTGCAACTAAGAACCCATGCTAATTCAGTTTGGATTATTTCATCATGAGCACTGAACTTGTCTGACCAATAGCAGATTGAATGATAATGAAATGAAATTATCATGTGCTTATGCAGAGTTCTGTATAACTTCTGTCTTCACTGTGGGGAAATGTAAATTAACAAGAATTAGAATATTGATAATTCTTTTACAACCATTAACTGGTGTGATGGCAAAGATAATTCAGTTAAATAATTTGGCTTATTGAAATTTATAAATTGATTCAGCCAAAATAAATAAAATTAAAGGCCAGATATTTATAGATATTCATTTTGACTAAATCAGTTTATAAGTTTCAAGAATCCATATTATTTAACTGTATATAATTATAGGACTAAATTAACAGTTCTACAAAAGGAAAATGATTCAGCTGTCCACATTTTTCATTCTATCAACCTTTGAAAATTTTTAAGGTTATTAGACAGCTTGGTCATTGGGCACATACCTATAGATATTAATATGTGGTAACCACTACATATTAGTCACCCAGTTGTGAACTCTATATCTAGTAATCTGGATATTTCAAAAGATGTGGATATTTGATGTTTGGCAAATGGATATCTAAGCTGTTTTTTAACCTAGTTCCTGTTTGCCCCAAGAATACTCGCTGGCTGCACTTGTGGCTGCAGCATTTACCCTGAGATAATTCGCAGATTATAGTCCTAAACTTACCCCCAAAGTTTGCCATGAAATATATAGCTTTTGTTATTACTTTTGCATCACTATAGTATATCAATAGTCTTTGGAAAGATGTGACATCATTCTGTTTACAGCATTCTGTTTTTAGTAATTCAATCACTGAAAATGTCAAATCCTAGAAAACGTAGCTTTCCTACGCGAGATGTTAATATCATTCTCGAACAGTTGTTAGCCTAAGATTCATTTGATGAATCCAATTTATGTATACATTTCTGGTACATTAGGATTAGAGACAAGTTCTGTTTCGAAATAACTGCAGGAAGTTTTTATATTTTATTTTCACATTCAAAACCAGTCAGATTTGCTTTAGCCTCAAAGAGTGTATTTATGTAAAATTAAATTAATATGCATCAAGCTGCAATTTTTTTTCTAAACTGGAAATGTGTTAAAAATTCCAAATAAATGTTTATTTTTGAAACTTATATTACTATGAACTGATGCCTTTAATGGCTTATTCAAATTTTATTGAGAAGCAAAAGCATTTTTATATCTATATAAAACAAAAATAGAATACATTGTAAAGTAACAAAAAGATATATCAAAGTGTCTAAATCTGGAATGTAATTAAATATCTATGTAAAAGATATATATATTTATTTATATTTTTGTTCTAGTTAGTATACCAAAAATATATATTATATTATATTATATTATATTATATTACATTACATTACATTATATCATATCATATCATATTATGTTATGCTATATTAATTATAATATATCGATCCTTAATCCTAAGTGACTTTCTGTGTTACAGTTAAGATTTTATAAGACAAAGGTATTTACAGTAAATTATTTTTAATATTATGCAAAAGGCTTAGTGAAATCTTTTTAATCCACATATGGAGGTGGGGTCAAAAGAATTCCAGATAACTTGAGAAGGGGAACAATGGGATAACTAGTGTTTCCACTCTTGACCTTTATCTAATTACTGCCTTCATTCTTTCTTATAAGATCTATCAGTGAATGAAAGGCCTTTTGTTTTTATGTCATTGGGAATTCCTTACTTTCATTCTCTTCCAGAATGGGAGGAAATAGTGATACCTTGCCTTGCCTTCCTGTTTTGTTACACACAGTACTACTGCTGTAATTTTATATTTGTCTGCATTGTTATAGATTGCAAATATACATATTTATCACTCGCTATGTTCAATTCAGTCCAAAAAAGTATCAATTTTTACTTTCATTTTATAGATAAGGACACCAGGACCAAAAAATTAGGTAACACATGACAGCTTGTTACATGGGTCCACATTTGGGAAGAGCTAGTTCTGTAGCCTCTGACCTCAAATAGAGTGACCTTTCTAGTTCACCACAACATCTCACTATCAGTTATTATGCTTATTATAAATATTTATTTAGCTAAACGCCTTTCAGGACCATGATAAAAACCTATGGTCATTTTTATTATACTGTGCCATCAGATAATATGGATTTAAGTTTGATAGTCAAGTATCAAAAACATTACGTTTTAGATATTTAGGATGTGGTAAATGCAAGCTAGAAACATTTTTTGTTGTATTACAAGCTGGGAATTCAATTCACTTGTATATCAGAGAATTAAATCTCCAAGATCCCTTAACCTGACTGAATGGATAACTCTTTAGTATTATTTACTTACAGCTTTTCCCTAAGTTAGCGTCTTATGTATAGGGGCCAATTTCAGCCTTTCTCAATCGTTTTAAGAGTAAATATGGGAATCTGGAATAAGAATACTGTTCATTTGACCTGCATTTTAGAAGTTTAAACAACTTAATCTGATAAGAATCCTGTGAAGTTGATGGGTCAGATTTTATAATTCTTGTTTTAGAAATGAAAAACTGGGATTAAGGGACTGTGGGTCCTAGGTCTGGTTGTGATCCAGGCTCACAGCTAGGGATAGGACTCCAAATTTATTTATTTTTAATTACGTTTATTGAGATAACATTGGTTAATACAATCATATAATTTTCAGGTGTACATTATCATTTGACATCTGTATATTCTATTGTGTGTTCACCACTCAAAGTCCAGTTTCCTTCAGCTACTATATATTTGATCCCCTTTACCCACTTCACCCTCCCCCTACCCCCCTATATTTGACCCCTTTTACCCGGTCTACCTCCCCCTCTCCTCCCCCACCTCGATTGGCTAAAAAAGCTGTGGGACTCCAGATTTAAAATGTTATATTAATGTAGTAGGGCGCCTGCGCCTAACTTATGTAAGTATGATGCAGCTTATTGTTTATTACGCATGTGTGGTAGAATGCCACTATTGTTCTGACATATATAAAGCCCATGTGGTCCCCTAGCACAGAAATGCGAGATCCCAGCAATAAAGTTGGTACCTGCCATTTCATTCTCATGTCAGCTCCTCGTACATTTTTTCAGCTGCGCATCTCACCACCGAAACCTTTCCTTCTCAATCAGCTCTGTGCTGACAAGGACCAACTCAAATACAAGAATCCTGAACAACAGATTTAAGGCTAGAATTCAGTTTTCTTGATGGTTAGGTCTGCATTACTTTACTGCCTCACTCTGCCCCAACTCTGCTAGTGCTTGGGAGCCATCACAATGCTCCCGACAGATGGCAATTTGTAATAGTGGAGTGGCAGCAACAGTGTTTTGTTTTGTTTTGTTTTGTTTTTCCAATTCTTTTCAAGAGAGGATACATTTTTTATACACTTTAAGAAGGCTTCCCTCTGTTCTTCACCAGGCATTGTGTAATCAAGCATTCAAAATTCTGTACAATAAAAACTTAAATCCTAATTCCAAGGTAACGCACAAAATAAATGCTTTCTGGGAAATAAATGTTCAGAAAAGTAAGAGAACATTTATACTTCAAGAGACCAGGTGTTGCTTTGTGCCACTACTGAATTTAACCCTTGCTTTCAGTTAAGTCGTTGGGCTGTTGGTTAAATCACTGGACTTGGGTGTCATCATTGGACTATTCCGAATAGTAAAGTAAAAACTACCATCATCATGTCATTCCAATTTAACACAAGGAAACAGAACACTTAGGTTTAAACAAAAATATGCAAGCAGAGAAAAAATGCTGACACTGGCTGTATCTGCACTCAAAAATAGTTTGTTCATGAGTGAATTGCCTATATGAGTTGACAGTCAGTGAATCAAGTCTTTTTCATGAGGCAGACATATGGAAAATAGAACAATCCTGTACTCATACAAAAAGAAAGATGCATAAGAAGAGAACAAAATGATAAGCTATGACAGGGACCTCAAATTATTATGCAATGCATTAATGAAAACAAATAGATATCGTATTGCTAAAGAATCTTCAGAGATGATTAACATCTCCAAATGGAATTTGGATATGATAAAAAAGAATGATTGTTGAATTGAATGTTATGTAAATGTCAATTATATGTTAGATTATCAACAAAATATTGTTTGAAACAAGACATTATTTTGGACGTGTTTGTCTCCAAGGCTCTAAAAGCTGAATGTATATAGCACATTGTATAATCAACCAAGTACTTTGTAATCATGGACAGCCTTTGACTTTATTAGTTCTCTTTTATATGAAATATTAACATGTGCATGGGCATTTCTTTATATTTTTAAAATTGTAGTGACAAAATGCACTATGAAGCTGTATTGGGCATTTGGATTTTTAAAAGAAATTCTAATCTAAAATGTAACATACTGCTAAGGAAATCAGTTTATTCAGAACTAGAAAAACTCATAATTGGGTTCAGTTGTAGGAACTGTAAGTTCCTTTTTGCCCATTTCAAACGTCATATTTCAATGTCACCTCACTATCCAATTATCTGTATTTATGCTTCTTGGCTGGACATTCATGACCCTCCAAACTTTACCCCAGCCTACTTTTCTTATTTAACTTCTAATTAATTTTTACTTTATATTCTCTGTTTTCTATTCATAGTTACATTTTTCTCTTCCAAGTCTTCATTTTTGCTCTTCCCGTGGCTTAAATGCCTTATCTCAGCTCTGGACCCTTACACTTTATTCCTTCCTTAAGTTCCCACTCAAAAGCATCCTCTTTCTTAAAGTATTTTCTACTTCCAAATAAGCATGGGGTCACCCATTTAACCCTAATTACAGACATCTGCAGGAGGTTACAGCTAACAAGAATCTTTTGTGAGCAATTTCCTTTTATTTCCCGTGTCTTACTGTGAACCAGAATAAGCGATGACTCTAGGTATTGGTGCCTACCGAGGCAGTCATTTTGTCAGACTGAAAGCAACTAACCTGATAGTGCTTTCTTTATGTTCACGGAGTAATTTTTGAGAGCCCAAGTAGCATTGAAGTAAAGATTTAAAGAGGCAGGTTCTTCTATGTTTATAGTTATAGTACTTTATTTTGGAAAGATACAGGTTGACGATCCATTTATATTAGCAGTATCTTTATTATCTTAATGATGACTAAATCATTAGCTGCTTCTTTTAAATGTCCAGGGTTCTTGTGATTTCCGTGTCAAAGTCCTTTGTCAGATTATAATGTCCCAAAAATCTGATGATCCTCAGAACACATTTTTCAGCTCTCAGGAGACATCCATTCTAATTGTCTTTCCTATTTTGAATTCCAGAGGTTCTAAATAAACCTTAAAATGTAACTTTATTAAAGTTACAAGAGATATTTGGATGTTTTGATTTGGGAATGCTAGGACATATATGCATTTGTTAAGCAAATAAATAGTGTTTGAGCAACCACTATTTTTCTTAATATATTACATACTATGAAAACTCAGGGAAGGTCTACTTTACCTGGGGAATTTCTATTTAAAATAATTATTATTTTATCTTTCTATTTAGAAAATTACATATTTTTAAATAAAAGCTCTGATACTAGTTTTATGTAAAGTGATTTATAATCTTGTTAGTACATACAAAATTTTCCAAGCCTTGTGCTAATATTTGGCCCTAAAGAGTTTAATTTATGTTCTATTTACTAGAACTTTTTTTTTAATCTATAAAATAAAAAGGAGTGAAAGGAAATATTGCAGCTGTTATTGCTTATTTTTCCAACAGGCCTCAGTGAGAACTTCTATGTTTTAGAATTGCTGGCCTCTTAGATACAAAGAAAAGTAATATTAATTGCTACCCTCATAGTCTAGTGAGGGGAAACTAATATCTAAAATTTAATTAATGCTTTATTGATTTTATATCTTGTTATTAGTGCTATTTTATAGGTGATAAAATTGAGTTTCATGAGTCGTTTGTTCAAAGTTACGCAGTAATGCAGTGGCAAAACTTACCTCTAAACCAAGTTCTTATGACAATGAGTCAGAGATATCACCTGTTTCAGATATGATCTTATATTAATGGGCAGTGAAAGCCCTAAGGGCATTAAAACCTGTCTTCTCTTTGATTCTTGAATTTAGGAGTATTTACTGCAACAATGACAACTTTGTATTCAATAAACAATTACTGTCTTAAAATTTTCTCTTTATTCATCTTTTCAACATTATGTATTGACTGTTTCATAACTTTTCAGGTGGGAGATAAGCAAAATCAATGTGTGTGAAAACCGCAAGGAGTTATTGGAAAGCCCAGAGTTAATTATAAAGGGAGTCCCAAATCAGGCAAGTAAACAGGATTCATTAGTAAATAATGCATAATCCTCTGCTTTCTGGAATGGCTGTGGTTAAGTGTTAACCACACTTTCTAGTTGATACAAAAGATTTCCAGTTTTTTTTCAATGGATCTACATTATTCAGAATATTGTAGGACCAAGAATACCATTTACCTCTCAATGACAATGACTGATGGTTACATTAAAAACAAGAAAAATTCTAGTTTTCAAAACTTGTTACTGATGGAAAGACACATAAACTGATTTGGGGCAGGTAAAGTTCCTATACCCAACCAGAAAATATATGCCAGAAATAAATTTGAGTCAGTAGAGCTAACTGCCTAAGTTTAGAGAGTGACAAATTTCAGCTTGCTATAAGAAAGTTTTCTAATTATTGTAAATGATCATAAGCTGACTCTCAAGTAGTGAGGTTCTCATAATTGAATGTTTGGATAAATATACAGAAATGTTTTAGGTTATGGCAGAGGTATTACTTTTGTATGACTTGAATTTTCCTTCTACCCACTTTTCTAAAACTTCTTTGGTTAATTCTTTGCTTGTTCTTCCTTGAAAAGGCTGGTAATTTTGAAAAGTGAAAGAGACAGAAGGAAGATAAAAATAAAAAAAGATAAAGA
>NW_006432669.1:10705213-10727676 GCF_000325575.1 Pteropus alecto
AGGATAACAGAGGCACTATGAAGAGATGGAAAATTAGGAAAGGGGATGCATAGTAAGTCTAAAGAGTCTTGTTTTTCTGTAGCAAGAATGAGCTAGTGCAAAATGACTAACATCTGCTAAATAAATTTTGGTTGTGTTTAAGCGGCATTCAAACACCTAGACCTCCTTAATGTTAAGTAACTCTGTGATGCCAGGATAACCGCTGACCTTCATTCTGACCCCTTGCATATATACTTCTGCCTCTGTGGCCTGAATAGAGCACAGTGGAGAAGCAATGCTTCAGTAAAATGGCATGTTTGTGAATAAAACTGCAAGATTCTATACACGGATTGTGGCGTGTTCCTTGCCTACCCTGCTTTCAACTCTCTATTGTCTCTCATCCTCCTGTTTTCTCTGTCCCCCGCCCCGCTCCTTTGTTTTATGCAAGGATTTCCTTCGGATTCTAACTCCACTTTTTTTCAGGGAAATTTTGCCTCTCTATTTTGGCATTATCTACAGTGAAAATCATCTTACACCTCCTCCATACTTGACGTAGCCCTTTCAACTCTTTTCTTGGGTAAAACACATTCTAATGAGCCATCCTCATTACTCTCCAAATTCAAACTGTTTTTATTTCTCGTAGGCCTACAGAAATATGCTAATATCTACCTAGGTTCATCAAACTCTAATAGTGATGCATACCATACTGGCCCAAACTTTTCTTTGGGACGAGAAAGGTGAAGAAATTCTATCATTAAGAAATTAAACACTGAATAAAAACCTGTTCTTCTTCTTCTGTTTCTAAAAGTAATAATTATATATTGACTCTAAGGTAGTGAGTCTAAGGGAATTATGAAATAAATAAAAGAATATCTAGTTTCTACCAGACTTTCCAGTCACATCAGTTTACTTATCTTTCATTATAAATCATTAAAAATAGCTTACTTAACTCACATACATATAAATGCCATGCTGTGAGAATGAGTTCTAAAGATTACACAGAGATATTGGAAGGCTCTGTTTTATATTGCACCTGACACAGGAACTATTTCAGCAGTGTTTATGAAATTATATTTCTGCTTATGGCTTTTTATTTGAACCTTTCCTCATTGAGCAGTAATAGCTGAAATATCTCTTCAGAGGTCATAAAATATGAAAGATTGCTCTGGCATATTGCTGCAACCACAAAACAAAATGTGGGCAGTTTTAACACCTCACAATTTCTTTGAAATTTGGTATTTTGATAGCAAAACACAAAATTTGCAAATATGTCTAGATGAAGATATTTAATTGGAAGCAAACATCTTACAGGTTATGTCTTTAAAACCAGAATTGAGAATTTTGCTTCTGTTTTTCTGACTTGGAAAAAAATCTCAATGATTTTGATAGATGATTGATAATAAAATTTTTATCAAAGAAGCCTGGTGTGGCTATATTAATGTCAATATACAACTTGGACTTAAAGACAAGACTATTAAGATAGACATTTCATCAAAATAAATTTTTCAATCCATCAGAAAGTTATAACAATTGTAAATTTGTATGCAGCAAATAACACTGACTCAAAGTACATAAAAGAAAACTTAGAATATGTAGAATTATGTTAGAAGCTATGTAAAATTATAACAAGCCAAAAGTCAGTTAAAGTTAAAAAAACCAACACTCATAAATATTGACATAAATGAAATAAATACTGTATTATACGACTGAATAATATTCTTTTTAAATATGCATAAAACAGTTTTCAAAACAGATCATTTCCTGAGTCAGAAAGAAAATCCTAACACATTTTATAGGAGTGAAACTCTTCAGAGTATGTTCTTGTCCTAAGTGAAATTTTGCAAAAAGGTAATACAAAAAAAGATTACTTGAAAAGATTTAAATATTTATAATTAAGCAATAAACTTCTAAATAATCAATTAGTCAAGAAAGATATTAAGTTTTAAACCTATAGCAAGCACTTAAATCTGTTCTTAGTGGGAAATTTATAAGTCTAAATATTTCTAATAGAAAGAAAAATAATATTGGTGACATATGTTCATCTAATGAAGCTAGAAAAAGAACAGAAAATTAAATGTAAGTAATTAATAGAGAAGATGTAACATAAGAGCAGAAGTCAGTGAAATGGACAATACAGAAAATCAACAAAGCCAAAAAAATTGTTTTTTTTTTTTTTTTTTTTTTTTTAAAAACAGCAATGTAGTAGACATAGAAATATGTAGTGAGAATTCTTCAGGAGCAGCCCATATCTGAGCAAGGCAGACACATAAATCTCTACAATTTCAACCTGATATGGTGTAACTCTTGGGAAATTCTTATTTAGTGCTATCTGCATGTTAGTCAAGGTTTTGGAGGCCAGTATCATCACAATTATGATCTTTAGTAAACTGTGATTATTGGTATTGGGAGTGGTTCAAGAAAGCAGGTGAGAAGATAAATCACTTTTTTTTATTATTGTGAACAAACTTTTTTTTTGAATTCTTATTTTATTAGTTTCAAGTATACAGTATATTAGTTAGATATTTATATAGTTTTTAAAATAATTCCCCTAATTGCTCATTCTCTCCTCTGGCTCTCCATCTCGCCATTACATCGATGCTAACTGCATTTCCTAGTACATGCTCCCCATTCCCGTGACCATCTATCAACTTAAAAACAGACTCACAAATATAGAGAAGATAAATCACTTTTGAAGTTAAGTTTTGAAGTTGGATCATTCACTACCTGTCTGATAATAAGTATCCCAATACTGAAAATAGGTGGAGTGCAGACAGCCCTACCATTAGGTGGTAGTCCAACTGTTAAAACCTTTCAGCGATAGTGAATTAGGAAGGGGTACTGGAGAAAGGGAATGTACTAGTTAATACTATGCATTAGGTCTTTGAAATGTTTAGAAGAAATGGTAGCTATGAGGATAACATGTTTGCCTGAATGTTGCCAAATGCCATTCATGTTCAGCAGAAACATATCATAATGAAGAGCTGAGGGGAGTACTAGGCAATTGAAAGCCAAATATAAAAGCCTTTCCTGCACTGAAAGGTAGAAATAGCCAAGGACCAAGTCAGAAGCTTAACAGTCAGAGTGGCCAACTTTAAAGATGGTTGAATACTCACCTAGGCTCTTCTATTATGTCAAGATCAATTTTTTTCTGGCAGGAAAATTCTGGGGCTTTGACACATTGGATGAAGACAAAAGGGCGGATGCCATTAAATTTTTCATCTTCTCAGAATCTTTCTGAGCCTATAAAAGTAGCACCCTATGAAGGACTAGCATGCCCTATTGCCCACTTCTTGTTTTAGAAGATAACTCAGAGGCTCTTTCCAGTCAGTTATCAGGTGTACCAGTCAAAATGTGCTCTCGTCTTCCATTGCGTCTACTACTTCTATGGCTAGGATTAAGTTGTAGCATAATCTAGGTGCTTCTATAGTCCAAAAGAGCTGCAAGAAATAAATTTCATATATCAATAGGTACTGGGGGAGTATGAGTGGGATTGTATTATGAGGGTGCTTCATTAAGGGGCAGTAATATAAAATAGGATAAGAGTTTGTTGACTTGGAAATGCTCTCATGTGGTATAATATTTATCATTGAGAAAATGAACCCAGGATACAGGGCAAACTTGCTATTAAGATGTCTTCTAGAAGCATGTATAAAAGAGTGACCTATACAGAATGAAGTTAAAGGCCAGAATTAACCGTGGCAGAAATGGGGAAAATAAATCAAAATGTTCATGGAAATGGGCATCCAGAAATGGGCATAGCATGTATGGCCAGAAGGTCTACTTGATGATTATATTCAATAGGAAGGCCCTGACGACAAACCATTTACAAGGGCTGTGAGGAGTAATCTTAATGAGAATGGCAAAAACGCTAAAACTTTCAATGGTAGCATTATTGTAAGCCATGGCTGTTAGCAAGAAAAACTATTAGGAAATGTGGCTTACTGGCTATAATTGGAATGATGGAACTCCCCCCAAAATAGAGGACAGGAGTGGAGTCAGTTACTAAGTTTAATAGGCCACAAATGCCTTAATACCTAGCAAGTCAAAATGGAAGCCAAAGGAACTGACCTACAAGAGTTTTGAACATGGGATTCCTATGCACAAAACAGATAGGTAGTCAAGAAGAGTTCTACTCAGCTGTACCAGCAGAAGAAAGCAAGAATGGATAACTGGGAAGCTGAGGGAAGTTGACTCAATTAAAAGCTGTTATCCCCAGCACAGTTTCCCCTCTTGACCTGTTTTCAGATCTTAAATCCATTGATTGAAGAGAAGACCAGGTTCCTAAGACAAAAGAGTCTGTAAGAACACAGTATATTCAATAATTCCATTAGTCCTTCTCCTAAGAGAAGAAGGACTATAGCCAGTTATTCAGGTTAAGAAGTAGACTGCAAAAACAGTATTATTGAAATGTTTCAAGGAGTGTTGGCCCCATCTGAATTGATATGGATCCCTGGAGACATAAAGTATCGTCACAGTCACCCTGATTAGAGTTGGTTCATATGAGGCCAGGTAATATATATAGTCTTGGTGAAGTTCTAGCTTATAATGGATCTCTTGGGTCTGTGGATTCATCCAGTGGTCATTTTTCTGTTTTCCAAATGTATAATTAAAATATTTGGCAGTTGATACAACCTGCACTGTAATTCCTTAGCCTTTGAGGTAGGAACTATTGTACTGGGGAAGACCAAGAAGAAGCCTCTGAGACTACCTCCATCCCTCAGAAAGGAGAGTAACTGAAAAACAGCTTCATACTCCAAGATGATAGTGGAAATAGTACTTGCCTCATGGTAAATTTGTCCTTTTTGGTTAATTTACTTTCTCCGTCCTCCCCTTGTTCCAGTATCTCAGTATAACTCATCTAGACTATACTAACATAATCCTTGTGTGTTTTTTTGCAGTCAGTCTTACCTCTCTTTATACTACAACTAGAGCGATCATTCTAACTCTAATCAGTTAACTCTTCAAAATCCATACATGGTGTACTTCTGGATTAGGTCAAAACATATAGCCTGACATACTCCAATGCATATACTTTTGAGGCCTCTCCAATAAGTTCTCGTATATACTTTCATGGTATTTTCTTTCATATCTTTATAAACTCATATTGTAATTCTGTAACTTGTTCATTTCCTTAAGCTGTCCCGCCCACACTAAATTATACTCAGAGACAAGTGGCAATGTCTTATATACCTTTCTTCCCAGTGCCTTATTTAGATACATGTAGGTGTTCAATACATATACGAATGAATCGATGATTGTGAAAGTTCCTAGCCCACATTATGAATAAGAATCAACAATGTCTATTTAAATCTGTTAGTTTGAGTGCTGCCAGGAGGCATAGTGGAGGGAGCTACCAGAGCAATGTTTGCTTTAGTGATGCAGGATTGACTTACTGCTTTTTGTAGAATTTATTTGCTTTCATAATTAATTTTTAGCCTAGGCTAACATTAAAATTAGTTGTTGTTCCCAAGGGCATGAAGAATGCCAGTAAATGATGTCAGGGACAATTTTCTCAGAGCAGAAAATACAATAATACTGCAGTTAATAATTCATGTGCAGATATTTTAGAGTTGGCTATCATAGCAATGCTGATCAATAATAAAAAGGCATGTTGAGTTCTTCTGCTTTTCTGTGCAAATGACAGCCGCCCATAAATTCCTGCCAAATCAGGATTCAGAGAACATGTATATAGCCCTAGTCTAATTTCTAAGCACAGAGATTAGAATAACCACTTAACACTCTGCTATGTAGTGAGGTTTTCAGAACAGGTAGATTTGCAGCAATCATTGAGCTTTATTCACAAATTTCTACAAGAATTATATGTTAGAAATGGAAAGATTTTTAATAATATTCTGATTTGATCCTGTCATTTTATAGTTCAGTAATGTTGGTCTATAGATGTTTCTGGAACTCTACACAAAAGCTCACAATCAGGTAACATGCAGAGCCTTCTTCTAGCATTTTCTTTTCACTGAATGATCTTGCTCTGAATGGTATTGCCTTATAAGGTCTTCACAAGGTCTGATAGCTAGCAACAATGTTGTAAAAGTTGATCATAGAGGTAAAACTCCAGGAAGCAGCCCAATTCAATTGTTTGTGCTCCTCAATTCAGCCAGAATTTGTGTAAAGGTGGATATTATAGATTGTTTTTTGGAACATTTTTTTTCTTTAATTCTGAAGTGTTTTCCTTTTCTTACTGGAAGTAGAATCAGATGCTCATATAAAGGGCTTTGTTAAAAATTGCAATCTATTGAGATTCAGAGAAAGAGAATTCATTCTTTTATATGATTCTGTAGCTAACATTTGGGGAGCAATGAAAACAACTCCTTTCTCAAAGTATACTGAAAATTCATTTGATAACATGTTTTAATCTGTGGAAAGCAAAATAAGTTCAATTAGAATTATAAAAATAATAATAAAATTTCAATACTAAACTGATTTCTTGTCAATGAATATTTAAAAGCCCACTGTATCCTTGGAAATATTTTTAATCTATAATTTAAAAGGATATTTTAATTTTAATGATATTCCATAAGTGAATTTTATTAAAGTATTTGTAAAGTAATAATTTGATCTGCGATAAATAATTTGGCAACTATAAAGACTGTCAAACTGAGGACCTAAACTGAAAACCTTAAAATTTATCTCTCAGCTTCTATTGCCTCCTAGCATTCTCTAGGCAGTACTGATTTTATTTTGAGATACAGTAGCTACCATCAACTACCCTATCCATACAATTGCAATGAGCAAAATTCTTGGAATGTATTGATACAGAAAAATTAATTTCTTCTCTCCTTTTATCTGAAGCTGTGGTAAAATCAATGTAAGTTTCTAGACTCACTTCTAGGGATACTCTGAGATTCTGAAATCTAGAGACTATTTTAGAAGTCATTTACTCTCCAATTTTTGTATTCTTCAAGATTTGTCTTTAAAAAGACTAAAATCTTTACATACATTGAAGAACTACCTGAACTTGCCCTCCAGACTTCTTAAGACTTATCTTCAAATAGTTTCCCAAAGAAGCCACACAGCTGAGTCCATGATGTTTCGTGTGGAAAATAATGTGAAAACAAGTTCACAAATCTTTAAAATATTTATATCCTCAAAACTTCTGTGTCCCTGCTCCTTCCCATCCAAACAGAAGACAGCAAGTTTACTGCCCAAAAATTTGAGGTCACCAAGTGCAGTTGAATGCAGAAAAGAAGTACCTTACCAAAACAGGGCATCAGTTGGAAGTTTATAGGTAAGAACTGAAGAAAGGAAAAATAGAAAGAATTTAAGATCAGTTGCACTCTTAATGAACCATTGCACCAGCTCTGGAATCCCTACTTTGAGATTTCTTATATATTCAAAATCATTAAATGTCTTTAATGCTTAAAATACTATTTTCTTTCATTTCTGAACTTCTGGACAGTCTGCCTATCACATTTATAATACCCTAGTTAGGTAAATAAAGGACTGTTACCTTGGGAAATCATTTCAATAGAAAAAATCCTCTGTGATTTGCCTACTCTCTCTCCCTTCTTCCACCACAATCTCTGTCAACCACTGATCTTTTTACTATCTTCATAGTTTGCTTTTTCCAGAATGTCATATAGTTGGAATCTTACACTATATACAGCTTTTTCACATTGGCTTCTCTCACTTAGTAATATATATTTAAGCTTCTTTTATGTCTTTTCATGACTCGATGGCTCTTTTTTATAGTGTTGAATAATATCTGATTGTCTGAAGGCTTTGGCTCTGACAGGGAGGAACTACAAAGTGACATTGTGAAATACATGGATGCAAGAAAGGGAATAATTGGGCCCATTTTCTTTGCAAATATTTTACCAACCCCAGTCAATTCATCTGATACTCATTGCTTTGCTTTTTTTAAAAGCATAGTTAACATTACAGTAAACTGTTTAGAAAGTATAAAATTTTATACACTTAGACATATTATACACTCATGAAACCATCACCACAATCAGGGTACTGAATATGCCTGTCACCCTCAAAAGTTTCCTTTTGTCCCTTGTAATTCCTCCTTCCTACACACCATACCACCATACCGATCTCCAGGTAACTACTGACCTACTTTCTATCACTGTGGGTTAGTATGCATTTTCTAAAATTTTATATAAATGTAATCATATGATGCCTATTCATTTTTCTCATGCTTATTTTACTCAGCACAGTTATTTTGAGATTCATTCATATTATTTCCTGTATCATTTGTTCATTCTTTTTATTGCTGAATAATAGTTTATTTTACTAGTATTTGTTTACTCATTCACCTATTGATGAAAATCTGTATTGTTTCCAGGTTTTGTCTATTACATATAACATTACTGTGAACAACATTTTCTATGGACATATTCTTTCATTTATCTGTATAAATTCCTAGGAGTGAAGTAGATGGCTCCACATCCTCTACACTTGGTTGAGTTGGTCTTTTTAAGTGTAAATATTCTAATTGATATGGAGAGATATTTCATTACAGTCTGTATTTCCCTGATGATTAATAACTTGAGCATCTTTTCCTTAGTATGTACTTTTTTTACCCTAAACAACAGAAATTTATTTCTAATAGTTCTGGAGGCTGGGAAGTCCAAGATGATCAAGGTGCTGGCAAGGTAGATTTTATTCTGAGGCCTCTTCTCTTAACTCGTTGATGTTTTCCATCTCACTGTGTGCTCACATGAATTCTTCTTTGTGTATATAGGAGGGGAATGGAGAGGAAGAGAGTGAGCTCATTCATACATGTTTTGTGGAGAGTCTGTTGAAATTTTTTATGCAAGATTTAGTATGCTTTTTTTTTTTTAATTTTGAAAGTGTTTTTTTATATTCCAGATGTAAATCTTTTGCCAACTATATGAATTTCAGATACTGCCCCCTCTTCTGTGGCTTTTCTTTTACTGTCTTAATGGTGTCTTTTGATGAACAAATGCACTTAATTTTGATCATATAGAATTTATCATTTTTTTCTTGTGTATATTTGTGCTTTCAGTTTTTTATGTAAGAAAGTCTTCTTAACCCAAGATAACAATGATTGTCTCCTATTTTCTTCTAGGAATTTTAATAGTTTAAAGTTTACATTTAGGTCTATGATACATTTTGAGTTAATTTTTATAGATGATATGAGATATGGATTAAATTTCATTATTTTTTTGCATGTGGATATCCAATTGTTTCAGTATCACTTTTTTTTTTTGAAAAGATTATTCTTTCTTTACTGAATTATCTTTGCACTTTTGTTGAAAATCAACTTCTAGATTCTTTAATCTGTTCTATTGATCTATCTGTCTATCTTGATGCTAGTATTATACTGTTTTGATTATTGTAACTTCTACAATCTGTACTGGTCAGGTTGTATAATTGGTCATCTATGTTCTTTTTCAAAGTTATTTTAACTTTTGGAAATCCCTTGAATTTCCATATGAATACTTAGAATTATATTTCCAAGTTCTATGGAACAGTTTTGATTGAAATCGGATTATTACAGTTCAATTTGTGAAGAATTAATATCATAACAACCTTGAGTCTTCTGATCAATGAACATGGATTGACTGTCTCTCAATTTAACTTTATAATTCTGTGACCATCTTCTTTAATTTCTCTCATGAATGCTTTATAATTTAGTGTCAAAGTCTTCACATCTTCATCACATTTCTCCATAAGCACTTTATATTTTTTATGTTATAACAAATATTATTTTCAAATTTCTGATTGTTCATTGCTGGTATATAAAAAAACATTTATGTATTCTATATTTATCTTGCATCCTGCAAATTTCCTAAACTTATTAGTTCAATAGCTTTTTTTTTTTTGTAGATACTAGTAGATTTTCTGCATAGATAATTATGTTGTTTGCAAAGAGAGTTTGACTTTTTTCCTTCTGGTATGAATACAGTTTATTTTTCCTGTCATTGGACATTGGCTAGAACATCCAGTACAAAGTTGAATAGAAGTAATGAGATTTCCTTGTCCCTGGTCTTAAAATAAAAGCAATCAATCTTTTAACACCAGGCATGATGTTATATGTAGGTTTTTTTAGATGCTTTTTTTATCAAGTATTTTCCTCATATACTGAGAGGTTTTATTGGGAATAGATATTAAATTTCATCAAGCATTTTTCTTCATTTATGTAGATTATACATGTTTTTTGTTGTTGTTAATGTGGTAAATTATTGATAAATTGTCAAATGTTAAACTAGTCTTGCATTTCTTGGGATAATCTCTACTTGATAATGATATCATTGTTCTTTTTTTATATCATTGGATCCTATTTACCTATTCTATTATTCCTGGCTCTGTGTGAACTACAATTGTTCTCCCTAATCCTACCAGGTGGTTTTTTTTCCTTGGCTTCAGGAAGATTTCTCACGCAAATGTACAGATCAGTCCTCTACTGAAAAACATGTGCCATTCCTTCTGTGTATTGCCAGAGGTTTCCTTCTTTGCAGCTCTTTACTCTTTGGTAATTGCTATGTGACCCCTCAGCTGCTTTCGCCTCTGATTTCTCAACTATCTCTTCAACTAGGCCGGAGTGCTACACTCTGACTATGTTTCTTCTGGCTAACCTAGGCTAGAAAATAGCTGCTTGCAGATTTATAAGGCCTGGTATCTTATTTTGAATTATCTTTCTACTCTTTAAGAAAATATGACTTTATAATTCTGTGACCATCTAAAATATAACAATAGAAAAAAATAAAATGATAAATAACAGGAAATGTAAATAACACTATTGAACTAATTCAGCTTTCTGGTGTCAAGGAAATAAGGTTTCTACAAGCATGTTTAAAACCTAACTACTCTTATATTGTGATCTGTTGTCACCATGTTGTAAAGAGAAACAAGTATAACCATTTCGTAAAAGATTGTTACAGATGCATGTGCTTTCAATAGAACAAAGCTAAAGAACATTTTGTTCTTGTTACTGCTTCTCAAGAAGTTTGGTGGGTCAGTTTAGTTTAGATAAAACCTCCAAATATCTGGCTTTTTGTCCAAGCTCATACCAAAAATATTCATTCAAATGCCTTGGCATCTCCTATTTCTTCCCCCTCTCCCCATCACCTCTTATCTTCCCATTTTCCATCTAAACGTTCCCTGACCTCATTCTTACTTTCCAACATCTATTAGGCCTTCAATTAAGACTCTACATGTGAGGGCCAGATTTCTGGGGTAGAATTTTCTCTCTGTAGACTTACAATTAAAATTCCACAATTTTCTGGTTTTACTGAGTCAGTAAAATTTCCTAATGTTTCTATTTTTAATATATCTCTATTCTTACTCCCCATCTCTTTGTGACTTTTGACATCCTCTTGATATTTAAAAAATGTGAAAACCACAGTATTTCTCATTTCTGCCTAAGATGACCTCAAAATAAGATATTTCTGTAAATATTTGGATGGACAAATTTAGATATTTATTCCAAATTAAATGAATGGTCTTTTTCATATCGAATTTCAAACTGTGAACTTCAAAGGATAACTTCTGTTTGACTAGTTATAAAGACCAACAAAATTCTTTCATGAAAACAATTAAATTGTCACAAACATAAGCTTTTATATCCTGGAAGAATAGAAATAAGTTCTGTATTCAACATTTCTGAACCATGAAGTCTGTGAACCACTATCACAGAAAAGAAATTTTTCTTAAGATTTTAAAGCAGGATACAGATAGGTATATGGGGTGACATAGATGCCTCTCTGCTACTGTTTGAGTTGCTCTTGTATATGTTGATTCTGTATTAAGATATTAATGTTATTCAATTTTTTTCATCAAAAAGAAATATATTTCAGCTATTTAAAGAACTTTTCTTCTGAGAGGCAATGAACTAAGTATAATGATCAAGAACACAGAAACAAACGTCATAACTCTAACTCAGCTACTTTAATGAGATTAAAACAACAGTTGTGTTCACCATAACTCAATTAAGTCTGGAAAATGTTATTTTATCCTACAGAGAATGCAGACAGGCCGTAAAGGGTTGATATGGGAAAAGAAGATACTAACAGAGGTTTTGGGAAAATAATTTGGCTCTGAACAAAGGAAACTGTTATCAAAATATATTTAGGATCCAGTTCTCTTATTGTTAGAGCCCCTTTAGGACATTTTATGGTATCTTCTATAAGCACAGGACTGTGGTTATTTAGGCTGGTCTCTTATTCCTTTCTTGGTATCATGTAGAATAACTAGCACATCACATAGGGCATTGGTAAAAGTTGATACATACAATGCAAACATGGCATGGCATTCCTCCAACTGTTTTATGTGGAACAAAAAGGGTGTTTATAACTATCCAAATCCTTAGAAGAGTATGTCAAAATAAGGGCATGGAGAAGAATAGATGATTTCAAGGATGTTCCACATACAAACAACATAGTGTATTGTTGCATTGTTATATAAATATTAAGATTGTAAGTATAAAATCCCTTGATGCAGAAGTAAATATCCTAAGTTAATTTCCATCTTTCAACACTCTCCTATAGTCTGGTAGACACAATTGATTGGCATTCTGGAGATGGTATTCTGAAGGGAAAGCAGTACATTCCTTAATGGGCCAGTAGATGGCAGTGTGTCTGAATCTAGCCTTATAGCAGAGCAAAGCTTTTGAGCATTTGTCAAGAAGATGAAGGTTTTGAAAACTGCCTTCTCTAAGGCAGCATGGGGCCTGGTACTTGGGCCAGAAGACTTGATCTTTATTTCTGGCTTTACTCCTGAATAAATTTATTTGAATAAGTGGCGACCAGCCATTTAACTTTTGTGTTCCTTACTTTCTTGAACTTGAAATTAGAGAAAATATTCTGCCACTTTCCATCTCCCTCACAAGGACACCGTGAGTTTAATCAGACTTCAAAATCATTTCCGTTCTTTGAAGAAATATGTCTTTATGAGTTTGCAATGCTATTTATAATGTGGATGGCATAGCTGATCTGGGTTGTTCATCTGGTACTTGAAGTAAATAAACATAAAGTCAATTGGCAAGGAGGATTTTCTGTATTTCGGTGCCAGAAATATTGGCGTATTTTGGTTTTAAGTAGCAGCATTGGATCTCAGGATGCAAAATAACTCCTGTTACTTGGAATTAAAATAACTTCCTCAATGTCATGAAACTTGACAATTATGGAATGAAGCCAAAGGCCCCTGGCAGCTTCCCAATTTAAATATCAACTCTTCACTACAAGTACAGATTCAGTCAGATACAATAATTTTCACTTGTGCCTGCTATGAACATGAGAATTTTCACTTTGGCATTTTACTCTAAAGCTGGAACTATGACAAATGTGAAATGAAATTATAAATTTGAAAAGTGTAGAATAATTAAACAATTATTCTTTCTTTCTTTTTCACTGTGACCTGGCTGTGCATGGGAGTACCACTATTATTTGAAATTGGAATCCTCAACCATGACATACCTCCAGATGCATAACACCAAAATCAGTCATGACAAGATTATGTTGGGAGAAAGCAAACTATGGCATCTGAACTGCCAGCCTGGCTCTGGCAATGTTCACAGGCAAACTTCTCTGCAGGAGCCCTGCTAATTTGAAGCTGACAATGTGAATCAAAAAAGAATAAGATCAGTAATACTTTTCTGGACAGGTGAGCTCTGATAGGGAGAGGAGAGTGTGTACAGTACAGACTCCTATCTCATCCAGTTTTCCTGGAAGCAAGAAAATGTATTGTGTAAGATAATGCAAACCTACCTGCCATACAGAAAGTAATCATAACACCAAATTGATGTCATGACTTGAATACACACCATACTATCATTTCTAGCCAGCAGCCATTTAGTATATAGACAAATATCTGAAGCAAGTTCTTGCTGTATAATCAGTCAGAAAAACTGTGCTGATATCAGAATCTACTGTCAAAATGTTAGCAAACAACTAGGTTTTTTTTGGAAATCTCTTGTGCAATACGCATAGATTCAAAACAAGTGATTTTTGATCTGTGTCATCTTATTTGGCAGACATGCCTCTGTAGTTGGATGGTGAATGGCTTGGTGGTTTGAATGTCAGGAGGTTAAGATTTTAAATTAAATATGCATAAGCATTAAAATATGTTCAAGAGAATGTCACATCAACCTCAACCTCAAAGTACCAATTATGTTGTTTGGGTTCCATATTTGACACTGTTCTGACTAAACTGATATCTCCAGCTCAGAATTTCTAAAAATGCTCAGATCTCAGTTTCATAATACATTCTATTTAAAGTAGAAACATTAAGAAGAACTGAATTATAGAAGCATTGCTTCGTAGTTTCAAGGATATAAAAGTCAAAGCATACTGCTTGCAACTAATGAACAATTATAAAGATGTACAAGCCAGCAAACTATCCATTAGCATTAAGATAGAAAAAATATACTTGGACAATTCTGTACCCACTCAATGAATTCAAAACAAGGAAAATTTTAAGTTTGGAGTTTAATTAGAAACACTAATTTGTAAATTGGTTGAGAACATAAAACTGATTTTTAATCCATGGCCAGGAATTTTCATTTTTTCCCAGATGCCACTTATTGAAGAAAATAAATGATGCAGGAAACACAAGGAGAATAAATATTAACTAACATTTTATGTATATTCATATAGAGACAAGTGAAAAAAAAAAACTGGATCGTAGCTCAGTCAATTTAAATAAGATAAAACTTTACTTATCTATTAGGCAGTCAACCAGAATTCCCTTAAGAATCCTATTATAAATTAACAGTAAAATGCTAATTGATGTTAATTGATGACCCTAAAGCACTTTCTGATACAGGAAAAAAAAAGAAGTTAAATTATGCACAATGTGTTTTGAATGTTATTATACTTTATTATATTTTATGATTTTGAATATTGGTTATTCATACACAATTTTTGGCACTCTTATGATTTTTATCATTGGTAAATTGTAATACTCGTTTCAAGGTCATTATATTTTAACAATTTCTATATTAAAATACTTTTAAACTTTGGTACAATGATGTTTAGAGATGATTATTCTTACAATCAGTTTTAATTGAATCAGTTTAATGGTTATGTAAAACTATAAGGAAATATAAGAATGTGTTTCTGCGTGTTAGCTTGACACATCCATAAAATAAATCTAAAATAAATGTAGTTAAAATAAGATGACATAAGAAACTGAGGACTGAAAGGCCATTAGGAGACTCATGGGACTGGAAATTGACTTTCTGAACCAGAGAGAAAAATTAGTAAAATGGAGAGAAAAATCAAGATGGCAACAGACATCAGAAAACATTGCACTTAAATTCTCTCTGTTACATGGATTATGATTTCTGGATTATCCTGATTTTGTTAAATGGGGGACAGTTTATAAAAATAGGCTTTCTACAAACTGGAAAGATCTCAAAATTTGGGAAGTCAAAAGTCCCAGACATAAACTAATGAAGAATTGCAACTAGTTGACAAAAAAGATGTTGGGATCTATCAGTCAGGATTCTTTCTGGTCTAAATGATCAACAATTCAACTTAAATTGGAGTAACAAACTTGAAGTATTATTGGCTAATGTAAACAGATAGTCCAGTTTAATTAGAAACTAGAATTCTAACGATTAGAATTTCTCTTTTATTCTATCCTCTGCTCCCTGGGCTAGCTCAACACTCAGAATTGAGAGTTGGTGCCTTCCATGGGTATAAATGGCAGCAGCAGCAGCAGCAGCCCTAATATTCTCCTACCCATTGCAGAGAGAGTATTGTTGTCTAGCATGCTTAATAGTTATTCTGAGGAACACACTTATGGGGCTGGATTAAATTACTGGCCAGTACTTGAAGCAATTCTGACGGCCAGGAAAATATTATGTGCCTGTGGGCTAAAGTCTGTATTCATCCATTAATTTATGAACTCCAATAAATAACTCAATATGTTGAGCTGTGTCAATAAAATCCTAGGAAATACTACTAACATTGCATAACCAATAATGAGAAAGTAGTAGTTTCCCAAAAGCACATGGGATATTATTGTTTGAACAAAAGAAAATGGATGCCGAGAAACAAGCAACTTCAGGGGGATTCATTGCAACTTTTATTATTCAGTATATACATAAAGTAGGTAAGCTTCAAGGAGGTGGAACATAGAAAGAGAATGCATTCCAATATTTGTAATACTGGCTCAGGAAAAGGGGATATGTAAGTGATTACCAATAAGGTGAACTAGTTTTATAAACAAGATCACACCAATATTTTTTAGTCTATTCACTGTCAGAGCACTCATTTATGTATTCTGTATCATTTGTGTTCCATTAGGACTCCATATAAAACTGAGGTATTCCTGTGTTTCAGATGTATCCATATATGTTCGCTTATATCTGAAAACTTCTGCATATTCTCTAAAAGCCGGGCAAGTGTCACTTTTTCTGTCATGACAGCTAAACTGCCTTCATGTCAATCAGAAGTATACTTTATACACATACTGATTTGTGTACAACACAGTCTGTTATAATCATTTGTTTCACTTCCTATCTTTCCTACTTAGCTTTGAGCCATTGGGTGACATGATTATTCATTTTATCTCGGGGTATGGCACAACAGAATATGATCTTACCCAATGTTTGGTTAAAAAAGAAAAGGATAATTTAACTTTCTCAGTTATAATTTACTCAGATCTCAGCAGTTTATATAGGAAAAACTCTCAAGATGTGGCATATAATATGTGGAAATTATAAATAATTTGTATCAATTTAATCCCAGTAAGATATCAATTATATGCTTTACATATATTATATCATTTAGTCCTCCCATTAAACTTACTCGGTAGATGTTACTGTCTCTTTTGCATGAATATGGGCCCAAGGATGAATAACTTGCAACAGACTTCAAGTGAGTAATTTGTGAAAGTTGGATTTAGCTCATACCATGCCTGATTTATATGCCCACACATTTTCTACAGCTCTTAAAATTTCCTGCCTTGAAATTTTGCAAAGAGGGGTAAAATTCCATAGCAAAGCAAACAAACAAAACAAAACAAAAAACACTTTTACTCTGATACTACTAAGTGACAAACTCACACAAATGAAAAATAAGATGTGAATCTAGAAGCTCATCATATAAATAAAGAGAGCTTTAAAAACTCAACAAATATTAAAAGAATATTTGTAGTTTGTATTATAGATGTTTTTTTCTTCATGATTTTGCCTCTGTGAGCTTATAACTACTCATGTTCACACTGGCCCTGGCATTGATCAGAAGGCCTGGCCTATGGCTTCCGGTATGAAAAAATAAGAGGCGGTCTAATAAAAATTGCCAGAAAATAAACAGTAAGGGAATTGTGAAACAATTTTCCTTTGAGAACCCCAAAGAAGATGTGAGATACTGTAGAGGTGGTACTACTGAGGTACTCTCTTCTATGTATATTAACATAGGTAGATAGAAATATAGAGATATACATGATATGTGTATAATATACAGTGTTTAATTATACAAGTCAGTGTGAAAACTGAAGCTGTTTAATTTATTTTATAACTTAGAAGTTTTGTTGATTTCTTAGGATTTATTTCAGAAGTGACTCTTTGAGAAGAAAGCAAAAAGTTTTGTGGGATTTTTTTTGAGAGGAAGAGACTGTATTTATATCTGAAAGACCATATCTGAACTGAGTATAAATGACAGCTTGTGAAGCAGTTATAATAGAATTTGGTCCTTTAGAACCCGTGGCCACCTCTGTAGTATCTTATGTCTTCTTTGGGGTTCTCAAAGTGAGCTCTTGCTAACTGTTTTAGCGTCCCTTCTCTTCTTAAAGCATAACTTTCCTCCAGATCTGCTTTTTTCAGTGAGTCTTCCTTCCAGGATAAGTTAACACAGCTCTCAATTTGATGTTGGGTCTCAAAATGATTGGTCATATATTAACCCCTGACTCACAATGAACTTTATAAAATCACATCTTTGTTGTTTTTATTTTCTTTAAAAAATGGTAAAATCATTAAAACTGCTAAGTTGCTGATGTTTTCTTCTCTTTATTACTCTGACAAAGTAGCTTGCTTTTTTTGTTTTACGTGAATCTAATTTTGCACAATGGAAATGAAATAGAGAGCCAAACCATTAGGAAATGTTAAGAAGCTTGATCCTAGAATAGATTTGGGAACTTTTATTCATCACCAGTTTCTTATTGTTTAGATAGGAGAAGAAGTTGATATTAGAGGATGACAGCCAGCCTGATGGCCCCCTCGCTACATCAGTTTTTATGACAGTCATTCTGCTTGTGTGGATTGAGTGGATTTACTGATGTTTTGTTTTTTTTGTCAACATTAGGGTAAGCCTTCTCCTCAGTTTCTGCTCTAGTGCATTTATTTACTGCTCCTCTATTGCTATATTACTCCCAATGTGAAATCTTGTGTTATTGCCTCAGTTTGAAGTACACTAGGCAATGTTACAATTGCAAATTAGTACTGGGGGGCATTGGGAGAGAAGAAAGGAATCAAGTAGTGAGCACAAAAGCAAATGCAGGGTAAAGAGTAGCTTGGGCTAATTTCAGAAAATTTGAGATGATGTGACCGAAAGGAACACCTTGATTTTTTTTTATTTTTCTGTACCTGCATATCTTCTAGTTCTGTTCACCAGCTTAACTGCCAATTAGACAGTCACGCACAAGCCAATCAAGTGAACTCTCAATTCATGCCAGGGCTGTCAGCTTACAGGCTCAAATGACAATATCTTATGACACTGAAAATTGGCTAAAGGATGAAGAAAATTAGAAAGCATATCCATGAGGAAACTAAAAATTATACATCTAGAAGGACAAGGTAAGGACTAGGTTCTTTGGATCAGGGAAGAGCTAAGTAGAGCAAGGGATATCACATGAGAAAGAGGATAGAACTCGACAGAGAACGAGGCCAGAAACCTGATGGGGAAAGAGGGAGAGAGAGAGAATTCACCTAAGTCTTAAGAGTTACCTTGGATAAGAGTAAGAGGGGAATGCCACTGAAATTACTGAGCAAGAACAGGCAACATCACTATTTTTCACTGATACGAGTGGTTACAGTTGGCCTTGAGATAGACAGATGTCTGATATTTTGATGAGAATGGTCATTGCAAATATATTATTGCTATAGCAAATTAGGACTTGGAAGGAAAGTATAATTATATTTGTATCTTTGTATTCCTAGAGAATGTCACTGGGGCCATTAGAATAGTATACAAAACTTCTTTAAGTTATATAACAATACATTAAGTGTGGAGGAGGTAAGAGGTAGAAAAAAAAATTATTCTGTGTGTGTAAGAGAATGACTGGAGGGAGAAGTGGTTCAACAAAGTATATTTATACTTCCTCAAATAGCACATCATTTCTGGAACAGGGAGAAAGGGTTACACTTAGCAAGAGGGTATTGCTGAAGCTCATCCTTAGTCTCACCCAGTGAAATCTTTCCTGGGGAGATTGCATGCCTACCAGTACATAAAGCCTTTGTAAGCAGCACATTTTATACAGATACTCTGCCTGATCTGCTCTCATGTCCCAGGACTTCCACCTGTGCTGAGTCAGGAAGGAGAAGCTGGGAGTCCAAGACATGTTACACATCTCAGTATCCCTGATTCCAGAATAGGAAACAAGCATGAGCAAGGAAGGGAAAATGAATGTTTGAAGAAGGAAAGGATAGAGAATTATTCTAACATCTGGTGCAGCAGTAAGACACTGTAACAGATAGAGTTGGTAACAGCCTTTGTTAAGAATGGTTCAAATAGAGAAAACAGAATAAATTCTGGCTGTCAAAGTGAGCTTCCCCATCCACACCGGATGTTTGTGAATCTATCAAAGACATGATTCATTTTCTCTTGGCAGCAGCCTATGAAAAGAGAGGGAAAAAAGTTTCCAAAGGCTTTTTTATATTACAATCATAAAAAAAAGTTATTTTCATAAATTTTAAAGACATATGTTTGTTAAATATCCTTCCTATTATTTTCAAGGACCTGTAATTCAAAGAAAAATATTGCAATTTTATAGTTGTAAAAAACATATTAAATACATTTTAAAACCATAAAAAGTTTAACACTGTCAGCTTTAAAAACTACCAGTTTGCTCTGTTGCCATTGAATCAGTTTATTTAACTAAAATGTTCTGTTACTATTATTCATAGAGAATTGATAAGATACATCTCATTTCACTATGGATTTGTGGCTCTGTTTCTTTTTGAGGACACTTTTTTTTTTTTAACCAAGGAGTGTCTTCAATCATTGTGGTTTTTATTAGTCTAATAGTCTTTATTGCACCTCTTTGTCAGAGAATGCAAGTGCATGGATCAAAAAGCATATTAGGGTTTAAGGCTAGATTAAGTCTATGAATAATGTTATCCCAAGATGATTTTATGTTCAGAGAGAAGTGGATGCTAAATGTATTAAACATTAAAAATTCAGCATGGCACTATTAGGGGAGTTTCCTGAGTGAAATAAGTCAACAGAGTTAACCAGCCAGATTTTTCCCATAGAACTTATATTACTTGGAGCTATTGAGGCAAATTCTAAGAAGTTTCTATAACCAGTGTTAGCTCAGAAAGAAGGGAATTTGATACCAGCATCCATCATACATTAATGAGCACAATCTCTTACACCTGTATTGCCTCATTTCAACGCATCTTATAACCTACTGCCAGATGTATCTCTCAAGAACGCAGTTCTAATGCTGTCATTCATCTCACCAAAAGCTTTTAATGGAAAATTCTCAGCTAAGAGGAAACCTCTCTGGGAGACCTTGACATGTCCATTTTTAATCTAGCATTAAAATATCTACAATGGCTCAGAAAACAGGAATGGTCACAATATTGTCCATCAAGACCAATATTGTCCATCAAATGATTGCCTTATTTGAAAAGAAACTTTTACCTATTCTCATGGCCATGCCATTGGACTGAGACAAAGATTTTGTGGCCCATTTTGTTTCATTCTAAGAAATGCAGCAGCAAACACTGGCCACCTGGAAAAAGGTAAGATGACAATCCATTTCTTTCAGTCTGCCCAGAGACTCAGAGATTTGGGAGAGCATCTAGCTCTCTCCTAGCTTGTTAGAAACTTGATGAGCACAGTATGATAGGTATAAATGGGCAGTCACATGTAAATAGATACAAAGCTCTCATCTAAGACTTGAGTGTTTTCTACTCTCTTCCCCAGTCCTTTTTGAGACTGGCTGTACAGGAGGCCACATAACATGGAAGAAGAGACCAAGTCCTATGCCTTGACTCTAATATTCACTAGCTCCATTAGCATGAATCTCTGTGGCTTAGTCACTATGTCTAAAATGGAATAATGAGAGTGATAGTACTATCTCATGGAGCTATTGAGAACTAATATTTTTAGCTCAAGGATTTTTGAACCAGAGGGGATATTTTTTTTGTGGTGCTTTGAAGGATGGTTTTCTAAGGCCAGCTTAAAGTACTTCCTTTCACCCCATCCTGTAACAAAGGTCACAGTAATTTAAATAACCCCAATTATGCTATCTCAGTGGAGAGGCACAAACCAATTTCACACAGCTGTGACAGGGATTTGGGCAGAGGACACGCTGAAGGAGAGTTAATATTGTTAAGTTCTGGTATTATAGACATCTATGTGGGGTGGAAGCAAATCCAAGTAAATAGCTAGAAGGATAGAAATACAGTCCATGAAGAGAGTAATTTAAAGCCTGAACCTGAGTTGCTACATACAGAGACCAAAAATGCTTATTTTTTTGTATTCACTCCAGTATGGGAAGTCAGCAGGTCATAGAGGGATGTGGGCCACAGGATCCCTGTGAGATCTAGAACCAGAAAGTAATCAGCACAGTGATACCAGCAAGGGCAGGACCAGGATATATCAGTATAATGTAAAGTGATATTGCAATAAAATGTAACCTTTAGAATAATAAGTTTTATGTGCTTTATAGATGGATTACCTAATGTAATTTGCCCTTCTGAATTATTTACCTTGTCTGGAGGTGGATATTCGTTTAGGAAAAGGAACTAGTTCTCACAATAATAATCTTACAAATTAAGTTTAAAGCATGAATAACCTCTCCTTTATATGTTTATCTGACTCTCTAACTCTCTGATTTGATACTCAAAATGATAAATTAATATTTAAGATACTTCAAAGATCATTAGATATTCATAAATCTAGTGTAGTCCTTACTTAATTTTTAAAATTTTAAATATTTGGTTATAAAGTATGATTATTTATAAGATTTATATAGCAAAGAGAAAAGTAAATTAGTTTGAAAATGACAATTTACTTGAGACATCAAGCTAAATCATCTAATTGGTATCTTAATAAGCTAATAAAAATATTTCTCAAAAGTTTCACAATCAGTCTAGGCACATACACAAATCTACACATTCACTCTCTTGATTCTTCCCTTTTCTCTTTGTTCTTAACTCTCTGTCAAGTTTTCTATTCCTCTTCACTTCCTCAAACTCCTTAAGAAGAATGCCTTTCTCCCACTGATCTTTCTACTCCCATGCTGTCCTTGGGAAATGTCATCTACTCTCAAGTTTTTAACTATTGTCTACATACTTAGATTCCCAAATCCAACCTTGATCT
>NW_006432669.1:10727760-10745627 GCF_000325575.1 Pteropus alecto
GTCCACCTGGAAGTTCCATATGTGATTCAAAGTCAACATGTCTGACAGTGAATAAGACATGATTTTTGGTCAGGCTTTCTCTTCCCTATTTCCTAGTTCATGGAACCACACTGAACTTATGAAATTCAAGCTAACAATCTTGCATTTACTCCCTACTATTTGCTAGCCCATTTATCTTGATTTGACTCCCTTTTCATAATTCCAAATGTGCTTATCTCCCACCCATAGCTCTTCCCCTTTTCAATTTGAATGGCAGTGGTTTAACAAACAACTCTTTTCTTGAGTCTAAGATGTATTCAGTTTATCAAGACAACTGGTTCCCAAGATTTGTTTTTTTGACCCCTTTCAAGGATTAAAAGATCAATGGTCTGAAACATGGTCTCCAAGTTTCTTCAATTCCCTTGATCCCCATGGCTTTCAGCCGCATCTGTTCTTTGGATCTTCAACTCAGAATTTTTCCTGTACACTAAACCTACTCTATTTAAGAAAAGTATATCAATATGCTGATTGGATTCATTGAAAACTACTCAATGTAGATGAATCTTTGACGTGCACAGTGTCACCCTTTCCCCATTCCCTAATAGTTACTATAAAATATTACTTCTTAACTTAAGCTGGTATCTCCATCCCCAGTATAATCTTGACTTTTATTTCCCACAGAAACGGGATCTAATGCATACCAATTCTGTTGATTTCGTCTTTCCCCCACAAAACCTATATCTTTATTCATCCTTATGTATATTATAGGAATATCGAGTGAAATTTTCCTGTTGTCTTAAAATTGGTGCTAAAGACCAAAATTAAGAACAGAATTTCCTAAGTACCCTACATTCTAAACTCAGAGATCCATCAACTGTTGGACTGACTTTCTTCTACGGAGCTCACTAAAAGGTGCCATCAGAGAACCCATCCTATATTGTCTCATAAAACCTAGTTAATAACATAAGAAAACTAAGGAGAAAGGTGTGGGTCTTTTCAGAGTGCAATGGTCTAAAAGAAGCTACTTCCTTCACTCCCTTGCCTGTGGAGAGACAGAGTCTGCTTCTCCCCAAACAGAGAAAGGATACAAAAAATCACTTGTAAAACTGAGTTCTGCAAAAATAAGACACTAGTATTTTGTTCCTAAGTAGAAAATTTATTTAATCTTTGGACATGATGACTTGCCTTTTGATGCTGGAACAGGGGGAAAAAAAGCCCTGGAGAGAGAAGGCATGAAAATAATCAGGAGTGCAAGGAGATTCCTTCTATATCCTAGTTTTCAAGAGATCTAAAGATATATGACAAACTTGCTTTTTGGTCCTGGAGTTGAAAGTCTTGGAAGCCATACGAAATTGTGGGCTTGATAATAACATAGGTTAGAGCCGGTTCTGGACAAACTAGGAGAACTGAATCTTGACCACAAACATACAAGTCAAAGGATAAAGAGTCTTTATCTCCTCAACCCCTCTTTCTCAACCTAACACCAGAGGTGGAGTTCACGGTAGAAAGGGAAGATAGTCAAAATAAACCATACTTGACTTACAAGCTGATAGAGCTACCAGAGATTCTTCTGTTGGAGAAAGAATATAAAAACAAAAATAAAGCTTAAGATATCAGAGTAATTATTTTGAATGATTGGTTATCAAAATTAAAATTAAAAATTTTAATAACAAATTAACTCAAGAGGGCTTAGAATTTAGTTAATTTTTTAAGGGGACTATCACCAAATAGGAAGAGTTATAGCTGAAAGTAGAGATTCAGAAATTTTAAAACTGTCACATGTTTATCCAATAAAATACTATTAAAATATCCAAAAAAATACTATTTTCTTTAATACAAGGAGAATTTTCTCTATTCCATGTATCCAGGTTAATTATGACATTTGTGATCATCACCTTAAGATGTTCTTTCCAGATTGTGCATTCTTTCTGTGGGCTTCCTCTCATTAGCCAAACTTCTTTAAGCTTCTCTCCTAAAATTAATGTAACACAATACAATACAATACAATACAATACAATACAATACAATACAATACAATACAACACAACACAACACAACAGAACACAACACAACAACTACCCTTCAACTCCTTCTAATCAAACTATTCTACTATGATGGTCTTTATAATGAAATCAAAAAATAATGAAAATATCCATTTTAAGACATCTTATGCTGATAGATATCATGCTAATGTCTATCATGGGCACATCTGTTATATTATGGAAAACTATTTTAAAGCCTGCTTCTATTTTATTCATTTTCTTATTTCGTTAAGGTCCGAGTCTATAGGTATTTTGAATTCATCTAATGTTCCCTAGGTAATCTCATCTATTCCTGCAATTTCTGTAACTTTTATGCTGCCATTTTCCAAATCTACATCTTTAATCTTGACCTCTGTTCCAAGCCCTATATATCTATATCTATATCTATCTATATCTATATCTATATCTATCTATATCTATATCTATATCATCTATATCTATATCTATATATATCTGGTTTTGTATTCATCTTCTCTACTTGAACCTTGCAAAAGCAACTCACATTCAATATGTCCAAAACTGAACTTTAAACCATCTCTTTCTGAGGTCTCTGTATCAGTGAGAGGCAAAAGTCCGAGTCACAACTTTTTAAAAATACATAAAACCAGTATTTTATTCATCAGTATTTAGTCTTCTATATTTCAAATAATAAACTTTATCTTTCCTTCTTATGTCAATGCAGATTATTAATACCTATGGCAGTGACGCTCTCCATATTACCTTCTCCTTCCCAAAGTTTGTACATCTTGCAAAATCTAATTGAAATCTTTTAAACTCTCAAAAATTCTCAAACTTCCCTCTTTGATAACTGGCTTTTAAAATTCATATTATTTTAATGTTAAATTCAATGCTTGGTTATTGTTCTTCACTGTTTTATATGGGTTTGTCATATCTTCAATTTTTAACTCTTGGGTGTGATAAATATAATTTACATATCCCTTAGGACAAATCTGAATCATGCAAATAAGATGTATCTTATTTTTCCAGAATCATTTAGTGTTACATCATGCACTTTTTCTTGAAGGCTGAGAAATTGCCCTTGAAGAGTTACTAGCTGTAGACCAACAAAGCCACACGATTTATTTTAAAATGTAACTGTCACAAGATAATAAATAATACCATTGACATTCATCTGACTGACCCCCTGACTCATTACTTGAGTAGAAGGAAAATAGTTCACATCCTTTACTGTAACATTATCTTCAGTACCAGAGAGCCATAATGAGTTGTAGTGAGATGGATATATATATATACACAGAGCTCTTCCAGCCTCAGTCTAAAGGAGACCTACTGATAGAGAACTCCCTCATTCAACTGTGTAATTATCTACTTAATTGAAAACCGAATTAAAATATTTTCCTGGGGGGAAAAATGCCTGTTTGATGCTGTTTAAAAAAAGAAAAAAAGTCTTTGCACATGTAAAATGAGAAAATCTTATTGTGGGGTGCAGTATTTAACACGTGTTAAAATTAAGTATCTAAAATATCTACAGGGCCTGAGTAGGTATATGGAAATAAGCTGTTTTCTACGTTAATGCCACAGGAAATTACAGCTAAGCCCATCTTTTTTTCACACACTTTCAATAGTATATTTCTCTCAGGGTTTCAAAAAACTAAAGATGTATTGTAGCTAGCTACTTTCAACTCTAGAGTTTAGAAGCTGCAAAGCAATATTAGTCTTGGGTTCCCATATGCCTATTTGGAAGTAACTGGTAGTTTTATTTATTGGTGCTCAATTACCGTTAAGTGATATGTAGGCAAATAGGCAGACTTATTAAATGAGCAATGTTTTCTCTAGCCCCTCCAGCCTTTCTACTTTCTAACTGCCTTGATATTTTCTACAAATTTTACACCTTTTTCTTCCTTCTAAAGATTCTCTCTGATCCTTCGTTCATACTAATCTATACATTCCAAATGTAAGTTTCTTTTTCCTATAAACTTTTTTTTGGGGGTGGGGTCATTTCAATTTGTGCTTTAGAAGGGAGAGAGGGGAGTTCACTAAACTGCTTTTTCACTGAATGTGGTCTTAAGAGCAACACTAGCCACCTCAGCAAATGACATAAAGCAGAAACACATCTTCACTGAATCCTGCCCAGACTGCAGAATAATGACCAAATAGTTTTTGCTGTTTTAAAACATTAGGTTTTAGGGAGGGTTTTTTTGCAAACAATAGATCACTGGAATGCAGGAGATAATGTATTTGCTAGGATATTGGTGTAGGGTGAATATCTTCAGAAAAAAATACATGGGAATATTGTGTGTGTAAGGGTTGAAAAATATGTATCATCAGAGATAATGAAAAAATGTGGAATTTTATATCTGAAATTAACATTAGAGATATTCTAAACCATGTTTTATCTGTGAGAAAATTGATTACAAATGAGGTGAAGGGACTAGGCATATGTCAATAGGTTAAATTTCACAGTAATTACTGCTTTCTGAATTCCTGAAAATGTTCTATATGGAGGAGAATAAGAATTAAAGCTCTAATCTTAGTGATGAATAATATAAAGGTTAATAAAGATTTAAAGGTACATGAGGATTGAAGTATGAATTTCTATTATGTCTGTTATAGGGACATATAAATAGACATATGACTTTTCAAAGGAAAAGGGCTGGTAGAATAATATCTTTATGCAGTGGGTTTATATAATGACACTCATGAAGTATTTTGAGGCACATCCTCATGATACCTGAAGCATATACTCATATAATAACCACAGAAGGAAAAAAGAAAAACTGAGCTTCTAAGCATTTCTCTTATGTCTATATGTCTATACATATAAAAACATAGACATACATCCCTATTTTACAACTATATTTAACATCACACATTGGGGACTGATAACATCATAGAAGACAAAACAATTTACTGAAGTGAATATGTAGATGTAATCAGCAACATGAAATCGCTACGAAAGTCTCATTATATTACTTGTATTTGATTAAGTGTTGAATTGTAGAACTAGATTTTTCATTTCCAATGTCATATTTTTAAACATAGTATATAAAACACCTTTTATTACAAGTAATTTCAAAAGCTGTAATTTTATTGGTAAAGGTGAATTACAAAGCAAATATATTTATTTGGATTTAAAGAATAATCTTATGATGGGAAATAATTAGCTGAGAGAACATTTAGTATAATAATCAAGAAAGTATTATGCATATTATGCATAGGTGGTATCATATTTGAGGACAGTGCTACCCACCCTGGTTCAGAAACCTGTGCTGCCAAAGCTGACCTATATCCAGTCCTTTATTCTCTTTAGTTACTCTGAACTTCTATCTCCAATACCTGACCACTTCTCCATTACCAATTCCAAACCCTGGCACAACCCAGAACCCAGGAAGAGCTGAAGGTATAACCATGAGGACAATGCCAGTTAAAACATGTGGGATGTTCGGCACTGGGCTCATGTCCAGGTGATTTAGTTGCTCTGGGCTCGTGTCCAGACCTACAGAGGTCTGAGACCTCTGTAGTCAATACTGTTACCTAGAGAGAGAGTATAGCCCAGTCAAAGTGCATTCCAGACATGCTTTCATATTAATCCCAGCTCAATCATTCAAGAGTTTTGTCTTTAGCGAGCAGTTTCAAAAAATATTTACCCCAATTTAATATAATTTATAAAATAATTGAGTAAATAATATAAAAACAAACCTCTGAAAATAAATTCTCTAAGTGGTACAAAACGCTAGCTATTTTTCATGATAACTTGTTCTCATGCACAGGTAAAATTTTAATAAGGGTAATAAAGTTATTGTCAAGTTGATTAATACATGATGAATACAATTTCTATTTACTATCAGATATTTTCCTATAAATTATATAAATCATATGGAAAATATAGAGACGTATAAAAACAACAGTGTACCCACTACTCGGCTTTTTAAAAAAATCTTGATATTTATACATATTAACTTCAGAGTTTGTATTGCTCAAAAAATGAAACAATGGATACTGACAGCCTTGGGTAGAAAATACCCAATTCCATTTTCTTCCCTGGAGGTCTTGTAAGTACATGCAAAACATTATCCTTATGTTTCTTTATCTTTAAAAATATATTAACATCAATAAACTTTACAATTTTTTTGTACATTTTGATATATATAGACTTCATTGTATAACTACTGTAAACTTCTCATTTATGAATATAATCTCATTAATAAACATTTAGGTTAGTTTTAATATTTTGCTACATTGTACACACCTCTTTGTGCTTCATTCTCTTCATTTTTAAATTAGAAATATTAATAATAACTCCCTTATAGTATCGTTGTGGAAAATAAAATAGTAAATATAAGAATTGTATTGGTGCAAAATAAATACTATATGCATCTGCTATTATTATAAATAATGTCGAGTGGATCTTTTATGTACTCATCTCTTTGATTCCAACTTTGTAAGAAGGACATCTAGAAGTGGAAATATGTATTCTTGGGTTTGTACCTCTTACACTTTTCTATAATCTTCCAATCTGCTCTCTAAAGTAATTGTACTATTTCATGTTCTCAGGATTATATAGATTGGGAAGTTATACTCCCTCCAAACTAGCTATGACCTTGACAAGATACTTCTCTCTGACTCCTCTGTCAAATGAATATAACAATATCTATCTTACTGGGTTGCAGTAAAGATTAAATATATAATGTATATAAAGCATTTCAAACAATGTCTGTAACATGTTAAGTGCATGATAAATAATCAAAATCGTCACCAGCAGCACAGGAAAGTTCCAGCTTCTCTACCAGTAGCTGAAAGTTTATTTTTTTCTCTCCAAATTTATGGGTATGAAGTAGTATTTCATATTTGCTTTAACTTGCCTGCTTTTCTCTGATTTCTAGACAGGTTAAGGCTTTCTTGGAGGAGCCCAACTTCACCTTCTTTTGTTTTCTGCCTTACATGCAGTGATTTTATTTCTTGAAATCGATTCCTAGCTAAAGTTCCTGCTTCCTACAGGCCAGAGGCTTCATCCTTATTCACTCTCTTCTACTCCATGCAGGTATCTTCTTTGTGAATTGGGGTACATTCTTTTAATGTTTTCTTTTTATATGTCATATTTTTTATATGACATATTTTCATAGTCATCTCATTGTTTTGTATGAGAACCAGAGTTTGCCTGCAATCACAAACTTATAGACCATATTGACTAGAAAAAAAAAATATATATATATTTTTCTGTAAGAATAGTTTGTGTTCACTGTAGGAAACATAGAAATAGATGACAGGCATCAATAAAATAAATACTATCCATACTTAGACTAGTCAGGAAAAATTTCTTAACATTATATTTCGATAAAATAAGCTCTAAATAAGATTATATAGATAATAGATATTAATGGCACTACATATGAATTGCAGAAAAGCATGCTGTCAGAAAAAATTTTCTCTTTTAATCAATTTGATTATATGGTGTATATAATATTAAAATAAATTTAATCAGAAATCAAATCTAAGTTTGAAAGATAGCCACAAAACCAATATAAGAAAAATAATTGCAATGATTGAAAAATGTAAAATATATAATTATCTAAGTAGAAAACAGAATAAAAGAATAATGAGTTGGTTCATTATAAACAATAAACATATATAAACCAATTGTTAATATAAACAAGAAAAAATGGAGTAATCATACAAAATTTAGCATGAGCAAAGAGATATAAAGATACTTTGTATTTTATGATGCTAATAAAATTGAATTGGAATGAAATGATTCTCTAGGAAATATAAATTACCAAAATGACCACAGAATTAATTTGAATAGACAAAGAGCCTTGGAAAATTTTTAAGATAATTGTCAAAAGCTACTAACCAGAAAGACACTCTCATAAGTTTGAAGTTACATTTATTGTGAACTTCAAACAAATAATTCTATGCTATTTAACTCTTTCAGAACTTAAAGAAAAAATAAAATTTCCCAGTAATTTAAAAGTATATTGCATAACCCTGATGCAAAAATACTACACATATAGCTTATAAAACTTGAAACAAATCTCACTTATAAATAAAGACGTAAAATGTCAAATAAAAATTTAGCAAATCATATAAAGTAGATTATCAATCGAATGATAGCCATAACCAAGTAGAGAATGGAATAATGCTTGAATTTTCAAAAAATCTAATGCTTCATTTTAAATAAATCGAAGAAAAACCTCGTGCTCATCTCAGTAGAGGACAAAAGTACATGTGATAAATTTCCACATCCTTAATAATTTTTTTGAAAGTCAAAGTTATAAAAATAATTTTTAATATAATAAAAGTTAATTTGCTCTTCACTCTTTTTATATTTCTCTGTACATGTGTGTTCATATATTTTTGTTGAAATTGAAATAAAACACCACTCTACTCCCAAGTTTCTTTAGATCTTGAGCAGAACTGCATTAACTAGTTATATTATTTTGAGATATAGCTGTAATTATACAATACTATATTACATATCCTAAAACTACGTTCTTTAGCATGTTGGTTCTACCAGATATTAATAAATGGCCCCTGAATAAAAGATTCCATAGCCAAATAAGTTTGAGGAACACTGGGTTGTACAGTTGAACAAATTTGTTTTTGCTGCAAAACTATTTGAGAGGGAGGTAAATTGTGTGAGATTTCTAAACCTATTTGGCCATTAGCTAACCCCGGCTCATATGTACACTTTCTTTTATATTTCTTCAGTGTCCACAGATGAAATGTGTAAGTAAATATGTATAGCTAAAGAGAACCTGATTCTGACTCTTACACTATTGGGTTTAAGATGATTTGTCAATGAAGTTGAATTTTATTTTATATTAAAGAATGGTACCTCAAAATTGCTTATATTATTTTCTTCAGCTGTATTTATGACTGAGTCTATTTATTAGTCATTCACTTTAAAGGCTTCCTTGAAATTTCCATTCAGAACAAAATGTGAACAATGTTGGCTTCATGGATGTATCATCTTTCTTCACTGAATGAACTGTCATCGAATGTTTAAAACGTGCCAGACATCTTCTATAAAAGGAGTATTCAGAATTGAATAAAATAGGCAAGAAAATTCCTAATTACCTTTGCTGTAGAGCATTAATCCAAGGTAGTAATTTTGCTTAATTTGCCAGAATGCCTTCCCCTTCAGTAAACTTTTTGAATATGCAACTTCACAATACATACATGCTTTATTTATAGAGTAATATGCATTTACTGTTGTACAAATCTATTGATTAAATTTAAAAATTAATTTTTTAAAATGTTGATGCTGTACAATATTAAGAATCACTTTGACACAAGGTCCAATACCTAAAGCATCTTTTTATAGGTACAGATTCTGGGGCCATAATTTCATGCTCAGAATAAAAGCAAAATTAGATTTTATAGCAGCTCTGAAGTCACTTTGACCTACCACACTGGTCATCATCACTAACATTTATTGAGTACTGGGGAAAAAATAGTCTGTATTGAATAGGAACTTATCATTTGAAGGTCTCAGATAGAATCGTTGATAGTTTCTTCACCACCTTCGTGGGACATTAGCAGTAACTGACTTTCACACCTTAGTGAAGAAATAGATACCTTTTAAACTAGTATCTTAGAGACAAAGCATGTACCCTCAAATATTATAATGGACATCTGCTTCTCATCCATTTTATTCATAAATAATAAAGGAACCTAATTTTATTTTCCTTCAGGGCTAACTAAATTGTATGACATACTAATTTTATAGTAAATTACTTTGTCATTTTATATTATGGAATAGAAAAACAAAAAGTATTAACAAATCAAAGTTAAAACTTTTAAGGTTTTCATTTTTGTTTTTGTTTTTTGTAATTGTGGCACATGGGCTAGATATCTATCTGTGAGTTTGGGAACTGACTCCTCAATCAAAACCAGTTGGTGGGAAAAACCTTTCTTTATGACTTCCCATTTTGAAATGTACAACAGGAAGGGCTGCCAATTTTATACAAAATGTAATAAAAATTCATGGAAGCAGACAAGAATCATTCCAATTCATGGGAAAATGTGGAGGATATTTCCCTTAGCAATTGATCACCCTGAGGCAAAACAAGCAGTGAACATTCAATTGTCCATGGAATTAAGGCAGAAATGCAAAGTCTTCAACATGCAGCACATTATAGCCTGGCTCCAAATACCATTGCAATGTCTAAACTATTCCTATCCATTTGGAATAATATATTAAAATGTTTCCATTCTTTTAAGTGCACGGAGAATCGTTTTCTGCAAAACCTTTAATGAAAATACTGTGGAGTTTTCTTTCTGCTTCTCTCATTTCTCCAGAAAAAGTTACCAGTGATGGCAATGTATCTTTTTCAGAGGCAGCAAAACCACGATCTCAAAGAATTTTTATTCTCTGACCATATTTCAGTCTTGATGCATATTTAAAGCCAGACTTTAAGCAAGGCCCTCAAGAGTTCTTTCTTCGAAGTGCATTTATGACATTGAAAATTTTTATGAAGCCATTTTCTGACTTGACATTATGTCTTAGATGCAAAGTTGAGCATGGTTGAACAATTTTGTTTCTCGGAAACTCTAAAAATAAATTAGGATTTAGCAGCGACAAGTTGTTTTCAACTGCTCTAAGCATTTTACTATTACTTATTATTATAATATTTGATCATGGGTGATACAAATGGATGGCAAGTAGAGCAATATTATAAAACAACATACAGGACTAGTGCTATAAAGTTAGCAAAAAGTTTGTTTTAGGCATTAAACTTGGAAATCAGAAATTTTGAAGTAATTCAATTTGAAATGAAAATATTAGACTTGATAAATTAGTACAGTAATATTAGAATCTAGCTATATAAAAGAGAAAAATTCAGACAGAGGACAGTGCTTTTGCTTCAATGAATGCATTGCTCTATGCAATCTCTCTTTGCTTGGAATCAGAGACAATATTTTCTGTAACTATTATAAATTGAATGTATTTTTTTTATTGAGATACATCACTTTCTTTCATATAAATATTTAATTAGCCATGAGGAGAAAGCTATTGGAACATTTCCTTCATTTGAAATGGGGTTTAGTGAGTGATTCAGTCTTCATTGAATATGGCAATTTTCTGGAGTTTACTGCTTCTCGCTAAAAAGCTCATCTATTTTCAGCCCTTCTTCCGAAAATGAAAGAACTAAAAATTTATCCTCTGTAAGGCATCAGAAAAAATGAAACAAATAATTGACAAATTAAGTTCTAAAGATAGAGAAAGGATATATTGTGTTCTACTACTACTGCATTTAAGTTTTCTTTCATTATCTTATAAAAAGATCTTGCTGATGGTTTTGTTTCTCTAGAGAACCCTGAATAATAGTCTTTTAAAAGAAGATACTTTAAAAAAAAAAATCCCCAGACATTGTGTTCTTTTCCTCAATGATCCTTTGTTTGCCTATATTAAAATCACACGTAATTATGAATTTTTTTTCAGATAAAGAAAAAATAGTTTTGGAGGCCAAATGTTTGTGATCTTTTCTTCTGTCACTAATGTCATTTTAATAGTCACCACACTCAGAGAATAATGAAATTCAATTTTTTCTGTCTTTCCTCAATTCCATTCCGTAAGTGAATTTAAGTCTATCATGATGATCATCTTTTCAGCACATTGATTCTAAGTCTGTTTCATTTAATATAGCTCCTTGTAGAAATCTAATCAGATCAACAGTTTCTACATTCACTTCTCTGAAATGGTTTTGTTTCAGATTCTTTCATTTTCAAAGTGTACTAGGTCTGGAACAATAAAATCAGTGCATGCTCTCTTGCTTGAATTTATATGAACTTTTTTTTCATTTAATCAGATAAGTGATAATTTGTCAATCCAATCAGAAATTTCTACTCATTTATAAAATTTCCTAGAAAAAGTTATATATATTTTATTTCTACCCATAACTCTACTCCTCCTTTACACAACTCAGTATTTGTGGTCATCTTCTCCCATCACCAACTTACCCCATGACTCAACAATTTAAAATGCTATGTAGATCTGGCATATATCTGAAAAACTTATTTAGCGCTCTTAGAGGTGGTATCTGTTATGCTATCATCCTCTTTTGTTCTTCATGTCTGAGGCATATAGATAACCCTTTGACTTAGCTAAGATTGTGGTACCACAACAAAGGCCTTATGCTGCAGAGTTCTTCCCAGCTATAACTAAATGTCCTTATTTTTCTGAATTGTTGGCTTCTAATTGTTTCTAAACCTCTTCAAAACTGGCTACCCAAAATCTGAATGTTCCTACCTCAAAATAAAACTCTTTTAAGAAGTTGGTTTAAAATATTTGAGTAAAAAACAACATTGTTTTGATTTATATTAACACTCAATTACTAGATATTTAGTATGCACATCTTAAACATGATATAAATGTATTTGAAATTAGTGACTTGAGTATTAGGAGTTTTCTGGTTTGTCCCATTTTATGTTCTCTATCATCCCTAGGGTACCATGAACCTTTTAGGGTAATAGACTGTGTTTTCTATTTCTTTGTCAACTTAAGCTACCTTGCAAGCACTATAATAACAAAGGGGAAAGTTACAAACAGCTGCTGAATCTTTGTCTTATTAAACTGTGTGTAGAGGCATGTGCATGTGTGTGTGAAAGGACATCTTCATAAACATAAATCTTGGTTAAAATTGCTGTATAAAGAATATTTAATATCACTTTATGAGGATTTTAAAATTCCTGATTAGCAAGTATAATTATTTTTCATGAGTGAGAATAATTAAAGTGGCCATTCACATTTACTTAGACTATTTACCAATCACTTATCATGCATCAGGCACTGTAATAGCCATGGTCCTTTGTGGAGAGCTGTGATACAATAAGCATCATCTGACTTAAGAGTTCACTAATTGTTCTTATCTACTTATCAGACATTAGTCTAAGTTTTGTATTGTATTACAAGACTTATGCTACATATCAAAGGCAAGAGGATTAGAGCCTGCATTTTCTTGCCTCTTGGTGCTAGTAAACTGCAATGCTATTGCCTTCATTGACTCTTTCATCCAACAGGCAGTGCCTGACATGTAATACTAACTTGTATTTAGTATGTTTTTTCTAATGAAGGATAATGAGATTCTGTAATGCAGCAAGTATAATTTATGAATCAGCATCAAATAAAGCTTTGCAAGCAAACTAAAGACAAATCTCACCAAGTTAGCTATTCATAGCCTGCCTCTGGAATCATACCAAAGCAGTGAATAGATGAGCATCTAAAGATTGTGGGCCAATTGTCTTTTACAGCTGAAGAGATGTTTGGCACTGTCGTACAAATCAAAAATTATTTCATCATCTATCACTTGCATTGGTCTTGCAAGATTGTGCAGAACATCTGAAAAGGAACACCCATAGGCTATTAGGAGACTATTTTTAGACAACAGATCCTTTTATTGTCAAGTGTTTGTCTTGCTTTTAAAAATGTATAATTGAAATACATACATACATACATACATATATATATATACACACACACACCCATATATATATATATATATATAAATTAAAATGCATACTAAGTAACTGACTATAAACATAGTCTTGAATTTTACATGAAGGTCCTTAAAAGTTAGTAATTCTCCTATTCTAACACCTACTGTTACTTTCATCTGTATGCCACAAACTAAACTCATGATCTTTCTCCACCCAAAAATCTGTTTTTTATTTAGAATTTTGTTTTCCTGGTTTCTTCTCTCACACCCCTCAGCATAAACTACCTACCCTACATTCAAGAGATCATAAGCAAACATAATTCTACTTCCTAAAAATGCCACTAAACTCTGCTCTTTTCTCCATTTATCATGTCATCATTTTATTTCAACTTTATCTATTAACCTGGACCAAGGAAGGAGGCTATGTATAGGGAGGAGGGGACAGGACTATGTCAATACTGCTGGAATAAAAGATATAAGTGGAGGACTGGTACAAGTTAATGATAGAAATAGAGATCTGAGAAGGGTCCTTCCTGGTAAAATCTTCACTTTTATAATAAAATTGAAGATATTAATAAGTGATTAATGTAATTATCAGAAAAAAAATATTTTAGTGGTAAAGGATGGTTTAGAAGGAAGTCATGGTAGACAGAATCATGGTCCTCTCCGAAGATGTCAATATCCTAATTTCTGGAACCTGTGAATATGTTGCCTTATATGACAAAAGGTTAAGGAGTTTGGAATGGAGAGATTATCCTGGATTATCCAGGAAGGTTCAGTGTAACTTCTTGGAAAGAATGAGGCAGGAGTCAGCGAGGGCTCTGTGTATGTGTGTGTGTGTGTGTGTGTGTGTGTGTGCATGCATGTGTGTGTATGTCTTCAAGAGAGTGGCCGAGCAAGAGAGAGATTTGAAGATGCTATTTTTCTGACTTAAAGTTGGAGAAAAAGGCCATTTATTAGCTAAGGAATAAAGGGGGCTTCTAGAAACTTTTAAAGGTAAGGAATTGGATTTTCCTCTAGAGCCTCCAGAAGGAATGCAGTCCTATTGACACCTTGATTTTAGGCCAGTGAGACCCGTTCTGGACTTCTGACTTCCAGAACTATAAGACAATACATTTATATTATTTTAAGCCACTAAGTCTGTGATCATTTGTTACATAGGAAACTAATATAGAAGGCAAAAAAGATGGGAGAAGTAGAGAAGACAGTTTCTTCGGGTTGGCATGAATGTGTATTCCCATCAATTGTAGCAGTCCAGAAAACTCAAAAGTTTAAAAGGTAAAGAGAAGATTAAGCATAATGCTTGAATCAGAGTACCTTAGAAAAAAAGGAAATACTTGACATATTTGAAATAATTATGCAATTAGGATGAGACATAGACTCTATGCATAAGCCCTTTTCCTTTACAAGATATTTTTCTTGTTTTGTGGGAGAAATGTAAACATAGTGAAAAGGCAATTTAATGCTATTACTATAAGAATGCATTTGAAATGTAATAATAAATTAAATCATTTTCAGAACTTAAACGATTTTTTCTTGTTAAATCCAATATCATCAATGTTTGCATAATCCAGGATAGTAATACAACTGAAATAACTTTTGCTTTCAGTCTAGATTCCAAATATATGGTGAAGAGTAACAAAATGTAGTGAGTATATAAATTTTAAGCACCACCTCATTACTTCATATCTCAGTGTCTAGGTATTGCAAACTAGAAACAAAACAGAGCCTATTTTTATGTTTTTATGTTTTTATGTTGGGGAGTAGTATTTTTTTTGTGGGTTTTTTTTTTTTTGGTTGTATCTAACATTGAAATAAAACTCTTTCATTATATATTAAGCATCCAAAACCATTTCACTTGCCAAACCGTTTTGCGCTTGACAAAACTTAGACCCAGAAATACTAAACAACTAGATGACATGCCTGTAAGTAATGAAACAAGGACTAAGAGGCTGATGTGCAGACATCAATGCCTGGATCCTATTCTGAACATCTTCACTATGCAATCATATGTCATATATCACTGACATATCTAATATTTTGCATTTGTGAATACTACCCAAATGAGTAAATATAAGTCTACTCAATATCTTAATGGCTGCATAGTATTCAATGCAGTATTAGTTATTGAACATTTGGGTTATTGCACTTTCTTTCTAATGAACAGTGCTGCAATAACCATTCCTCAAAGCAAATCTTTATACTTACCTTTATTTATTTACCTACAATTCCTAGAAATGGAATTTATAAATAAGTCATTTGTACGGTTTTAGACTTTTAACTAAATATTACTTAATCGACCTAAAGAATTTATTTATTATACTTATATTTAAATTTTTTCTTTAGTCATGATTCTATAATATAGATGGCTTTATAATTACCTGTAACGATGGTTTATCAATACATTCATATGTCTATTCTCTGATCACCTGGATGCATTTCTGACATTGCTAAATGTATTGGTGAATATAGTCTCTGAACACTGCATTTGAAATGAACCAGTGGCATCTCATTTTTCACTAAATTTTGAGAAACACTGAAGTTTCAAAGAAGAGAACTTTCTGCTATTCCCTAGTAATTATTGAAATGCCTAGCATGTTAAGGTCAGAGCCTACTCAAATTAACGAGGTATTAACATGCTCTAAAAATAGTCTAATTAGAAGTACTGTTGGCTTAAGTTTTCATGCCTTCTGGGAGCCGGTCCTGCATTGATTTAAGTCAGTTTCCCTCTTCTTGTCAGAAAGTATTCAAAATACTCATTCTTCTTTTTCCTCTTTATTCCATCTTGTTTTGCATAAGATTTAGAGGTTGAAAATGACATTTTAAAAAAGACCCATATGCCTATATAATGATAAATGCATTTTCTAAATGCAAATTCTTTCAGTTTTATTTTGCATTGCTACAGCTACTGATTTTCCATTATTTTTAAAAGATTTGGGATATTGCTTTTAGTTATTAAAATGGCTTAACTGCCTATTAATTATTATAGAATTATTTATATGATAGACTTAACTAAAATCTTCAATGTATTACTTATTTTTAATGGCTCAGAAAATACAAGATGGAATATCCATAATTAACTAACAGCAATCAACTTAGTATACACACATACACTCACATGCACACGTGTGCACACACACTGACCACTCATTTATCATTCACTCATTAATTCATTTTTCACATAACAAAGATTTTTCACCAGTGATGCACAAGATAGTATGGGAAATAAAAATTAATAACACATAGTTCTTGCTTTCAATTAATCTAATAGGGAAATGATAAAATTAAACTTAGTGAAATAAAATTGGATGTAAGATTGCCTATGCTCTTTTCTAAGTGCAAATTCTATATATTTTAAATAATGAAAAATATTAAATGCATAAGGGATGCATAAGCAAAGATATGGAGACAGAGATGGGAATGGGTTGTGTAAGGAACAAGGAATGATTATTTCAACTTGACTGGGGTATACATTATCAAAAAGAACCTTTCAAATAACGTGCAAAGTGAACTATTTCCAGATACTTGAAGTTTATTCAGCTGAAAATGAGAAGTGTTTGAAAATTTCCAAAATGGAAGTAAAATTGTCAATGAGTTACTTTCTCAAGATGAATATGAAATCAGATGAAGGACAGAAGTAAAAAGGAGACATATTTACAGTTATTATTATAAACTGTTAACTCATTTAACAAACATTTAATGAGTTTCTACTATATTCCAGACACATACGCAGCTATATAGAAAATTAAGGCAATAGTCCCTGTCCACAGGAGCTCAATCTATTGGAAAGACTACTAATAAAACTAACAATTGAAGTTCAGTGTGTAAGAGTGAAGATAGAGATATGCTTGGGTGCTGGGAATACAAAGGGAGATATTTACCTGGGATGGTTCAGAGAGAGTAAGTGATTGAAAACTTCAAAAAAAAAAGGTCCCTGAAGAAAGCGATTCTAAAAATTAAGAGATGGTAACTTGTTTGAAAAGTTGAATATGTGCAAATGGAAGAAAAATATATACAATAGCACAAAGAATGGCAGTTTTTTAAAATTTTAATTAGATTCAAGTATACAGTACATTGGTTAGACATCAATATATTTCATAAAACGATCCCCCCAATTGCTCCCTCCCTCCCCTGACCCTCCACCTAGCTAACATATTAATACTATTTGGTAGAATATTTTTTGCCAAGCCCTTTTGTCCTGCATAGTTTCTTTTGAGAAATCAGCTGTCAGTCGTATGGGTGTTCACTTACATGTAATTATCTGTTTTTCTCTTGCTGCTTTTAATTTCTTTCTTTGTATTTAACCTTTGGCATTTTAATGATGATGTATCTTGGTGTGGGCCTCTTTGAATCCCTGATGTTTGGAATTTTCTGAGCTTCCTGGGGTTTTATGTCCATTTCCTTCACCAGGTTAGGGAAGTTTTCCATCATTATTTCTTCAAATAGC
>NW_006432669.1:10746079-10746888 GCF_000325575.1 Pteropus alecto
GTTCTGATTAGTGTGGATTGGTGAAGTAGGGGTACAGTTGCACAGTCTTGAGTAGGGTTCAGCTACAGGCCAAATATAGCCCAAGCCTCTACCCCTCTGGGGCCACCTGTTAAGATTCAGCAAGCAATCCACAGATGCTGTGCTTATAGTTGCCTCAAAAGGCCACAGCAGAAACAGGCCAGCTGCCTCCAGTGTGAGTCTAGGCGCTGCTCAGCAAGGAGCACTTGACTCGCTGAGGACACACCTGGATGTGACTTGGGTGGGGCTGCAAGTTGGAGGAGGCAGAGTTTCAGGGAATCCTCTGGGCGGAGTGACCTTGGTTATCCAGTTTGATGATGTCTCGCTATGGTGCTGTGTCCCTGCACTGGGGAGGGTTCAACAGAGAACAATGGATACTCCCGGCACTTCTGTACAGAGCGAGTCTCACCTAAGTCCTCATTCCGACAATGTCTCCCTGTAAGTCCCTGGTGTCCCCTGCACGCAGCCAAATTGGCATTGGTGCACGGAGCTAGCAGATCAGTCACAAAAATCCGCTCGCAGACGTGGCCCCTTTAAGAAGCTTCTGCCACTGCCGCTGCCACAGCCTCCGTCTCACTCAGCCGCTGGAGACCCAGCAGCCCCACGTCCTTGCCCCGTCCTACCTTTTGCCATTGCAGGGTGATTTCTTAGCTTTCTCCCTAGTTGTATGGCTTATTCATCAAGATCCAAGGCGATTTTTCCTTGCTGCTGCTCCTTGTTTCTGTCACAATTTTGATTGTTTGCCAGAGGGATGAACAGAGCCTCTATCATCCATGCCATTTTTTTTTTTT